>NC_133751.1:19625969-19977636 GCF_036562045.2 Rhinolophus sinicus
AAATCAACAGGCTAAAGAAGAAAAATTACATAATCATATAGATAGACGCAGAAAAAAGTATTTGATAAAATCAACACCCATACATAATAAAAATGTCCAGAAAATTAGGAATAGAGGGATACTTCATCAATGTATTGAAGAATACCCACAAAAAACCTACAGCTAACATCGTACTTAGTGACAAGAAACTAGAAGCTTCCTGTTAAGATCAGAAACAAAGCAAAATATACCTTTTCTCATCATTCCTATTTACTATCACCCTGAATTCCCAGCTAATAGAAGATAAAAAATTAAATTAAAGGCATACTGATTTGAAAAAAAGAAGTAAAACTAACTTTGTTCACAGATGCCATTATTGTAAATGCAGAAAATCACAAAAATCATTATCATCAACAACAATAACATAAACCTCCTGGAACTAATTAGTGATATAGCAAGGCTGCAGAATATGAGGTTAATATACAAAAGTCAATTGCTTTCCTATATATACACAATAAAAGATTGGAGTTTGGAATTAAAAACACAATGCCCTTTATATTAGCAGTCCCCCAAAAGTGAAATATTTAGGGATAAATCTAGCAAAGTGTACAAGGTGTATGTGAAGAAATCTATAAAACTGTAAATACAATAATATCCAAATAAATAGAGGAATATTCCATGTTCATGAATAGAAAGAGTCAATGTTGTTAAGATATCATTTCTTCCCAGTTTTAGCTATAGATTTATCTATCTATAGATTCAGTGCAATTTCAAACAAAATCCCAATAAGTTACTTAGTTATATTGACAGACTGAGTTAAAGTTTCTATGGAAAGGGGAAAAAGAAAAACAAATAGCCAACACAATATTGAAGTATTAAATGACTAACATGACTGACTTCAAGCCTTACTATTAAGCCACATTAGTTCAGACAGTATGGTATTGGTGAAAGAATAGTAAAACAGAACACTGGAACATAATAGATAGCCCAGAAATAGATCCACGCAAATATAGTCAACAGATATTTAACAAAAAAAGGAAGACCATCAATTGGAGAAATTTTAACAAATGGAGCTAGAACTGGGTATCTATGTAAAAAAAGAAGAAACTGATCTATGCCTTTCACAAAAATTAAATGCTTCAATAAAAAGCATGACCCATAAAATAACAAATTGAAAATTTAGATTCATTAAAAAATAAAATAAATCTTCTGCTCCGTGAAAACACTACTAAGAAAATGAAAAAAGAAGCCACAGATTTGAAGAAAATATTTGAAAAGCACATATATGATAAATAAATTGTATCTAATTTATTTATTTTTAATAAAAATTGAGCAGTAGGAAAGCAACCCAATTGAAAAGTGGGCAACAATCTGAATAGATAAAATAGATAACTAACCAAAGAAGGAATACCGATGGCAAATAAGCATATAAAGAGATGTCCAACATTATATATAGACAGTTGCAAATTAAAACAATAATGAGATATCACTACACACCATCAGAATAAGTGTTGTAATATTGCTAAAATCAAAGACACTGACAACACCAAATGCTGGTGAGGATGTGGACAAACAGGAACTCTCATTCATTGCTGGTGGTAAGCAAAATGGGTCAGCCACTTCAGAACACACTTTGTTTCTTACAAAGCTAAACAATTTTAGCATGATTCAGCAATCCAGTCTCATAGGTATTTGCTCACAAGTTGAAAAATTATGTTCACCCCAAAATGTGTACACACGCTTATAAGCAGTTTTTTGTTTTGTTTTGTTTTTTATCATAATTGCCAATCTTTGGAATTAACTAAGGTGATCTTCCATTAGGTGAATGGATAAAAAAACTGTTACAACCATACAATGGATATAACAGTGATAAAAAGAAATGTGCCACCAAGTCACAAAAAGACATGGAGGAACTTTAAATGTCTACTGCTAAGGTCATAAGTCAGTCTGAAAATCTTTATGATTCTAACTATAATGACATTTTGGGGAAGACCCAACTATAGAAAAGTGGAAAAGTTTAGTAGTTGCCAGGGGTTGGAAACAAGGGGGAAGGCATGAATACAAGGGGCACAGGGAAGTTTTAGAGCAGTGAAACTATTCCATGTGACACTATAATGGTGAACATGACATTATGCATAGAACTGTATGTACAACAGGAAGAGTGAGTCCTAATGTGAATCATGGAATATAGTTAATAATTATGTATCAGTATTGGTTCACCAATTGTAATAAACGTACGACTCCAATGCAACATGTTAATCATAGAGAAAACTGAAGCTAGGGAAGGAGAGAATATATTCTTCGTACTTTCTGTTTAATTTTCCTGTAACTCTAAATGTACTCTAAGAAATAAAGAATATTAATTAAAAATAAAAATCACTAACCCTCCCACCTCCCAAACAAGGATTATATTTTCAAGTCATTAGTTTATGGTTAACTTTTGAAAATATATGTCTGCCGAACCAATAAACTATGTTTAAAGTTAACTCATGAAATAGCTACAGAAAAAAAATATATATTTTAAAAATGTGCTCAGTGAATTATACAAAGAGTAAACAATATAGACTTTATGAAGCCTTCCCTGATTAACCTGTTTAAAATTATCTCTCTCCAAACCCTATTGACCCTTTCTGATTATTTTTGTCCATAGTACAAATTACTATTATTATACTCTAGGTTTACCACTTGTCTGCCCTCACTGAAATGTAATTTCCTTCAGTGAAAATACGTTTGACTCGTTTGTTAACTATCATATGTCCAGGTACATGGTCAGTGATTTGCATGTGACTGGATACATGGATTGACGGAAAGTATTAAAAAAGTGATATGTGAAATATATATACATTTGTGTCTGCCCCCAGTTCCCAGTACAGAGCTCCTAAAACCCTTGTAATTTCCTAAGTAATAAGAGCTCAAGGAGCACCTTCTTTTTAATATTCAATATTGGACCCTGGTTCCTCATATAGAGCTCTTAAATCCCTTGGAATTTTGTGAGTGGTAAGAGCATCTTCTGTTCAAAAGAGGTGATTCTTGGTGAGCTCATGGATGGGGCCTGTTCAGTAGAAAAACCGAGCCATGGTTAGAAGCTTGGAACTTTCAGCCCCACCTCATAGTTTATGGGAAGGGGAGAGGAACTAGAAGTGGATTTAACGATCAACTGTGCTGATATGATGAAGCCTCCATAGAAATCCCCAAAATATTGGGTTCAGAGAACTGCTGGATTAATGAACACATGACATGGCAGGAGGGTAGTGTACCCCAACTCCATGGGGTCAAAAGCAACTGTATTCAGGAATGTTTCAGAGCTTGCCCTATTCAAGGGGCACAGGGCTTCACCTGTTTATTATATCATTTGTCATATTTTTATTACACAATAAACTGGTAAACACACACACACACACACACACACACACACACACACACTGGGAAACATTAGTGTTTCCTGAGGTCTGTGAAATATTCTAGCAAATGATCAAACCTGAACAAGGGATCATGAGAACTTTTGATTTATAACCCGTCGGTTAGAAACACAGGTTATGATCTATGCTTGCGACTGGCTTTTGAGGTGTGGAGATCAGTTTGTGGGACTTAACCTGTGGGGTCTGCGCCAACTTGTTACTTCAGAATTGAAGTGAATTGTAGGACACCTAGTTGGTGTCTCAGAGAATGGCTTGGTGTGGGAAAAATAAACCTTACACATCTGGTGTCTGAAGTGTTGAGAGTATGGTAGTAGAGTGTAAGCACAGAGAAACAAGGAATGCTACAGACAGGATGATAGTTATAAATACAAGAGTGTTCAGAGATTGTTTTGGATTAGAACTGGTCTTTAAATGATTTGTAAGACTTGCAGAGAAGCAGTAGAGAAGGACAAAAGAGACCATACTTGGTGGTAGCACTATCATTAAAGTCACAGGGATAAACACTGGGTCCCCAGGGACAGGAAAACATTTTGACCGGGTGAACAAGAGAATGGGAGCAAATGTGTCTAGTACCGTGTTTCCCTCAAAATAAGACCTAGTCAGACCATCAGCTCTAATGCGTCTTTTGGAGCAAAAATTCATATAAGACCTGGTATTATATTATATTATATTATATTATATTATATTATATTATATTATATTATACCCGGTAATATATTAAAATAAGATCAGGTCTTATATGAATTTTTGCTCCAAAAGACTCATTAGAGGTGATAGCCCGGCTAGGTCTTATTTTCGGGGAAACACGGTATTACAAAAACAATCCTTATCTGCTTTGAGGGGCACAGTTCCCAGGTTTCAGGATAAGAACCATGTATATGCTCTGGGTTGAAAGTCAGACCCTATTCTCAGATCATAATACATCGGAAAGTCTTCCACAACTGTTTACTCACAAAATCAACAAGGTATTTTAGGTAATCAGTACCTAATTTTTATTAAAAAGAATCCCTCCCCCATGTGTTCTACATATCACCCAATAACATAGTGTTTTCAGTGTGATTTAAATGTAACAGAAAAAAGGTACAGAATGTCTACATAATAATACAATTAGAAAATTGTGTGTTCATTTTTATTTCTTCATCAGACATGGTTTTAAGCATATATATATATGCTAGAAAATGTAGATAATATAAAGAATGGGATACAAATTTTGTGTGCACAAATTAGAAACTTTTTTGTGCATACAACAGAACAGACATTAAGTCTTGACAGTAAAGGAGCCAATCAAAATATTAAAAATATGTCCAAAATAAAAAAGAACAAAGGGAGAAATAATACATAATCACATAAGACCATAGGATTACAAAACACTGTATACTGTGTCTCAAACAGCAGGTATATTTCATAGTCAGCAGATTTTAAACCAGTACTGAAAGACAAAAGAAAGCAAGGTACACAAAGGTAGGGAGGTGTCCTGAGAGGGTGAGATTCGACACGTCACTTAAAATTAATTTTGTTCTCCTACAGCTTTTCCCACTTTGATCTGATCTGATACATTTCAGTTTACAACAGAGTTCCTTAGCGCATGTCTCTCAGCTTTTCAAAAGTAAGGATTATTCAACTTAGAACCATCAATTCTTAGCACTGTAGTTTTAAATTTTCCCAATTTGAGTTTAATGAATGCATGCATTTAGGGAACTTTAAGACATTTTAAATAATTAAAACCTCACTAGGAAGATACATTTTGGGGCTACAATATCATGTGGTGAATACAAAATCATTTATAGATAGCTTTTGAAATATTCACTGTTTTAAGTTATACTCTACCTTGCTCTAACACTATTTCACATTGAAGAAAATTATATTACTTTATTTCAGAAGAGCCAAGAAATACATTATAAAGGAGCAGGGTAGAAACACTTATTGAAGATTTATAATGTGTATTAAAAATTTAACAACAAATTCCTGAGATAGTTTTTATACTCCTCTTGTTAGATTTAAGAAAACAGTGGCCCAGGGTGCCTCAGTTACTTGCCCAAGGTCACACAGTAAGTAAATGGCAAACAATACTACCATTTCTCCAAAGATTTTTCTTCTCATATGTCACATTAACTGGTAAAGAACAGCAGAGGGGGAAATGACTTTTTCTAAGTCATGGGAGTATTTTGTGTCACTCTCTATGAAAAATCGTCAGCCATATTTTCCAACTCAGTCATAAGGAATAAAGATAAGCCTCTAAAATAGCACCAAATAGCAGAAGAACATGAAATTTCTTGTGCACAATTCCCAACTCTATCAATCATGAGTTGTGTAACCTTTTATAGGTTAACTTCACGAAGCCACCAAACTCTCATCTGTAAAATGGAGATTAAAAAAATCACATTCATAATGTTGTTCTGAAGATTAAGTAAAAACAATATTTTAACATACCTGTTAGTGTTCAGCACATAGAATCATTTCCTGGGCATGATAAACACACTTATTTATTTATTTTTTTTTTAGTTTTTAGTTATTCCTCTAACTCCTGAATGCATATTCAATCACTGAACAAAAGTGTGTACAGTATTTGTGACAGACACTATATCTAGATTCTTCATATACTATAATCAACAAAAAGGCCGGATCTTAGACATGATCCTTTAAAAAACAGAGCCTAAAGCAATAAACACATTGATGATTTATTTAGGGCATGAAAATCTAGGACATGAGGGTGAGAAACAATAAGGAGCTAGGTAATGAAAGATGCAAAGAAATGTGTATGGATGCAGTCCTTTGCTGGCTACTATTTGACAAAGAGCTTATATATGACTCACTTGTGTAGGTAGTTCAGCAGGTATGCTGCTTGGTCCATAGGAAGAATATATCTGGACAGGCTGCCAGGTAAGCCAATGCTTCTGAGCAGCCAGTCAGTGAAAACAGAAGAGTTATGTGCCTATTTCCATTGGCCAATGTTTATCCCACAGGATAATTCCTCCCACCCATTTCTGGAATGCAATGCCTAGTGACTTGGGCATTCCCCGAAGGATCCCAGATTTCTGCACCTGTGGTGTGGTATCTCATTCCAATGTATCAGGTGAGTGAGAGGTCAGAAATTCCATGAATTTATTGGTTGGCCAGGTCTGCAGAAATGGCCAGCAGGAAAGGCTCTGGGCTACCACAAGTGAATCGTCGGCCCTCAGGAATGGTGGCATATTACAGGAGGTGAAAATAAACTATCAAAGTGTTATATCGTGGCCATCAATAGAGAAACATGCTCAGGAAAGGAGAACTTGGTAAAATGTGTCTGTTGCTGCCAAGGTAGTCAAAGAAGCATCCACTGGATTGAATAATATGGACAATCTGATTAATATTTGAAAAAGCACATTCTTTTGGAGGAGCCCAAAAGACAAATTTGAGTAAAAAGCAAACAGAAGCATTTTCTCTATATTGAACATCCACTGCTAACAATACATACAGAAAAATCTATATCACATCATGAGGGACTGGAGGGCCAGGATCAGAAAACAGAAATGGTACTTTGATGTATCAGAAATATGGAGGCATCTCCTGAGAGATGGAAAACACACTGGCTTTAGTTGAAAAGAAGTTGCAATGGAGGCTATTAATTGCAGAATGTGTAGAATACAATAATGAAATCAAGAGTAGCAATACTAGAGATATATAAATAAAACTATTGGTAGAACTCATATAGAAGTAAATAACCTAAGGGAAAATCAAACATTCAAAAATAAATATATACTGGGGGTGCCAAAAAATGTATACAAGTGTACACTTTGGTCAATGCTGCTCAAGCAGTAATTTGCCATAATCAGAAGTGTCTGGACACTGATGGTAACCACTTTGAGCACCTCTTGTAATTGCAGAAGTCAAATGTGACTTGTATTCATCTTTTGTTATTGGTATATATTGAGTATTACAATTTTAATACAGTTTTCCTTCTTAAAATGAGTATATATATATATATATATCTAGTTTTGGCAACATGTGCATGCGTGTGTGTTTGTATGTGTGTGTGTGTGTGTGTGTGTGTGTGTGTGTGTGTGTAAAACAAGTCATGAGAGAAAGACAATTGCCAGGAGAGAGTAAACTAAAAATAATGATTTGTTAATTTAGGTATGGATGTTAAAGTTTCTATATTAGAACTGAAATATTGAAATTCATTATGTATCTTCTAACAGTAGAGTGGAAATACACAATTACTAGAATACACATCAGTAAAAAAGGAGAACAGAAAGAAAAAAATAAACTAAAAGAATAAAAGGCAGGAAAAATAGAGCACATAATCAGAGAATATATATATATATATATATATATATATATGGATTAAATAAATTAAATATATACATATATAAATCCCAAATTGATTCAATGCATATTTTATTATGTATGTAACTTATAGATTAAATGCATATGTGTTTATATATAAATCATCTATATGTATATATATATATATATATACATGTTTTAATAATCATTATAACTATAAATGGATTAAAGTTTTTTATTAGAATACTGAAATTATCAGATTTGATTTAAAAATTATAATGATATTTACAAAAGAAAGGTACAAGAGAACCAAAAGCTTAAAGTACACAAAAGATAGAACTAGCATGAAATCCAGTATGGATATATGTCAGACAATATTAAGTTTGTTGTAAAAACATTATTAGGGATAAAAATGCCTTCATTAAATAACAATTTAAACATCAAAAATAAAGTTATCAACCCAGGTTCAAAAGTTAAATTTTAAAAAATGTTTAAGGAATAGAAGAATTAAGACAAAAATATCATCACTACATTTCTACAGATAATTTTTAGAATTAATGCATGCGACCGTGTTACTGTATGCAAGGTTAAAAAAAGTCATCTGAATTCCTTTCTCAGTAACAAATATTAATAAGTTACACTTAATAGATGCCATTTGTAATAGCTATAAAATATAATGTATATTGGAATAAATCTAAAAAAGTATGCTCAAAAACTCAATAGAGAAAAAAATATAAAACTTCATTGAAGCAATTTAAAGATCGCCTACAAGATGAATTTGGAGTATCTGTAGCATAGGGTAGGTAATGAAAGAAGAGGATTGAAATACCACTGAAATATTGATCAAACAGGGCCCAGCATAAAACATTAAGGAGTTTGAACTTTATTCTTAAGGAATTAATTTATGTGACCTAAAATCCATTATAGATAGATATAGATTGATCAATAGATAAAGTACATATCTCTGTACCTAACACAAATGACATCCCCTAGAGTTGTGCAAAACAGTGGTTCTAAAGATAAATCTGAAGAATAAGGAATTTATTAAAATATGATTGGCAATGGAAATAAGACCTGGAAATAGAAAATGAGGCCTACAGTTTAGCACTGTGGGGATTTGAGATAGTGGTTTTAGAAATATTAGAATTAGAGAACCAGAGAAGAATTTGTAGTTATCAGTGGATTGCTATTGACACCAAATGCACCTTTCTTCACCTGCTCTGCCATAAGGAGCTCTGCAGGCAGCACATTAGTAAGCAAGCAGTGCTGGACAGACATTGCAGTAGTAAGGTGCTTTTTTCCCTAGGTCTCCTTGTTCCCACTTTGTTTCTTCTTGCTGCTGCTGTGCAGCTGTACCATGGACTCTCTGAAACCCAGAGCATGTAGTTTCTCAGCAAGCTTGCAGTCCCTGACCTTGTCTGGTGACCAACTTTCTGCTTCCCTCCTGAAGCAGACACTGTGGCCCACAGACCTCATGCTGCCCTGGTAGCCAGAAGGTTCCTAAAACTCCAATTCCCTCTACACACTTGCCTTACAGCCTCAGTCAGCCCTTGGTTGAGGATAAGAGGTTACCTGATGCAGCCTTACCAACAGCACACTGTTACAGACTCCTGATACCCCAAATTCCTCTGTGCGCCTTTCTCTCTACCCACCTCCAGTTTGCCAAGGAATTGTGAAGCAGCTGTGGTTGGAGCAGCCCAGGAATTGTCCTGCCCACCAGTGGGCTGTAACCATACTTCTCCAAAAGATATCTGTGTCCCAGCCTTGGAGGGGGGACACACTCTCCCAACTCAGTCCTTCCTTCCTTGTGTATGCGTACACTAAAATTCTCTTTACATCTGTATTGTTTCTTTGCTCTAATTATTAACAATTATTTACATTAAACTGCTCCTGCTTAAATTAACTTGTGGTTTCTGTCTCCTGATTGGATCCTAAGGGATACAAAGAACATCAAATAAAGGCAAGGGAAAGGGAGAATTGGATGTAGTAGTGAGTTGTGTTGGCTGCAATTTGACAGTAACAATGGGCATCATTTCCGGGAAAGTGATTAGGGAAACAAGAGAAATATTGTTAACATACATGTTTCATTGCCCAATAAAGAAGCTGCATAAGAAATACTTGACTGCCTGGCTGAATAACTACATTAATGAGGTATATAATGACACATTCACCACATTCCTTGTTCCAGTTCTCATTTTCTAGTTTGAAGTTGCTAATGTATGCAGAAATGATTACTATCTTACGTTAATCACATTCCCAATACATTCATGTCTAAATCGGCTTTAATTTATTTACAATGAAAATATAATTCTCTAGTCTGGCATATTGTTTTTGACAGCGTACCAAATATATGCTAAATATACATTTAATTAGCTAATCAGTATGTCTTCTATCTTTGAAGCTACAGAGAATTTCCTGATAAAAATTCGCTCTTTGGTCTCTGTCTTGTTAAGCTCTATTGATTATAGTTTTATTTTATGTTTTTCTTTCTTTAGAGGACAATGTAAATATTTAGGTATGAACTTATTTATTATGCTTTGCTTCTAGATCATATCAATTAGAAGTTGGGTGTTTCTCAACATCTTCAACTACCTATTTACAAATCATTCTTTTGGTGGAATAATTGTTATGGATGGTTGATTATACTTATCACATACAGTCATTTTATTTATAGAATGTATGATAGTTTCTAGGGCTGCTACAATTATTTACCACAAATTGGGTGGTTTAAAACAACAGAAATGGGGGCCGGCCCGGTGGCTCAGTCTGTTAGAGCTCCATGCCCCTAACTCCGAAGGCTGCCAGTTCGATTCCCACATGGGCCAATGGGCTCTCAACCACAAGGTTGTCAGTTCAATTCCTCGATTTCCATAAGGTATGGTGGGCAGTGCCCCCTGCAACTAAAAAAAAATTGAACACGGCACCTTGAGCTGAGCTGCTGCTGAGCTCCTGGATGGCTCAGTTGGTTGGAGCGCATCCTCTCAACCACAGAGTTGCTGGTTCAACTCCCGCAAGGGATGGTGGGCTGTGCCCCCTGCAACTAGCAACGGCAACTGGACTTGGAGCTGAGCTGCACCCTCCACAACTAAGACTGAAAGGACAACAAATTGAAGCTGAATGGCACCCTGCACAACTAAGATTGAAAGGACAACAACTTGACTTGGAAAATAAAAGTCCTGGAAGTACACACTGTTCCCCAATAAAATCTTTAAAAAACAAACAAACAAACAAACAAACAAACAAAAAACACAGAAATGGATCCTCTCACAATCGTGGAGGCCAAAAATCCAAAACAAGGTGCAGGCAGGATTATGCTTCCTCTGAAGACTCTAGGGGAGAGTCCTTGCTTGCTTCTTCAGGCTTTGGAGGGCTCCTGATATTCCCTGGCATTCTTTGGTATGTAGTCTCGTAACTCCATCTCTGCCTCTGTCTTCACATGGTCTTCTTCCCTGTGGGTATGTGCTCTCTTCTCCTCTTGGAAGGATACCAGTCATTGGAGTTAGGGCCTATCTTAATTCAGTGTGACCTCATCTTAACAAATTCCATCTGCAGTTTCCAAATACAGTCAAATTCTGAGATTCTTGAAGGACATAAGCCACTACTACAGGGATATTTCATTTCATTTCAAGATTGGGGAGATTTTCTTGAATGGTTTCTGAAAAATACACAAAATTCAAGATAATCCAGTTCAGTTCTTCTTAGGCCACTTTTATATTTGGAAGATATTCCCCATTTTTTAAATAATAAATGGAGATAAAAAATAACTATATCTGGATATGGTGAACCATGTTCTTCCAACTTCCAAAGCCCTCTTCTGCTTCACACTCTTGTAGTAGGGCTGTCACTTTGTTTAGACCATTGATGGATCTTGATAGAGGTGGGATAGACCCCTGTTGAGGTTCCCATTGGGGTCAAGATATAATTCTGATAAATAAATGAATAAATAGTTCAGCTCATTAGAAGATGATAAGCATATGGATAAACATAAAAAAGGGAACGTAGAGGAGACTTTCAGAGTCATGATTACTGAGAAAGGCCATATTTGAATAAAGGAGGAGAGACCGTTACAACAAAATGTTAGCCAGAGGTCAGTTTTCTGGAGAGAAAAATAGCCACTGCCTATGCCCCGAGATGGACGTTGCCTGATGTGTTTCTAGGAAAGTGCAGAGGTCAGTGTGCTACAGCAGAGTGAGCAAAGGAGAGCTGTAGCAGATGCTCACAGCATTACAAGGTGGCTGTGAGGTCATGAAGCATCTTTTAGAGCACAGCAAGAACTCTGCCCTGTAGTCAAGATCAGGCCACTGTGAGGTTTTGTCAAGAAAAGTGAGATTATCCGATTTACTACATTTTTAAAAAAATTACAAGGGCTGCTGTGTTGCAAGTTAATCTGGGTGGTGAAGGTACAAAATATGAATGAGAGAACTTATTGCAATAACCCAGGTGAGAGATGACTGTGCCTTTGATGAGCAGGTGAGGAGTAGAGACAGTAAGTTTTAATAGCACTTTAAACTACCTGTACACATCCACATAAGAAACTCAGTAATCTTGTAATTCATGCACATTTATATAAGTAAACCACCTCTTGGCAAGTCTACCAATGACCTGTATATACATCACTAAAGCCAATGGTCAAATCTCAGTGTCTATCTTACAGGATCTGCTCCCTGGTTAAAAGGTAGGTTATCAACACACAGTGGTGATGAAGTGTGTGGGTGAAAGGTTGTGGGGAGGGCATGCAGACAGTCTGGTTGGATATATTGGGTAGATGGCCGAATATCTAATTCCAGAGTACAGGAAGAAGGTTCAAGCTAGAGCAATAAACTTTGGAAAGGTTATTGTTGGTACTTTTAGCAATGAGGCAGAATGAGATCAATAAGGGAGTGAATATAACTAAAGAAGCAAAGGGGGCATTGAATGACAAGGAGTCAGAATGTCTTGGAAGACACAGCAAAGAGAAGGAGCAGCAGCTAGTGAGGAAAGAATACAATTAAAAGCAAGTGGTGTCCTGGAAGCCAAATAAAGGCGGTGTTTGAAAGATATGGGAGTTAATCATGAGCTGTGGTAAATACTGCTGCCAGGTCAAGTGAGATTAGTCTGAGAATCGACCAATGGCATTAGGTGGAGGTCATCGGTGATTTTGACCGGAGACAGTTTAATTAAACATGAACAGATCATAAAAGCTCTGAGCTCCTGTCTTGATGTATAAATAATAACAGTACTTGTCCCATGTACCTCATTTGCCTGTGGCTCAAATAGGAGATAATTATGGCAAAAGTACCTTAAAATTGCTAAAAGAATTTACACGTGTAAGGTGATATACCTTTTATTATTATTAATAATTGACATTCCACACAACCATTCTTTCTCTTTGTCAATTAACTCTATTAAAATAACCATTTGCCATGCTTTTTGTTTTGTTTGTTGGTTTGTTTTACTTCTTTATATCTAGATGCTTTCATTGTATGTGTTAAAAGATAAAGATAAATCTTTTGAGGTAATGGGTATTGGAAAGTCTTTACTAACCCTTTTCTCTTTGAATCATGACATTTTTGTATTTCTGCTAAAAGCTCTATTGCACTTAGATTTAAATCTCATTTTTATAGAATTCCCATACATCAAAAAGCAGTGTCCAATACAAGGCAGTGAACAAACCATTTTTTAAAGAGAGATATGGATTTGGATTGTCTCATAAATACAGATGTGCAGTGTATTTAGTGCAAGATTTATTTTGATTGAGAACGCAGTGTTATGTAAAGTGTATGTGGATCTGATTTTGCTGCTGTTACTAAACTTATGGTCAGAAAAAAGACATTAAATCTTTCTATGTCAAATCTTCATCTCTGAAATTAATATACTAATTTAGGTGTTTATCTAAATCCCTTTTTAACTCTTAATTTCTGTTGTTCATTACTCAGAAAGATGCCCAAAGATAATTTTCTTCCAAATATCTAGTCATGTTTGTTCTTTCAGCTTTCCCGGGAATCTCATTTTGTCTCATTATAATAACTTTTCAGATGAACTATGTCATTGTTTGTAGATAAAATCCTTAAAGGTGTCTTTTAATCTAACTTAAACTCAATGAAAAAAAAATACATCAATCCAGACTGCTCCTAAAATATTTTCTTAAGTTATTCATTGCACTGGTTGAGGAATTAATATGAAAGTATTGACACTAAAACATTTTTTTATAAAATCCAAATATTTCATTAACCTACCATTTAAGACCCACTTCTGAAAAAAATGTTATTATATTTTGGGCATAATCACAACCTATCAAAAGATGAGTTAATGACTGTATGTTATTCCTGAGGCAATCAAATTTCTACGGTGTTTTAAAAATTGTAAAGTATATAAATAAATTATTCAAATAAATCTGAACCAGCAATCATTATATTCTTATTATTAGGTAAGTAGAAATTTTCTGGGTGCTATGGTAGAAATAATGTTGAATAAAGCAAACAGTCTGCTTTCAGGTAATTAATCATGTAAGAAATGATGCATGATCAAAATTATTTATGGTGATTTCAATCCATGTTATGTGTTTTACTAGATCCTGGGGATGGAACAATGAATAAGACAATATTTATTTTCTTTTTTAGTTCAGTGGGGGAAATAAGTAAGTACATGATTGATACGTGGTATACAAAACTGAAAACATCAAAAGAACAAGACAAACAAATGAAGAAAAAAAAACCTCATAGACACAGACAATAGTTTAGTGGTTACCAGAGGGTAAGAGGTGGGGGTGGTAGATGAGGGTAAAGGGGATCCAATGTATGGTGAGGGAAAGAGAACTGACTCTGGGTGGTGAGCACACTATGTGATATATAGATGATGTATTACAGAATTGTACACCTGAAATCTATGTAACTTTACTAACAATTGTCATCCCAATAAACTTTAATGTGAAAAAATTAAAAATTGAATAACATCTGATGTGTGTTATGGTGTGAACGAAAAGAGTGCCATGGATATTCAGGGAAAACACATTTAATTCAATTTTACAGATAACAAGGAAGGTGTTCTAGTGAGCATGACATTCAATTCCAAACCTGAAGGAAGGGTGAAGAGAGATGAAAAATAACTAAAACCAGGAAATAATACACAGAAAAGTTTAAATTAAGTAACAGCAAGGGGTATTTGGAAAACTAATACATTTCACCACATTTTAAAGGAGGCGTATATTATGGACTGAATCGTGTACCCTCTAAAATTCATAACCCTCAGTACCTCAAAATGATTGAATTTGATAGTAGGGTTTTTCCAGAGGTAACTAAGGTTAAATTAATTCATTGGGTGTGATCCCTTATCCAATATTGCCAGTGTCTTTATCAGAAGAGATTAGGACACAGACACTCAAAGAGGAAAAACAATGTGAAAACAAAGGAAGAAGGTGGTCATCACCAAGACAAGAACACAGGTCTCAGAGGAAATAAACTCTGCCAATATCTTGATTTTTAACTTCCAGCCACCAGAACCATGAGAAAATGAATTTCTGTTGTTTAAGCCACCCAGCCTGAGGTCTTTGTTATAGCAGCCCTACCATATTAAGACAGCATCCGATGAGGTTAAAAACATAAATCATACGTACTATAGGGAGATTTCTTTGGCTATTTTACAAAATGTGGACTTTATTGTGACGTACTTGTGAAACTTTTGCATTGCTTTAATGCATGGAGTCACCATTTTAAAATGTCACTCTACCTGTAATACTTAATGGATTGACAGGAGATATGACTGAAGGTAGGATGATTGTTAGGAGGATAGAGCAGGTATCTAGGCAGGAAATGAGGGTAGTCTTAACTAGAGCAAATATAGTGAGCATAGCAAAAGAATTGAGCTGCCTCAGAGATATTTGAGAGGTAGACTGCCAGGATTTGATTGATTATTGTGAGTAGTATGAAAATAGTCAAGTACGCCTCCCACTATTAGAAGGTGGAACTTGGGTTGGATGGAGATGCCGTCCACTGAACGGATGACTGTAAAATGTTGTCATATGCAACTAATTACCTCCCCTTCAGAATGGAGGGACTTATTTCCTTAGATCCTGAAAGTATTGGTAGTTGATGGCTCTTACCTGACTTGCTTTTTAGAACTGCCTCCAGGCAAAAGGGTATGCTTTCTCAAAAAGTATACTTTTCCCCAAGGAGTAGCCCATATCCAATGACTGATTCAGCAGTGGTATCAAAACTAGCCCCTTTCCCTCAAGAAAGACAACCCTCAGAACCTATGGGATCTACAGAAACCCCAAGTGTCTTCTATGACCTATACCCACCTTACACTCTTGTTTCAGTTCAACTTCTCCATTAACCTGTTCTGCTTCCCTGACTCATTTATAGGGTTGTTTCTTAGTGTCCAGTACACCTCTTGCCTGTGCATTTTCCTCTCAAAAGTCTAGTTCCAATGGACTTAATATAGTTGAACCAGGAGTTGTCCTAGGCAGCAGGTTTTAAATAAAATTTTTAGACCTTGATAATTTACTTGCTGGCTAATTGGCACTAAAGGCCAGTATACTGGTGGTATGCAGAATATTGATG
This sequence comes from Rhinolophus sinicus, assembly GCF_036562045.2. Classification (NCBI taxonomy): domain Eukaryota; kingdom Metazoa; phylum Chordata; class Mammalia; order Chiroptera; family Rhinolophidae; genus Rhinolophus; species Rhinolophus sinicus. The sequence continues at coordinate 19,642,171 of NC_133751.1, forward strand.
GCCCCTGGATGGAGTAGGGGTGCAATTTGACTACTGAGGAATTCAGATGGAATACTACTGGAAGAAAATGTACTGAATGGTACAATAGCTCAGGCATTTGCACACTGTGGTGGGAATTGACTATCATAAGGACTGTGGGATGAGTTGGCTATAACGAAGTGCTACCAATATGCCAAAGAAAGACAAGGCTGAGATTATTAATCTCCAACTTTAGTGGCTGTGAAAGTCAGAAGGCCACTTTGAAAAAAGACATTTGTCTTCTATACTCAAAGGACAAAGACTTAAAGGTCAGACCCACGACTCAGTTACAAATGTAGAGTAATCCCAAAAGAGGTTGAATTCACAACTTGAACATTCTACTCTTCTGAGGTCACGTCCCTGATCGGAAAGCCAAGGGACTCTGTTAGAGTTGGAATGGGGACCTCTGAGTCAATGTACACAAGTGTCAAGACACACAGATCTTCCAGAACTCCTTGAGCCTAAAGAAGCAGTCCACTCCTCTAATGTAAGGCTTATGCTTAGCCTTGTTTGTAGACTGTTGTAGGGTCCTTCTCCTTGATAATACAGTCAACCCATGCCACAGGATCTGTCCAAGCATTTCTCCTGACTACCAGATGATAGTGAGAGTCAAAGAGAATTTGTGTTGCACCTTCTAGTGGAAGAAAGGGACCTACTCAACATACACAGTAGGAGAATCCAGCAAAGTATGTAGGTGCTAGATTCTGAGGGGGCTGTGTTAATGGAGGGTGTAATGTTAGCAAATGGCCATTGTAGAGTGAACATATGACATAAAGCCAGGAAACTCACAGGTAACTGTGGTACAGGAGAATGTGGAAGAGACTCTATTGTTAGTGAGGGGATAACCTGCTGAGTGGCTCAATGGTAACTACCTTCTCTAGGACATGAGTGGCAATTTTGGGATGCTGTTAGAGAATAAATCTCCTTAAGAGCAATAAGATAGGATCTCAAAATAACAGAGATCACATGACTATGTTTAAACACAAGTAGAAAGCAGGAGTATGATTAAGTAACATGTAACAATGTCAAAATTGGCAGACAGAAATCCTGAGCTGTAGAGGATTATGGCAATAGTGAATAGAATAGAATACAGTGTTCCTAGGGGGAAGAGTGCAGCCAATGAGAGTATTTCTCAGTGTATAGAATAATACATACATATATCAAGGATGAATGATTAATGGTGAGGGCAGAGGATCCAACAGAACTTATGATCACTTGCTCTGTTTCTGGACCTGACCCAATACTCAGACTTGAAATTCATTAAATTAAGTAGAGGCCGGGTCTCCCTGAAGAAGGATGCTGTAACACCTTGGCAAGTGTATTTGAGTAATTGTTCCCTAAATGCACCTAATGCCAGTTAGAATGTAATCATACACAGGAGAGATTGGAATATTCAGACATTTCAAAATCTATTGAAGTTGACAATGATACATGGGACACAAGACATTACCATGAGTTGAATAGTAAAACATGGAATCCTGTTTGCAAATATGACTTATTAGGAGTCCATTGGGCCTATAAGACCACCCAGGGATCAGTTTAGCAAATGCACAGCTGGAATAAACATACTTGATAATTATCGGAACCACCACAGTAATTCCTCTGCATACAGGATAAGATGCATCCCATTGGGAAAGCCACATGGAATCCTACAGAACTGCATTCCCAAAACATAGATCAAAAACATTATTGCATCTGGAAGGAGAATATCACAGGTTACTGAAGACTTAAAATATGCAGAGGTAGAGGCCTCTAACATATCCCTATGGAGCCAGCCTGGGCCATATAAAAGCAGACAAATACTGGCAAAGAAATACTTTAAAAAGTGGTTGTCTCTATTGCATCTGCTGTGCCAGATGCAGTATTTTAGTAGATTAACATATTTTTTTTGTTAATATATTCTTTGCCATCATTGTCAGAAGTGAGGATCAGAATTTGCTACTATTTATGTGACACAAAGATTTATTTCGTGCCCTGATTTATTCTCACATTCTCTCACATTGGGAGTTACGGTGACTGATTTGTCTTTTGTTCAAGGAACTAGAATTTTTAAAAAGAGTGGGAGAGGAGATCAAGATCAAGTATAAAGAACTTTCAAGAGCTAGCATTCGCTGGGCACAAGGTATGAAGGTCCTTGAAAAGCAAGTTAACCACCAGAAAGCATGTAATCTAGAAGAGGCACTAACCAACCAAGTAGATATTATAGAATGGCACAGTTGACATCAGTAAACTTTTACTATTGAGGACTGGCACAGTGATTCATAACAGAGTAACTGTGGTGGCAGGGATCATAGCTATGCATGGCTCCAACAGCACGGACTCCTTGCTACTCAAGCCTGATGTCCAAAGATGTAGTAGAATAGACCGATGCTGGACCCCTAATACCTGTTGTCACATTTATTACATAGTGCCACTTCCAAACTGAAAGGACAGTGGTTTTTCTTGAATGGGGTTAATATATATTTCAGCTAAGGACTTGTCTTTCCTGTTTATAGGGCTTTAGCAAGCATAAAATTCAGAGGCTTACAGACATGGAATCCTACATCAGATTGCTTCACACCATGGAACTCACTTTAGAGCAAACATGTATGACAGGGAGCTCGTGACCACGGGACTTACTGGTTGCACTGCAAAGCAAAGCCTCCAGAGCTTATATCCTGATAAAGCAAAGAAACAGGCTTTGAAGCTAAAGCTAATATGACCTTATGGTAATGATACTCTGAAGTGATGGAGTTCCACATTTCCAAACTCCAGGATGCAGTGCACATCCTAAAGTAGTTAGCATTTTATGGTGTTCAGTCCACAGTAGGTAGAAAACATAGATACAGGAATGGAGGAATGAAAATAAAAGCGCAAAATATCCTTCGATAGATGAATGGATGAAGAAGTTGTGGTATATATACACAATGGAATACTATTCGGTGGTAAGAAAAGATGATATAGGAACATTTGTGACAACATGGATGGATCTTGAGAATGTAATGCTGAGCAAAATAAGTCAGACAGAAAAAGCAGAGAACCATGTGATTTCACTGATATGTGGTATATAAACCAAAAGCAACAAAAGAACAAGACAAACAAATGAGAAACAGAAACTCATAGACAAAGACAATGGTTTGGTGGTTGCCAGAGGGTAAGGGGGGGGGGGTGGGGGGTGGGAGATGAGGGTAAGGGGGATCGAATATATGGTGATGGAAGGAGAACTGACTCTGGGTGATGAACACACAATGGGATTTATAGATGATGCAATACAGAATTGTACACCTGAAATCTATGTAATTTTACTAACAATTGTCACCTCAATAAATTTAATTTAAAAAAAAAAGAAAAGAAAAAGAAAATAAAAGCGCATCACATACTGAAACTTCTCAAATGGGAAATTCATGCTTCCTGTCTTCATAACTTTAGGCTCTGTGAGTCTAGAATTCCTCTTTGTCTGAGAAGAACACTTTCATCAGGAAATAGAGTAAGAGTACAACTGAAATTTAATTTAAGTCTGCTACCAAGAGAATGTATGTCTTCATGTCAAAAAGATCACTATACTAGCAAGGGAACAGGTACGGATGATGCTACACATTGGGGGCAGGGATAATCTCATTTGGCACTCATTTGCGTATCTAAGCTATTTTAGTAAGAGTTCAGTAAGAATCTCGGAGAATCTATTTCTAGCTGAGATTGATTCATGTGTTGAAAGTCCTAGCCTGTAAGAAATTATTTGCTGAGCCACCAAGATCACCCTTAAGGAATGAAACGCTCATCCTTCCAGGTACCAGGATTGTTATTGGGTACTGACTTATAATTGAGGTTTTCCTAAGGAATTGCTCTTGACCGAAGGAGATAAATCTCCCAAGGTGACTAATTCTCCATCGAGGGTCAGTCCACATCTAGTGATTGATGAATGCCATGGTCCAAAGGTTCAACTCCCTTACCTCAATTGGACAACCATAAAGGCTTATTCCAGCTGCAGAGCTCACTGTATTACTGCCTAAAGCCTGCATGACAACTGTGTTGCCCTTCAACTATACTTTCTGGGAACCCCACTTTCCTTACTCTTCTATAGGAGATGTTCCCAAGATACTGCCCCTCAAATTTCCTGTAGTTAAATTTTCATGGCAGAGACTATTTCAAGGGTCTTACTGAAGATAAGAATCATGAGTAAAAGCAAATTGGAAGAAACACATAAAGAACTTAAAGGATTTTTATGGTTATTTGGAATCTGCAGGAGCCTAGTATATTTATGAACTTGGAGTTCATTAAGGTTATCTGGGCTAGGGATAGATTTGAAGATGTAGTCATAGAGTTGGTTAACTGTAGTCACAAAAATAAAGGAGATCACCCAGTGCAAGTGCTCAAATAAGAAGAGAAGAAAGCCTGGCACAGAGTCCCAAAGAAAACAAGAACTTCAATGGGCAAACAGAGTGTTAGACTCTGGCAAAGCAAACGTGGACATGGAGAAGGAAAAAACGGCATCATGAAGAAGGGTTTTCAATGGATACAAACAAGACGTCAAGACAGCTAAGGTGTGAAAATTTACCTCTTACAAAATCATTAGTACTGGACTCCTGGACAAGATCAAAATCTAGTGGTGGAGACAGAAGCCAGATTACCATAGGTTACACATGCCTGTGGTCAGGATTTGGAGTCATTACCTACAGACACGGCTTCCAAAGGGATTAGTCATGAGAGAGAAGAAAAAGATGATGGGAGTTAGACCTGGGCTGGAGGAGGTTTTAAAAAAATTATTTTGCTTCTTTTAATGGGAAAATTTTGTGAGTGCATAAACCATAAATTCATGAGTATATAAAAAAAAATATAAAGTATTCCAAAGAAAGATATGAACGAAGAGCTATGGTAGTTTGGACATATCCTCCCCACCAAGAAATTCTAATGGCTTTGAAAATAAAGTTCTTAAGTGACAAAATATGTCTAGGCAGTTTGAAAATCCAGTTCTTTTACAATTTCTCTATCTACTTAATGTCCAAGTTGTGGTTTTATAGTAATCTATGAGAAATGGCATTAGAGTTCTACTGATTGTTAAAAGGATGAGACTATACTAGTTAGAGAAAGTATTAAAGTGAATATAAAAACTATAATTTTCATATTTAATACTTAATATAAATATTTAATTTTTATATGTATTTAAGTCATTGATCATAATACTATTTTTAATTAACATAGGCATGAGATTTACTTACTAGGTATTATGTTCAGTAATTAAAAATATATCTTTCAATTTGTCCATAAAAAACTAGGAATTATGCAGTATGTTAAAAACTTTTGATGTTCACATATGCGATAGGAAAAGAAGTTCAGTTATTTTAAATTCCATTCCCTTAAACGTTTGACTACTGCGGTTGTATTTAAGTTTTAAAGTCCTGAAATCTAGCAACAAGGTAATTTAGTTCAATTTCCGAGACAAAGTGTTAGTACTTACATAGCTATCAATGATTTCTACATAGCTTTCTAACAGCTGACTTTCTATTGGCTCCAGGAGCTAAATCACCAGATACCCAGCCAGAAATGCCTGGTCAGTGGTAGGGTGAGGAGGAGAGGAAAAATGTAATCAGAAGACTGGTAAAGTCTTAAGTGAGGGTGGTGTATTATATAAGCAGAAGTGAAATGTTTAGTAAACACCAAATCACTGACTGCAGTAGGAAAACCAGGGATGGCCCAGGAGATTAAGATTGTATAGTGAATTAAAATAAAAGGATGTCAACTTGTTTTCAAAGTCACTTTTTGTGCAAGCACATCCTAAGGATTTGAACCTTGTTTTGAAAATACTATGAAAAACATTATAAACTTGAAATTAGATATCCAGGTTAAATTCAGTTTAATGGGGTCAAATAAATGTGAGGATGAGGAAATTCATGTTTGCTTTGCATAAAATAAAGTCTATATTCTCTGTTTTGATTTTATTGATACAAAAAGTTGAGTTGTGACTGGGAATCAACTGTATAGAAAAAATAAAGCAGTAATAGGTTTCTGTGTATACTTGACCTTATAGCGATTTCAAAAACAAAAATTCATTTCTTTGTGGTCCTGTTCCTCCCAGCTGTAGATAATTGATAAAGAGGTATAAATTCTACTCAGTGATATGCATGGTATAGCTTGGCCAGCTAACTTTGACTTAAGGCTTTTCTTGAATAGATAAGCTGGATAAACCATATGGTATCCAACGGTCTTGAGAATCTAAGAAATTAATTCATCTGGTGATAGATGCTGAAGCTGTAAAAACATGCACTTTGTCAGAGAAGTACATACTGAACCATGTGCAAGATAGAAAAAAGAGAGGCAAATGCTCAAAATGGACACACACACATGCAGGGAGAGATTTGGATCAGGGAAGAGAAGAAAGAGAACCAGGCAGAAAAGATCATTTGGTCTTCAGAACTTCCATGCCTTTTTCCCACATTGAAACCCATTTGTTCATTTACTCCTGAGTTGTCAGACATCTGTATCTTTCATACACTTTTTTTCTTAAAGACAAACTGGGTATTCATATCCCTTTCAATTCAAAGTGCCCAGAATAGAAAAACAAACAAAGTAATTATGTAGAAAAGTAGAACAGAATTTAAAGGATATATAAGAACAAAAATGAAACATGACAGAGAAACAGGAGGCCAGGGCAAATTGAAGGCAGTAAGTGGCAAAATTTCTTTTTAAATAGAAGTTTTAAAAGGCAGTGCAAGATTGTGTTTTGTTTGTTTATTTTTATTTGAATTATGACTCCCATTAGTGAGTTGTTGTTTTTTGTGTTCCTTGAATTGCACTAGTCCAATGGTGTGAAATAGCTATTTCCCAAAGTGGATTCAGAATATACAAATGCTATTGTTTATAATTATTTGTACAATGATACACATCAATACATTTCCAATTTTAAATAAATATCAGAGTTTCTGTGCCTCTTTTATTATTGTACTAGAATAAACTATAAGGAAAAAAGTCCAACATTTGTCACAGAAACCCAAAGGAAATATTCTTATCATCTTTTGGCACTTTTTTGGAGGGGAGTGTAGTTTCAACAATTTATACTTCTGATCCTGGCCATTTAATTTTTTTCTCTATTTACAACAGTTCATATATACTGGAATATAGTACTATAGGATTGAATTCCTAGGTTGTGCAGGAAATATATTCAGGATGCTATCATCTTTTTTATTGCATCTACTAGATGTATTCACACTTGGCACATATGCTCATGAAAATGATCCCAAAAGAGAAAATGAGACGTGCAACATTCTTCCGCACAATGAAAAGCAAAAAGGCAGGAAGGATACACATAGAGATTATTTTTGTTACACTGGATAATTATGTGGACATCTTCAATCCCCTTGCAACTGCTACCTCTGATTTTTATTGCATTTTCTGAGAATATTCCTCTGTTCCATGTTAAATCACGACATCCTGGGACATGACATGTTTGATGCATCATGTTTTAAAATAATGAAATAAAACAGGTCAAGGGTTATTACACACCAAAAGGCAAACAAAACCAAGGAGGTGAGACTAGCAAGGTGCCCCCAAAGCTCCATGGGACTTATTTCTTGGTGTTTGAAATATTAGTGACGGGTTCAGTGCACTTCAACTTGAAAATAGAGAAGACTAATAATGTCATTATTCCAGGCTCTGCTGATACTTAAGGGTTACCTTGGACTGCACAATAACAATCAAAGTGAAAAAGGAGAAAAAGGCAAAAGAAAATGTCAAGCAATCCCACTATCGACAGATTTTCTCGTAAGTCTTATAAAATCACAACCTGGGAATTGAACAGATCAAATATTCTATTATGTAAGCCTGTATAACTAAGATTTATAATCGATCTACCAACATACATTTGTGTACTTGCCTCACTCAATAAAATTCCAGAGCACTGAATGTGTGTTTGAATATTTAGATGGAAAGATCAAGTCTATCTTTTCAAGCTAGTAAGAGAAAAAGCTGTGCAAACAGAACACAAATTCATCAGTGATCTCAATATATTGGTGTGTGTGTGTGTGTGTGTGTGTGTTTGTGTGTGTGTATGAGAGAGTGAGAGAGAGAGAATGCTATATATTGGTGTGTGTGTGTGTGTGTGTGTGTGTGTGTGTGTGTGTGTGAGAGAGAGAGAGAGAGAGAGAGAGAGAGAGAGAGAGAGAGAGAGAGAGACTGCTTCCCTAAAATTTAATAGGAAGACTATAATCTTCAGTGCATTTATTTCTTCAGACCAGAATGCTTACTGATTCACCTTAGTCTCAATCTCATGTGTTTTTCTCAACTAAACATCCATTTGTCTCTGATTGAAATATCCTTCATCATAGATACTGATTCTGCTACAGACCTAAACCTGCCAATACAGGTAGTCTTTTTCTGAAGTAAAATCCTGACCTTTTCATTGGCAAAAACTGTTCAATCACCCATTTGTGAGTTATTTCATGACAGTATTATACTGTACCCAAGGCTAGGTCAACTACTGCAAGTGGATTTTACCATAATTCCACTCTCAACTTCTGGGAGGTATCTTGTTTTGTTACTGAGAGTGATGGATGTTCTACTAGCAGTAGGGAAATTGACTTGTGTAGCAAAGAAGAAGAATACGTTCTGAATGCCATTATTTCTGATGGATTGTACTAAAATAAGAGTTTCCTCTATGGGGAGCTTAAAAAAAAATCATGATGTCTCATCTGTACTAGGGGATTCAGTAAGGAAAAAGTGGAAAAGGGGCATTGCAAGCAAAAAGTCAAACCTAAGTAAAAGCACTGAGCCATAAAAGCTTATTCTGACTAGAAACACAGACAAAACTCACATGGAAGACACATGACTTCCTCCATGGAGGTCAGAGAACACTTTTTTCCTCTTGTCTTCCATTCTTGTTCTGGACAAAGGTTTGTTAATGTATTATATTTTCAATACACTCAATTGTGTGCCCATCACCCTGCTATAAGCAAAAAAATAAACCTATGAACAAAGAACAAAGCCCATTTCAAAACACCAATCTCTCAGAGGAAAAAAAAAAAGTGATCATTTACACATAATTATAATAGATGTGATAAAGATGGTAATAGGTAGCTTCCAGGAGCAAACAAAATAATCAGTAACTAAACCAGCTGGATGGAGCAGGATAGGGTGATGGGGGAGGGAGTGTGCAAGAAGGGCTTCCTGGTGAAGACAAATGCCTGATTTATTTTAAAAGATCAGTAGGAGATTAAAATGAAAAGATAAAAATGAGAAAGTCATTTTGATTAGAGAAATTAGCAAAGCTACAGATACTGTAGGTGATTCTAGAACATTGAGTGTAAACCTGGGAGCAGTGAAAATTTATGGATGAGATAATGTCAATAGAGCATACCAGGCAGGTTGTATATTCCATGTTAAGGACTTGCACTTAGTTCCAGAACCATATTGTCATTGGAGGGTTTAAAAAGAGAATAGACACAACTAACCATATAAATGAGACAAATCATGCCAAAGGTCTGTGGATGATGGATTTGAAAATGCATTATTAAAGGAAGGGAAACCAGGACTCAGTTCTTAATTGAGAGATGATGAGAAGTCTAATTAAGGCAGTATTATTAGAGATAGAGATTAGTGAGTGTACTGATCATAAAAATAATTATGAGACAAAGATGCCTGCCTTTGTGAACAAGTCTATCTTCGTTGCATTTCAAAACACCACTGAAATGGCAAGAGGCATTAGGTCCACAAGAACCAAACAACGGAGAGAAAAAAGACAAAAAAATAAACAAAAACACATTGAAGAAACAATGTCACTGCATATTTTAAAAGAAAGGGAAGGGATGGATATTTTAGCAGTAAAAGATGAAACCTCAGTGAAAAGAGGAATAACAGGCATAAAACTCATCAACTCTCCTGAATCTTTTAAGTGTTTCGGGCTTGAATGGACTGTGCAGAGTGGAGGACTAGGGACTAAAATTAGAAGAACTGCATACATAGCTCTATCTTTTCGTTCCCCCAGGGTGTAAGTTCATCCTCTGAAAATACTGAATTAGAATGCTCCAGACTCCAGGACCTCTGGCACAGGGGCAGATAAAGATGAAGTCATGGACATAAGCGAAAATCTTCATGCTGGATCTCATGACACCATATATGCTTCCAGAATTATCCTGGATTCTGCTCCTAGAGCGCTGACATGTATTCAAACCCTGGTACACTAGTGAAGTTAGGAATTCTTTTCTGGAGAAATTGTCCACAGCAGAGGAACTACCTACCCATTAAACAAGCCAATTAATTTTTCAAAATAATTTGAGAGTAAATTCTGTCTCTAGAAGTCTCCTTGCCCATTCCCCTTCCAACCCTATACTAGTTTCCTAGAGACCCTGTAATCGATTACTACAAACTTGGCAGATTAAAACAATATAAATCTACTCTCTCAAAATTCTGGAGCCCAGAAGTCTGTAATCAAGGTGTTGACTGAGTCACACTCCTCCAAAGGTGTTAGGGGAGAATCCTTTCTTGCCTCTTTTGGCTTCTTGTGGTTCCAGATATTCCCTGATTGGGCAGCATAGCTCTAATCTCTGATCCCATCTTCACTTGAAGTTCTTCCTGGTGAGTCTCTTTGTTTCTTTGTTTGTTTTGTTTTGCTTTCTCTTATAAAGACACTTGGTATTGGATTTAGAGCCCATCTTAATTTAGGATGATCTCATCTGGAGAACTTTAACTTAATATCCTACAACTGCAAAAAGCCTTTCTCCAAGTAAATTCATAGTCACTGGTTCGAGGAGTGAGGATATGAGCATATAGTTTTGGGAGGCACACACAAGGTCTGACAATTAAGTTCACGAACTCATCTTAGAAAAAGTGCTACATACCTCACTGCTGAATATCACTAGAGTCACCTTCGAAGTACTCCCCTTGGGAAGTTATGCACCAACACCAGCACCTAGTTCACCCTTCAAAGCAATTTTGAAACTCTTTCTCTGGAATGGCCAACAGAGCAGTCTCCGTATTATCCTTTGATTTCCTCAGAATGTCTTCCTTTCAATATTTCCTTTATCTTCGGGTAACAAAAGTCATTGGGGACCAGATCAGGTGAGTAGGGAGGGTGTTCCAATACAGTTATTTGTTTACTGGCTAAAAACTCCCTCACAGACAGTGCCATGTGAGCTGGTGCATTGTTGTGATGCCAGAGCCATGAATTGCTGGTGAAAAGTTCAGGTTGTCTAACTTTTTCACACGCTCTTCTTAGCACTTCCAAATAGTAAACTTGGTTAACTATTTGTCCATTTGGTACAAGTTCATAATGAATAAGCCGTCTGCTATCAAAAAAGGTTAGCAACATTGTTGCAACAAGTCTGCAAACTTAATTACCTGACCTAACATTTGGACAAAAATGAACAGGCCATAGTACACCCACCATGCTCAGTCACCAGCAACAGGCTGCCCAAGAAAAGTGTGGCCTTGGCTCAGCTACTGAGGGAAATGGTTAAGGTAGATGCTGCCTCTGGAGGCTGTGAGCTCATAGCACACCTTCAGATGAATGCATGATTGTCCCCGAAGGAAGAGCAGAGCAGAGCTCCTCCTTGGCTTCTACTATTTGGGAGAAGAGATATTTGCTACAAGTGAGGGAGTACAAGGGTTTCACAGTGGAAATGCAAAAGATAGCTCACTTAATAAGCTGTTATTGATAGAATGGAAGGAGAGAATGGATAAACCAGTATGTGATTACAGCTGAGAGGAGAACATCATCTGTGTGGTCATGATTTTACTGAGTGTCACAAAGTGCTTAAAAATAGGACCAACATAGGTTTGCTACACCATGAATATCCATTTAGTGGATATTTTTTTATGTGGGGGAGAGGTGATGGTGACTGACTCTGGAGTGATTATTTCCAAGAACATTTAGGGACCTTATGACTCATCCTGAACTTTGATGTAGGTCAAGGGGATGGGTAATAAAGTGATTTTAACATTACAGAAGTAAAACTTATTCAGCTTTGCCTACTTCCAACATCACTAAACACAACTGTTACATAGTTAGATGGCAGCTGGAGGGAGGGAAGGAATTTGCACCTAAACAATAAATGTGCCTTCTTAAGAAAAATAATTTTCCCTGATTTCTCTTTTTGCTATGCTGATGTCTGAAGATACTGCATAATCTTTGTGAATAAGATATTGCTGTTTTTGCCATGAATGTATATGTTGAAGTAACAAAGGTCCAAGCATGTAGATAACTTTTATAATAATTTTATTGAGCCAAACTGATGACAATGCTGGGAAACAAGATATCAAATGCTCTGGAGAATGTCAGTTTTGCAGCTTCTTTTATACATTTGGAATTAAGGAGAGAAGATTACTTGGAGGTGGGAGAAATCAAGGTACAGGATAGTTAAGATTATATGATCCCTTGAGTGTGGTTACACCCCCAAGGGGTCTGAAAAAGAGGCATTTCAAAGATGTGTTAACCTAAATGCACAGAAAGAATGGACAGAGGTTGCTGAAGGCAAAGGCAAACTTCCACTAGGGAAGTTATACTCCTGAGATGTGATTACCCACCATGACCTGTCCAGTTAGGAATTTATGACCAGATCATCCTGTAAGGCTACTTCTGGTTACATTTATTACAATACCACATTTTCATCTACAATATTACTGTAAATTTAATATCATTAGTAATATTTTTTACAGATTTTTTTTTTCCTTTAAACAGTATTGCATTTTTCAGTTGCTGAGCCAGACCTTCTTAAGTTTGATTTCCTTACATTCTTTAAAAGTAACTTTCTTTACTTCTAAGTGTTTGTGCCCTGAGCTTCTTGTGGCAACATCATGGAGAAGATGGTACAGTGAAGATAAAAATAAGGTACAGAGGAAGGAAAGAGAGATCTGAAATGTAGAGGTTGTTCTGAGAGAGTGATACTGCACTTTACAATTTCTGAGTTAGAATCGTTATATGAGACAATCCACTACATGAATCAAGTGGAACAGAAATCAAGGTCACTGAAATTAAGATACATTCGTTTTAAGGAGTATTCAGAGATATTAAACCCTCTCAGGATTATGGGAGAAGTTGGAAAGAGTCTGTAGTATGCATAGATCCAAAATCTTCAGTGAGGAGAAGGGGCATTTCTGGAAACTATGGATTTAAAGGATGATAAAATAATAAAGTATAATCCTATGAAAATCAAAGAAAGGTTTCATGGAAATAAAAGAAAGCTATTCTGGAACACATAGTAGGCAGTCCAGAAAAGGCTCATCTCCTCTTGTATCACCACACCTCACCCCATTTTTTGTCACAGGGATTGTGATGCCTTAGGTATATAAATATGAGTATCTCCCATTGGTGAGGACAATAAGCAGTATGGTGGTTTTCAAATATGCCCAAATGTCTAATGACTATGTTGCACTCCTGAAACTAATGAATAGTGTATGCCAACTATCATTGGAAGATAAACTAATTTAAAATAATAACATAGGACCACAAATTATTTGATACTCCTCTCTTCAAGAGGTGGGATACTTCTTCACCGAGAGAGCCACTTTGGGGTTTCAGATGCTGGGCAGCCACAAGGTGCCCTCAGCCCGCTTCCAAATGTGTCTGCAAGTCAAATGTCACATCTGTCTCCCCAAGCTAAGACCTCCAACCCCAGTAACCCCCAAATCTTCTTTGATGTGGATATTGGAAGGGAGCAAGTTGATCAAATTGTTTTAGACTTGTTTGCTGATATTATACCCAAAACTATAGAAAATTTTCACGCATTGTGCACAGGAGAATAAGGCACTGGACAAACCACTGGGGAAACTCTCCATTTCAAAGGATCTCCATTCCATTGACTTATTAAGAAATTTATAATTCAGGGTGAAGACTTCTCAAATCAGAATGGGGCAGTGGAGAAAGTATCTATGGTGAAATTTTGAAGAATTTTTTTTTTTATTATAAAAATGACAAGGAAAGCTTATTGAGCATGCAAAATGCAGGCTGCAATACAAATGGATCTCAGTTCTTTATCACAACAATCCCAACTCCTCATTTGGATGGGAAGCATGTGGTATTTGGCCAAGCAATTAAAGGAATGGGTGTGGCAAGAATTCTGGAAAATGTAGAAATAACAGGTGAAAAACTGGCCAAATTGTGTGTTGTTACAGAATGCAGAGAACTGAATGAAGGGGATCATTGGGTCATATTCCCATAAGATGGTTCTGATGAAAGTCACCCAGATTTCCCAGAGGATGCAGACACAGATTTAAAAGATGTAGATAAACTATTATTAATAACAGGAACAACAACAACAAAAACATTGTGGGAGATGGCCATTAAAAAACATACAAAAGTTTTAAGATATGTGGAAGTTCAAAGGATGTTATTGAGAAAACAGATGGATCAAAGCTTCAACCAGTAGCTTTAAGATGCATGCTGAATATTGGTGCTTGTTAAACTGAAGATGTCAGATTAGCAGAGAGCAATAGAGAGTTGTTTGGAGTCTCTGGACATAGACCTATCAAATACCAAAGCACTGTACCATAGAGCTCAAGGATGGCAAGGATGAAAAGAATCTGATCAAGCATCGATTGATCTTACGAAAGCCCAGGAGGTAGGTAGCACCAGAAGATAAAGCTATCCAGGCAGAACTGCTGAAAATCAAACAAAAGAAAAGACACAGAAAGATAAAGAGAAGGCAGCGTATGCAAAACTGTGTGCTTAACAAGAAATTCAGTTTTGCTTAAATATTATACATTGATAGTATAAAGGCAATAAGAAAATTAAAGGGGTTTTGCATTTTTTATACATAATCCCTAATGGGCATCCTTTGATACTTCAGTCCCTCATTGTTTACAGTTTAGGAATACTGGTACCAGAAGAAAGAGAGAGAGAGAGAGAGAGAGAGAGAGAGAGAGAGAGAGAGAGAGAGGTTCTAAGTCCCTCCTGTTGAGAAGGGGCTGGATTTAGTAACTCACTGATAATGAATGGGATAAAGCAGAAGTGATGCTGTGTGTGACTTTAGAGCCAAGGTCATTATTAAGGGCATTGCAACTTCCTACATGCTATATTGTAGTGCTCCCTCTAGGGAAAGTCATCTGCCATGTTGAGAGGCCACTCAATCAGCCTAAGACAGATTCATGTTGGAAGGATCTGAGGTGCATTGCCAATAACCATGTAAGTGAGGCTTCATGGGGGAAGATCCTTTGGCCCTGGCTTCCTGATGACGGCAGCCCCTGTTGACATCCTGATTACAGTCACATGAAAGATCTTGAGTCACTAGCTATGCTAGTCCCAAATGTGCAACCCACAGAAATTGGATAAAAAATGTCTGTTCTTTTAAACCACTACATCTGGGGACACTCATTATATAGCAATAGATAACTACTACTGTCAGAGCCAGGTTACAATTAAGAGAATAAGTGGGAGGAAATTATATGGAACATTGAGACTATTGGAGAGTTTATTAAAAAATAAATAATTCCAAAACATCATAATATAACAGATTGGAAGGTGAATGAACACTTGGAGTCTGCACGTAAGTGATTTCACAAAGAGACGGTTGTACGGCTGATGAAAACACTAACAGGAATATAGGATGTATATTTTCATTAGAAACATACTATATGCACATTTTCAGAGATGCACATGTACAGTAGGAGATAATACTGTTTCCAGATGGTATTATGGCTTTACAGATCCCAAATATTTCCTATGAGTTTTTAAATAATTGGGTCATATTACCTTCAAGTAGGAAAGATTTTGTTCATGATGAAACTCTGTATTCTGTCCTAACTGGGCTGCTGGCCAGCCCTCACCACAAAATATACCACACACATACATGCACACACACACACACACACACACACACACACACACACACACACTTGGACAAAGCAACAAAATGATATCTGATTCCTTGGGGGCCATTAAGTAGTACCAAAAAAAAAAAAAGAAATCTCTCAAATATTCCTAATTTTCTACTCCAAATTGGGTGAGGCAAAACTTGATTCCTCAGGGACATTCTTTGGTAGGCTGTTTTCAGGTTTAACTGTGGATGACAACAAAAAGAATAAAATACTTAGGTAAAAAGTTAACAGAGGATGTGAAGGACCCATACACTTAAAACTATAAGAAATTATTAGAAGAAACTAAAGAAGACACAAAGAAATATAAAGATATTCTGTCTTCGTGAATTGGAAGAATCAACACAGTTAAAATGGCCCTATTACCCAAAGCAATACACAGACTTAATGCAATCCTCATCAAAATTCCAATGGCATTTTTTAAAGAAATAGAACAAAAGATCATCATATTTGTATGGAATTAAAAAAGACCCGAATAGCCAAAGAAATCCTAAGAAAAAGGAACAAGCCTAGAGGTACATGCCCTGACTTCAATTTACACTATAAAGCAATGATTATCAAAACAGCATTGCATCTGTTTGTTTACCTTGTTCCTTTGTTACTTTCAGTTTTATATCTGAAAGTATAAACCATATCAGTGAAGTCATATGGTTCTCAACTTTTTCTGTATGAAAACTCATAGACACAGACAACAGCTTAATGGTTACCAGAGCATAAGCAGGTAGGCAGGTGGTAGAAGAGGGTAAAGGGGGTCAAATATATAGTGATGGAAGGAGAACTGACTCTAGGTGGTGAACACACAATGTGATATATAGATGATGCATTATAGAGATGGGTACTTAGAACCTGTGTAATTTTACTAACCAATGTCACACCAATAAATTTAATTAAAAACAACAACAACAAAAAACAGGATGGTATTGGCAGAAAAACAGACACACAGACATTTAGACTAGAATTGAGAACGCAGAACCAAACACACATATATTTGGGCAGATAATTTTCTACAAAGTAGCCAGAAACCTACAATAGAGAAAAAGAAAGGCTCTTAAGTGAATGGTGCTAGGTAAATTAGAAAGCCACATGCAAAAGAATAAAACTAGACTGCTATCTGTAATCATATACCAAAATTAACGCAAAATGGACCAAAGGCCTAAACATAAGACCTGAAACAATAAATTGCATAGAAGGAAGCATAGGTACTAAACCTATGGACCCTGATTTCAGAGAGAATTCTATGAATTTGACTTCAAAGCAAGGGAAATAAAAGCAAAAATTAATGGGACTATACAAAACTAAAAAGCTTCTGCACAGCAAAACACCATCAAAAAACAAAATGCATTTAATTGAATGGGAGTAGATATTTCCAAACAACACGTTCAATAAGGGGCTAATATCCAAAATACATAAATAACTCATATACCTCAACAACAACAAAATAATCCAATTCAAAAAAATAAAAATAAAAAATGGGCGGAGGACCTGAACAGACATTTCTCCCCAAAAGGCATACTAATGGCAAATAGATATATGAAAGAATGCTCAACTTTACTAGCTAATAGGGAAATATGCAAATCAAAACACAATGAAATACTACATCACAATGGCTATTATCATCCAAACAAGTAATAATGAGTATTGGGTAGGTTGTTCAGAAAATGAAACCCTCATATACTACAGGTGGGAATGTAAATTGGTATAGCCACTACAGAAAACAGTATGGAGGTTCCTGAAAAAAATAAGAAGAGAATTATCATATGACCCAGCAATTCTTCTCCTGGGTATCTACCCGAGAAATCTTAAACATGTATCCATAAAGATATATGTACCCCTACATTCATGGCACCTTTATACATGGTGGCCAAGAAATGGAAATAACCAAAGTGTCCTTCGGTAGATGATTGGATAAAGAAGATGTGGTACATATACACAGGGGAATACTACTTGAACATAAGAAAATAGGAAATACTGCTATTTGTGACGTGGGCAGAACTTAAGATTATCATGCTAAGAGAAATAAACCAGACAGAAAAAGTCAAGAACCGTATGACCTCATTTCTATGTGGGATATAAAATTGAAAGCAACAAACAGACCAGACAACAAAAGAAGGAAACAAAAATTCATAGACACAATAGTTTAGTGGTTACCAGAGGGTAAAGGGGGAGGGGGAGTGATAGAAGAAGCAAAAGGGGGTCAAATATATGATGATGGAAGGAGAACTGACTCTGGGTGGTGAGCACAGAAAGGGATATGTAGATGATGTATTACAGAATTGTACACTTGAAACCTATGTAAATTTACTAACCAATGTCACCCTAATAAATTTAATCTAAAAAAGGAAGCAGTCAGAGGTCAGTATATGTATAGATGAGAGAAGAGAAGAAAACTGAAGAAATGTGGTGAAAGAGGATGGCAGTGATGACGATTGTGGTTGGATACGACTGGCCTCAAATACTTTAACTTTTCTATAGTCACTTGGGCAAGAGTAATTTATAAATCAAAAAGTTTTTTTTGTGTGTTTTTTTTCAGATCAATTTGGTATTCAAAATAATTTGAACAGAAAATGTCTTTCTAGGGGAAAAAATACTTGATTTTGGAATGGGAGACCTTACAGAATTTTGGAACACAGTCTGGTCACCTGCCAGTCTACAGCTGCTAGTCATTTCTATTAGTCATTTCCTACTTATTTTGTAGACCTGTAGGGGAAAAAAATCATGTTTTTAAAGAGGAAAAAAAATTGAAAGCAAAATAAATCCCAGCTTTTTTTCCTAGGCTAACCCACAAATGTCCTTTACTATTTTGTTAGCACTCACCTCCATTGTTCTGGAGGGCCACTCTGCCCCAGCATGCTCTCCTCAACTCTAAGAGGAAGTCCCCACTCTCCCTCCAACCTCAACTTGACCATATGCTTAGCCCACCACCAATGTTTTCATAATCCTGGGTTGTTTTTACATTGGGAACGTTAAATTTTGGTATCGCACCTGAAAACTTATGAACACTTGTTATTATTGTTTTGTTTTATCTTCTTATACAACATAACACAAACAGCATGAAAGAGAGTTTTGAAAGAAAAACTGAAGACTGTATAAACATATGGTATCTTTACTGTCTGAGGGGAAAAACAAACAAAACTGAAATTGCTAGGAAACCTTTAAATAAATTATGGAGAATAATGGGACAGCTACAGAAATATATCCAAAGGTCACCTGAGATTACCAGGAATTTGATAATAAACATATTAAGCTAGAAACTGGGAAGGAAATAAAACTGTACATTCAATTCAGATTTATTTGAACTGAAACACATTTGTTGTTAAGTCCGACATACCCGCTAGTGAGCTAAATTCTTTTGCAGCCAATTATGTTTATCGCTTGCAGTCAAGTCACAGTTCTTCACAGGTGTTAAATGTTGAAAAGCACAGAGTTCTGTTGACAATGTGAATATAGTAAATCAATTAGGAACATGAAAAAATATCTTGAGGTATAAAAGTGGGTCAAAAAGTGTAGCTTTTATATTTTTGCTGTTGGAAAATGTTCAGATATCTGTTAAATGCATGGGAAAGTAATTCTTGTGTGCTAGAAAGCATTACAAAAATGCTCACCTACAACTAAGGCAATATAGTGTGCCTTAATATTTTTTATAAAAATATTTGTGTATACATATTAATTCATATAATCACATATGTATAAATATGTATATTACTTCACACAATTAGTTTTCCTTACACATAATAGAAAACAAAAGAAACAAACAAAAAACAAATGAAACTGACCAAACAGAATCAGCACGCTTTTGAGGGGGAAAAAATAAAGTAATTAACTATGAGAAATAATTTTAAAACTTGCATTGATTCCTTCACAAGATAGGGAGATATATGTTAATGCCATTGCTTAAGAACTACTCCATTTTTCCCAGTTTATAACTCTCACTACACCTGTATGGCAACATTCCAAAACGTAAATGATTCTGAGGAAATAGAAACGAGCATCTTCCTGGGGAATGTGAATGAGTTGCCAGAGAGTTACACAAATAGAATCTGAAGGGAGTTATTGGCTACAGTGATAATTATCGGTCTTTTGCACCTGTCCTTTTAAGTCTTTGAATTGTGTAAAATTACTTCTGGAAAGGTGAGGGTTAACTTGTCGCAAGCTAAACCCCTGCAGGAAAGACTCCTAGAGAGGGTGTTGTTCACCCCCAAATCCATTGCTTAATGAAGAGAATTGGGATGTTCCTCAAAGTTTGGACCCCAGTCTCAATTCACCCAGGAACAACAATGTGGCAAGGAGTTTGCCACAGTACAACTACAACTGAACGTCTTGTGCCTCAATCCTCAAAACATATCACCCCAGAAAAAGGAAGTTTTCCCCTCTAAGCCTCAAACCCCAAACTGAGCTGGCAGTAGGGTACCCTGTATTCAAGATTCTGGACCAGCACTTTGCTTTTACATTGGCCCTGGGTACCTCTGGATTAGAAGCTCTCTGGTTCTTTCTGAAAGCCCCCCAGCAGAAGGACTGTCATCTGATAAACTAAGTCTCACTTCAGGTACCCCTGAGATCACTTCAGATTTCTATCAGTTGCCTCAGAGCAATAGAGACTGAATGTCTGTCACTGATTTTTATCTCCACAAGTTTTAACAATAAATTCTTTTCCAGCAAGTCTGATATCTCTGCTTGACTATTTTCCCTCTTTTGCATGAGAGCAAGAACACATTGATTTGGATACACACAGAAATCACTGGGTCCCCAACTCCGATTCCCTAAACAGAATTCCATCCAATGACAATTTGGAGCCTTTTAAAAAATTCTAGTTGAACGAGAATATTTTTGTTCATCCTTCACTTGGATCACAATGTACTCACTTGAACAATAATATAAATAATATAAATAATATAAATACAAGGTCAAAAACATTTAGTGTATACTTATATTCTACTTGCTCAAAATGAATCACTTCTAGCTGTCGTTTTGCTTTGCTTTGTTTGAAATAGAAACAAGCAAGAAAAACATGAAATAGGTATTTCAAATATAACTTCTCTATTTAACACCACCCCCATCACCAAGACAAGTCTCTCTTACAAATATGTGATAAATAAGAAAAAGGGCAACAGACTTATTGGTATGGGACTAGGAGTACAGCTATGTAAGTGAACTCATCACTTTTCATCTTTTTTCTTTCCATGCAGTGCATTCTTTGTAGGGTTGTTCAAAATTGAATGTTAAGTGGATCTAAAAAAAAAAAACAACATACATTTTTTTTACAATCAATGTATATTTCTGACAAGTCAAAAGAAATGGTCAGTTTAAAAATTATTCACTTAATGCAGGATTCTAATTTAACATGCAAGAAAATTTTTAATCACTTCACTAAAACAATTGGACCTCTATGTCTAACCAATATCTCCATTGAAAAATTAAATAATGAAATTTATCATTTAAGAATTATTGTATTGCACTGAAAATAGATTTAAATGACACCATTAAAATAATGTCACCTCAGAGAAGCACTATGAATGATCTGACTCGCAGTCCCTTCAAATATTTGAAATTAAGATGGAATAAATCTTCATTTTGCTATATTCACCAATTAAGAATGATATATTATGACTCAATACCTTTTGGATGCATTATACTGTGTGACACTCAATATTCCAGGAGAAAAAGTAACTCTAGTTCCGCTAGACTAAATTCTCTGCTTACTGGTGTGACAAAACTCAGAGATGCTGAAAAAGTACTGATTATCGAATAATCACTCCAGAGGTAGTGCTGAGTGAATGAAGTAAGACTAGGCTACATAGCTGGGCAAGGAGTCATGGTGTCATTAAGAAAGCTTAATTTAATTCCTACAGAGGAAACTGCAAATGATTATATGGTAGCGAACTCCGGTCTATTAGAATGGCCCAGGACATCATCACTCAGCTATCCCTCCATCCACTTCTCCCTCCACTCTCCCCCATTCTCTGTATTACATCCACACTGGCCTACTTTCATTTCCACAAAAAGCACCATGTGCTTTCCTCTCTTTGGCAGAAAGGACTGTCTTTGTCTAAATGTTCTGCTTCGTACCTTATTAAATTATTCATTCTTTATAATCATTCTTCAGATCTTATTGGAGAGAACCTTCCTTTCTTCCTCAGACTAGGTCAAGTACCCCTCTCCCTCATTTCTTAGCATTGAATATTTTTCTTTTTTCCAGTTTTCAGTTACATATTTATCTTTGCCATTTTTCAACGTATTTTTGTCTCCTCCCTAAAGTTCCATGAAGGTCAGTTATATTCATTTTGTTATTGTTGTGGTTACACAGCCTTCTACTTCTAGGATACAATTCCAGAAAAAGAGAAGTGCTTAATATTTGTTGAATGTATGAAAGGATATGTGGATGAATGGGGACAGATCACAATTTGCTATATAGTTAATACAAAATATTACATCAAATGACATATCTGAAAATTTTAGTATGCTCATCTTCCCTGATACTATTACATTAGTATATTTATAACATGTCAAAGAGATGTGGAAAAAAGGACATTCTGTCTTAATTCAGTCATAGCAAGTTCCCTCCTCTCTCTGCTGCTGACACTCATGCACATAATATACATTCCCTCAGAATCATACCATGATATCTGGAAACTAGAAACGGAGTAAATAGAATGTTCCTTTTCAAACATGAGAGTGAAAATGCACATCTGTATATGGAATGTACTACATAAATTCTGAAGTGTAAGACTTAGTTGGTTCTGCATTTTGATTCAGTTAAAAAATGTATTTCTATCAAGATGGGAACTTAAATTTTTCAGAAACAATTAGAAGTATAATCTACCATCACACTAGTGTCCACACACTGCAGAACCCCATCAATTTCAGTTTCACTGCAACTTTGGTGGTGTACAAGAAACAACAACAAAACACAAGCAGAAACCAAACTAAAAACAAAACAAAACAATACAAAAACAAAGAATAGAGGGACATCTTAATTAAATACTTTTCTTTTTAAGTTAGAGAGTAGCATTGCAATGTTAATTATATCATTATTTCAAATCAACTTAATGCATTGCTATCTTATACATGACCCTGCTGCAGGGTGTCCGTGGGGACTGAAACCTCCCTTGCTCCCCATAGTGAGATACATTTGTGTTTTCTTTGAGTAAAATGACCCAGTTATTTGACCTTTAGCTTAACTTCACTTAACTTCACTGTTCTATAACATTCATTGGTCAAAAGGAGAGTGGTCTAAATGGTCGAAATAAGAATTCGACCATTTAATTCAAGTTTTACATTCCTTAGCCACCTTCCCTGGATTTTTAATATTGTAACATTTAGGATGCTAAGATAATATTTGAATAAATTGGAACATTTTTCCCCCCTGGGAGAAACTCTTTTAATATGTTTAAATTAAAAACTAACAAACAAAATAAAACAAAATAAAAACTACAAGTTATAGAAAACAATTTAGGCAATATTATGCAAAGTTTCTAAAGATCGTAAGATTTAGCTACTCCTGATAAAATCAGTATATTTAGTACTGAAGTTTAAACATGTTAACATAAAATTTAAAAAGCTGGTCTCTTATTCTTGAGTAACTTACTATGTATTTTCACCAAAGTATTTCCAACAAAAGTTCAAAAAAATTTTAGACCATCTGTTCCTTATAATGTTACATATATTGCTTATCATGAGAATGATCCCATAGTTTAGAAGATTTTACAGAGTGAATTGTAATGAATATCATACAATGATTGAGACACGGAAAAGCAATTTAAAAGTACTTAAATCAAAACAATGCTAGTTTAAAAAATAAAATACAGCAAACACTCATGATCCCCTACTCACAAAGATGGTGCTGCAAGTGAAGAAGGAAGCCCCTGCCCCTCCCAAAGCCAAAGCCAAAGTAAAGGCTTTGAAGACAAAGAAAGCAGTGCTGAAAGGATTCCACAGTCACAAAAAGAAGATCTGCACATCACCGACCTTCCTAAGGCCAAGACACTGAGGCTCTGAAGGCTGCATCAGTATCCTCAGAAGAACGCCCCCAGGAGAAACAAGCTGGACTACTATGCCATCATCAAATTCCCTCTAAGGACCAAGTCAGCCATGAAGATGATAGAAGACAACAATATACTTGTGTTCATTGCGGATGTCATGGTGCTATCAGATGAAACAGGCTGTGAAAAAGCTCTATGACATTGACGTGGCTAAGGTCAAGCCCCTGATCAGGCCTGATGGAGAGAAGAAGGCATAAGTTTTGACTGGCTCCTGACTACGATGCTTTGGATGTTGCCAACAAAACTGCGATCATCTAAACTGAGTCCAGCTGGCTAATTCTACATATAGAACATTTTCACTGTAAAAAAAAAAAAAAACACACACACAAAAATATTCATTATTAAAGTCTCTATTTGCTCTTTATTTAATTTGAAGTAAAAAAAAATACTTATACACAAACACTGTAAGGAGAGTACATGATCACTGATGATGATTTCCTTGGAACCATTACAGTCCATCAATTATTTTAAAAGTTATTTCATATTCAGAACAAGATTATGTCTATTTTAGAAATAATTCATTCATTTACTCCTCTGTTGGCGACAGACATTTTTATACATATTAGCCAAGAAAGCCTGAATAGTGTAACTTAGGATATACATGTATACATAAATGAAAAATACTTAATTTTTTTCAGAATGTCTTTCGCATATTTGAGAATTATAACAGTTGACCTCCAGCTTGCTTAGCAATCTAATTCTTCTGCACTGATTAAAAACACAGTGGTCTACAATTTTACTATTAAGATCAAGTAGATTTTTAAATAAAAATATAGTTACAGTACAACAGGTATTCATTCACTTTCATACTTTAAAATTTGAAATTAATTAGTCCTACAGAGTACAAATATTCAACCATACACAAACATTATTAATTTTATCAGAGGAAATGAAAATGTAAAAACAAAGATGAACAGAAAATTAAGTAGCAAAGAAATTAAAAAGATTTATATTGACCTTAATCCCCTCTCAGATTCTAAATTTAATTACTAGTTGCAGAATAAACTCAATAATCAAATCACTCTAGTTTATTCAGAAAACTGCCTTTTTAATTTAGATTAATTTCACTGGTATGGATAGAGCCTTGGTTTAAAATCTGCAGAAAAAAAAAGAATCCTTGATGAAAGATTATGAAAAGTAGTGTTCTCACAATAACCACTGTGTTCCAGCAACTGTAAAGTCAAATAGTCAAAAAAAAAAAAAAAAGTATTGATATTTAATATATATTTTTTATTCACTTTAAAAACTGTTTTTGAATTTAGGTGAATGAGTTTAATTCAGTAAATCATTCACTTAAGCAAAAAGATTTAATGATGGATTGATTATGAAAAAAGATATGAAATAAATGCATAGGAAAAAAAAATTGGTTAGCAAGCCGATTGGTTTGAACTGAATTAAAGCACCAGCAGAGTATATGTTGTGTGCACATTTTTAAATATTTGAAAATGGAATATTTCTACCAGGGCAGTTTTTCAATCCCAATTAGAAAAATTATAGTATTTATCTTGCTTCCTTTAAATTTATTTTATGAAAAATGTTGTTTGTACAACAGAATTTAACATCATTTCTCTGACCTATTTGTGAAGTCAATTTTCTGTTTTATTATTTGTTCATTCTTTTGCTGTGACCCAAATGTATATAAACTCATGCTACATATTGATGTTCCAAATTAGGTTTGTCATCAAGAATTAGGTGTATCATTCAAGAATTAAAGCTCATCATTTTATGTAACCAGTTAATAGTTTTCCTTTATTTAGAACTCAAGTTTTTATTATTTTGATATATTTTGGAGCTCTCAGTGAATTACCTTGGTTTTTTATGTTAAATGTTTTATTTAAAATAACACTTCCACTTCTATTCACATTATAGCTTGACCAATATGTTGATCTTACTTTGATTTGACCTCAAGTAAATTATTTTTTATATTTTATTTATAACACATATTCTCCCATAAGCATACATATGATTTATATTCATATACACATGAAATTATACAGAATTTATTTTATGTATACAAATTGGAATAACTTACTATGTAATCGTACTTTCACCCATATATTTCAAGAGCAGGAAATAGCCAGGTTCATATACCTTTCAGCTTTAAGAAGTCTATTCAGAAAAACCTACATCTTTGATATTTGTTCTATTATTGCTCTCCATTTCTTTTCATTATCAATAGCCACCTCCCCAAGCTACATGCTATAGTAATCATTCTTAAAGAATCATTTAAATTCCCTGATTTTGGTTCCTGCTGTAAACTGATTCTACACACAGCAGTTTAATGAACACACATAAGAATAGTTTTGTGATCCTAAACCATAGAAACATGTGCATATTCCTTCACTAAAAGATGAACTGAAACCCTGGCGTGATTCTTTATTCACAGTATTTTTTCAGGAAAAAAATAGCAAAACCACAAACCCCAGAGAGATCACTTGGGTTAAGTGTTCATGCAACTCTTTCTTAGTATGCAATTTCTTATTCTCCTTCTATACTTCTTTCACTGACTCTCTCAGTATGTCCTCATTATATCTTACTTTAGCAAGGCTTCAAAATACAGTCATTAGTGAAAAGGCTCTTAGCTCTGAGAGCAAGTGATGAAGGTGTAAATTACATGAGTAGATGAAGAAAAGATGTGCCCTAAGAATTTAAACCCATTTTTGCCTTCATGATTTGGACAAATTCATTCAGTGAGCTAATGAGCTATGAGAAATGAGCTACATTTTAAACACATTGCTTAGTGTAGAGAATATTTTATTATGCTTGGTTCTATCATTAGAGACCTGTGGTCTCATACACTATATTAGGGAATTCAGAATATGTTTAACTAACCTATCTTGCATTTTTAGAAAACGTAATAAAAAGAGTAAGCATTTCCAAGAAAGCAGTATTTTTTTCCCTCCTTTGAGAAATTTGATGTATTTAGCATGCCTTTTTGTGGCCAATCGTATTTTACATTTTGTATACCTGTTTTACACAATTTGCTTTATTCAAAAGAATGTATTGTGGCTGACAGACTTTATAAGAAGAGTCTGCTTGAGAATTGAAACTGATGATGTAGAAAAAAATAATTACTTAGGAATGGCAGTGAGACCAAGGCTTAGCACAATGGAAAGGAACAGGTCCAATTACCGTGTTCCCACAAAAATAAGACCTAACAGGAAAATAAGCCCTAGCATGATTTTTCAGGATGACATTCCCTGAGCATGAGCCCTAATGTGTCTTTTGGAGCAAAACTTAATATAAAACCCTGTCTTATTTTCGGGGAAACATGGTGTCAGGTATCACAGGTTAATAAAAATGTAAACCAAACACAGGGAAACAGAAAGGACTACAAAATGGCCTTCCTGATAACTTCATGCATTCCAAGGATGGAGTTCTTCAGTATTTTAAGGATTATTTTATAGAAACTGGTGAAGCAGCTGCTCCATATTTTCTGTGAAGTTTGAAAGACAAAAACGATCTCTTGTCTGCCACAGGGAGAATTTTTTGCTAAAATAAGATTATTTGACTTAACAACGGCATGACCCGATACCATTATTACTAAATTGCTGTGACTATCTGTATAATCAAAACGTCTGACAATTAAGTTCACGAACTCATCTTAGAAGAAGTGTTACATACCTCATTGTAGAATATCACTACAGTCACCTTCAAAGTACTCCCCTTGGGAAGCTATGCACTGATGCCAGTGCCTAATCCACCCTTCAAAGCAATTTTGGAACGCTTTTTCTGAAATGGCCATCAGAGATATTGTCATATTACCCTTGTTGTCCTGAATGTCATCAAAATGTCTTCCTTTACATATTTCCTTTATCTTTGGGTAAAGAAAGAAGTCATTGGGGGCCAGATCAGGTGAGTAGGGAGCGTGTTCCAATACAGTTATTTGTTTCCCAGCTAAAAACTCCCTCACAGACAGTGCTGTGTGAGTTGGTGCATTGTTGTGATGCAAGAGCCATGAATTGTTGGCAAAAAGTTCAGGTCGTCTAACTTTTTCATGTAGCCTTTTCAGCACTTCCAAATACTAAACTTGGTTAATTGTTTGTCCAGTTGGTACAAACTTATAATGAATAAGCCTTCTGATATCCAAAAAGGTTTGTGACAAGTTTCCGAACTTCATTGTCCTACCTCGTATACCAGGGGTGCCAAAAAAATTTATATATGTGACTTGTATTCATCTTTTTTATCAGTATATATTGAGTATTACAATTTTAATACAGTTTTCTCCCTTCTTAAAACGTGTATACATCTTTTTGGCACCCTCTGTATATAGGTGAGATGCATTTTAACCACAATAAAATATCATTAAATTTGTTTTTAATTTATTTCTAATTTATGGAATATTTAAGAGGCACACCTTCTCATTTCCAGATGACTATGAAAATGACCAATGAATGCAAGGGAAAGATGTCTTGTTCTTAACTCCAAGTTGTGAAAAATAAGAACCAATTACAGTTGTGCCTTCATTAATTTAAGAATGCAATGAGAAAATACTGAGAACACATTATACTTAAAACATCACAAATAAATAAACCTTTTTTTTCTATTTTAGGAACAAATAATCCTTACTGTTTTACACCTGTATTAAGTTAATGTAGTGTTTTTCCTTTTTCATAAACTTTTTTTGTGTTGGCTAATAATAGTATTAGCTAATATTTATTGAACATGTACTGTGGCAGGATTTTTTAAGCTCTCCACTAAATCCATTCTCTTGTTCTTACACAGAGATAGTTCTAACCATGAGGCTTTCTAGCAAAAAAATTCACTTCTTAGATGACTGTACAGGTAGACATCACAGCTCCTGTGATTACATTTTCCTCATGAAAGTGAATGGTTCTCTGGCACTTAGCAGCCTGGATGTGTGAGACACTGGCCTCTCCCATTATTCTCTTTCTTTCTCTGCTTGCTGGAACTAGGCTGGAAGAACCACTGTGCAACATGCAGATTATCGCAGGCCGGTTGCTAATGCTTTCCGGGAAAACTGTCATGTGAAAGAA
The DNA here is from genome assembly GCF_036562045.2 of Rhinolophus sinicus. Taxonomy (NCBI): domain Eukaryota; kingdom Metazoa; phylum Chordata; class Mammalia; order Chiroptera; family Rhinolophidae; genus Rhinolophus; species Rhinolophus sinicus. The sequence goes on from NC_133751.1 coordinate 19,670,996, forward strand.
ATATGCTTATTTGCATATATATTTTTACATTATAATATCTTTTTTTTAATGCAATAGCTTAGTCTTTTATTCCAGCTAATAAATGTAACGTGTCATGCAATCTTCTAAGTGCTTTACATGAACTCTATGATTGAACTCTCAAGATGGTTTAAATAGGTGGGTACTTTAATTGTCATTGTTTTTATAATAAAGAACCTGTTTTATTTCGATTAAGTAAATTGTCCATGTTTACTCAGCTACTGCCATATTTCAACTCTAAGGTGCACATTTTTATATATATATATATATATATATATATATATATATATATATATATATATCATACTATCTCTGAAATCAAGATGCATCTTGAAATAATTGGTATCCTACAAGTCATTTGTAGAGGTTCCTTGTGTGTGTGTTTGGGTATGATATATAAAATAATGATGCATATATCTTTTTAAATGATGTCTTATTTTAGATAACATAAGTAAAGATAGCTGTAGGTATTCCAAACCTAGGCAAGCCTGAAACACTGGATCTGAAGTACTACTTCACTTAAAAAACAAAATAATTTCAACATAACAGAAAACAATATCTAGGTAGGATAGTTTTTGTTTTCCAAAAAGTCATTCATCGATTAACATCAACATTGGAGCATAAATAAACTGCTCTCCTGAAACACACAAACAGCGATAGCTGGGAAAGTCGTTGCAATTTTTAAATATATTTCCTTGTGATTCAAGAATACAAGAAAGGACTAAATCTTGTCTCCTGGGATATGTCACGCAATAATGAAATCAATAAAGCAGACAAAATGTGTGGTTCACAAGTAAGGCATGTTCGAAAAAATAATCTCAGTTGAGAATGCATAGCCCCCCACTAACTTCCTGACAAAGTGAAAATGCAGTTTTCCTTTTTCTTTCTTTCCCATTCCCTCCAATTTCTGTCTCTCTATCTCTCTCTCTCTGTTTCTCTCAGTGGGGGATAGGGAGAAGATTCAATTTTCATCATTTGAAAGGTTTTGAAACAATCAGAGGTGATAAAAGTATGTGATATGCTTTAATTTGTAGACGAGATTACAAACTTCTTGAAGAGAAGGTGTATGATTTTTATCTATGTGCTCCAGCCCTTGGTACAGAGCCTACTACCTACTAACTCTTGAGAATCAGTCAGTTAAATTTAACTTCATTTTGAAATAACAGGTGGTAAAACATTTTCAATTGCTAAATTCAATAACATTGATCACCTACTATGTAGCAATCAGAATTTCTGGCACAGCTCAAGTATAAGAAACACAACTATATACTATATATAGCCTATGCTAAAGGTAGCAATTATTTATGTAATCACATTAAACAAAAGGACCAAATGTTTCCATTACAGGTTTCTGTTAGTGTTGCTCATTTCCTTCATAAATTTGGACTGTGCTTATAAAAAAACCTAACCCCCAATAATACATTTTTATGTGACTTGAACATATAGCGATAGTACATGATTTCAAAATAACCATTCTACTTTAAAAAAATCTTTCGTAAAGAAATGATCCTGAATAGAAAAATATACATAAAAACATATTTTAAACATAAATGTTTATAACTGGATTTTATGAAGCAAAAATTTTGGAAACAGTCTCTGATTATTTATATGGAAATAACTACATCACCCGAAAAGACTAGTCATCTTTGAATTTTGATAACAGGGTGTATTTTTATCTTAATTCAATTTCTGTGATCACAAAAGTCTGTTTTGTATAGATCTTCCTATTAGAAACTTTTACAAATAATGAAATATGATGTACTAATGCTTTTTGAGGACTTATAAAGGCCAATCGCTATGTAACACAATTTATAAGAATTATTACTTTATTGCTCATGACAAGCCTATGAGATATTAGACTATGATACCCATTTTAATGTTGAATAAACAGCCCATGCTGATGAAATTATTTAAAAAAGCTACAAGATAGAGAAACCAGGAACCCATATAAATTCAGACTTGGGTCTTAACCAGTAGGTTGTATCATTTTCCCTGAAAGAGATGAACAACTAAATTATCCTCAAACAGAAGAGAAAATAGTATATACATATCAGACAATGTTAAATGCTTTCTGCAAATGAAAGTATAAATCAGCTTTAACTGAAAAAATCGAAAGATAATAAGCAGGCTAGAGGAGGGTGGACAGACACAGAAAACTACCGCCACTAAATTCACGGGAAACATTATCTCCCAAGATCGTAGCACAGTTATAAAATGCCATAATGATCTCCTTTCTAAATCTTTTTCCAAAGTTCATTTTTTTTGGTCGGGGGGCAGGGGGGTTGTTAATGAAGGTATTATCACAATTTATCATTTATGATCTTTAAAATCCTGTATTTCTTTAAAGTTAGAAGTTCCTGGGGACGACTAGAATGGTCCTGGTAGAATGTGGCAGTGCAGTCAGTACTGAATAAATACAGACAAGCGCTAGGAGATAAAGGGCTGTGATGATTGGCAAGATCATCTGCTTGTATTCAAATCACTGTGCAACCCGCACTGTTCCATGAATTTATTGCTTAAGGACAGCGAACTTCCTATTTAAGCTTAAACTCTCAAGGTCATTTCACCCTAAAGAGTATTTATCATACATTTGAATACCATAGGTACATGTCAATGACTCTTTCATCTATAATCTCTCCTGGGCACACACGTCTGATTTATTGTAACTTTACTGCTAACTTACCATATAGGCAAAATGCCAAACAGGCTAATTTTCCATTGACTGTGAACATTTTTATCACTTATCATTATTGCCATTTTTTTCTTTTCCCTAATACAGAAATATCATTCTCAACACAAGACCCATGAAACATTTGAAAACTTACCTTTTATCTGTTGAGTCATTCCGGGAACTGCCAAGAGCACCTCTAAGGACAATGCTGGGACAATTACTGTAATCACTTCCTGCCCCTTTCTCTCACAGACATTTACCATTTCAGTCACAGCTTAGTTATGAATGGTCTCTTGATTTTAAACTGCTTGTTGAAAGATTCACTGACTTCTCAGCTAAGAGTCAATTTATTAATTGTTTTCCAGAGCTTTTGACATATTTGAAAAAGCCACCTTCTCTTCACTTCAAATATCATCTTTACCAGGTAATCACTTCTCTATTAATTTAAGTGGAAAAAAATTCTCCTTGATGTGCTTCGTAAAAAATGTCATAGTCCTCTGTTGCCTTGCCCTAAGCAGGCTGCATTCTATAACAGCCTTACTGATGCACTCTTCATTTTTTCTGTGGCACCTAATAATCATCTTCCTTTTTTTTCCTGCTAGGCTCCTTTTTTCTACTTCAAACAATTTCTCAAAATTCTCTTATCTAATGTATCCTGAACTCTCCTATGGCAACTTTGTAATTGCTAAAATTAATAAATAAATACCTATACATTGGACCTAGATTAATTTTCTATTACGTGAAACTGAATGGCAATGGGAAAAATCTAGCCTTCCGAAATACATGTGAAGAAAGAAATAATTTCTATTCAAAATATCTAGTACGTATTTTTATACGCTTTGATGAGCTGTGTTACTTTATATACATGGAAGATAATTTAAAATACTTAGAAGAAAACAACTTTCTTCCTATATGTGTTTCTTCCTATATGTGAAAACAACTTTCTTCCTATATGTGTTTTATTTGCATCAAATTATGCCTACTTTCGGGAACATACTAATGGAAACTTCTTTACATTTCTCTAGAAAACTCTTCTCAAAGCGACACACTCCCAACATTTTACCTATGTTTTCTGCTATGGATTGAATACTTCTGCCCCCTGAAATTCTCCTGTTGAAATTCAACCTCCAAGGTGATAGTTTTAAGAGGAAGAGCTTTTCAGAAGTGATTAGGCCATGAGGGTGGAGTGCCTATTGATGGGATTAATGGCCTTACAAAAGACACCCCAAGGAGCTGCCTCCCCTCTCTTTTCACCACCTGAGGATTCAATGAGAAGATAGACTGGAAGAGAGCCTTCATCAGAACCTGATACTGCAGTCATCCTTGTCTAAGATTTCTAGCCTCCAGCATTGTGAGAAATAAATTCCTATTGTTTTTAGAAGCCACCCAGTCTGTGGTACTTTGTTATAGCAGCCCTAAGTGACTAGGGCACTTAAAATGCCAACTCCCCAAGAAGTCTTTCCAACCCTCCCAACCCCTGCCTCAATACTGTCCTGAGTCCCTACTACTGCCTTTTTTAAGTTTCCATAGTACTTCTCTTATGTTATGCAAGGATAACAACTTTATGAAAAATATGCATGGCCCTAAATGAAACCCAGACCTTGTTAAACAAAACTTGGCCTCTCGGAAGGAGAACTGACTCTGGGTGGTGAACACACAATGGGATTTATAGATGATGTAACACAGAATTGTACACCTGAAATCTATGTAACTTTCCTAACAATTGTCACCCCGATAAACTTTAATTTAAAAAAAAATTATATATATTGGCCTCTCTAATCAGCTTATGTGCTGCTAAACTCTTAGATTTATCTCTTCACTATCACTTTGCTGCCTATGCCTTGGCCAGAACCCATATTCTTATTACATCTAGTTTGCTACAAACATCTACAATTACTGTTGATGAATACTTTCAACATTTCTTAGGTAGGAAACAAAAATCTACCTTTTCTGATCAGTATCCACACTGCCTACACAGTGTCATTGATATAATACTTGTTATTTGGGGAGAGAGCTTCACTGTCTCTGGGTAATCAGCACTCTTGGAGGTATTTCTTCCCAGAACATTTCCAAACAATCCACATTAACAAGTCACCATAATAATTTTGAACACTTAGATGAATATACAATTATTTTACTTTCCTTACGACATTTAATTATGCATTTTTCTCTTTCAAGAGTGTTCCCAACAACTACTAAGGAGGATCTGGATGTTAAATTCATGACCACTCCTTGCAGGTGTCTCTACCCTTTGGACGATTAATTTATGAGAGGTCAATGACTCAGTTTGTCTTGATATGCATCAGGATAACTAGTAATAAGGTGTACTTATTGTTTGTGGTCAACAATGATTTTTAAAATATTGCATTTATAAGTCACACCTTTCAAAATCATTAGAGAGGTCTCTATATTGCTGGAGAAGCCAGGGCAGCAGATGATAAACTATACTACAAGCTGTATATATATTCAGAGTCTTTGGCTCCTAAAAGAGGATCAAAGAAGCACAGTGATAACTTATCCCTGACTGACCAGCTGGCAAAAATGAGTTAGTATGATGGAATTTGAGGCTTTCCAAAAATCCAGGAATTGTTTTCCCTTAACCTGTATCTTAAAATTTATTACTTTCATTAAGGATCTCTCATACTGGGGCTGCTAAAAAAAAAAAATGTATACTCATTTTAAGAGATATTAACACTTTGGTCAACATTGTTCAAGCAGTAGTGTGACATAATCAGAAGTGTGTGGATGCTGATGGTAACCACTTTGAGCACCTCTTGTAATTGCAGAAGTCAAATGTGACTTGTGTTCATCTTTTGTTATCAGTATATATTAATACAGGTTTTTTTTTCCTTTCTTAAAATGTGTATACATTTTTTGGCACCCTCTGTATAATCTATTTAGATACAAAGTTACATTCCAATAAGAAATAGTGTCCTCCCATAGGAAACACCTATCTGAACTCTTAATTATTCCAATAATTAGAGTTCAAGGTGTTGAGCTTGTTTTTTAGAGATTCTACAAACTGATGAGAGGTATGGAGAATCCATAATATTGTGAATTTAAATGAGTGTGCTCAGTCAACTTAATCAAGTTTTGAACTTCGTATTTAACAATAACTGTATCTAACATCTAAGAAGTAGGTTCTTCTCTTTATTAAACAACACACAGAAAGAGCTGATCCCTGCCTTGGTTGCATTATGTATTTAAAATCATTAAACGGTACATAGCAATCTAGGGCCACTGGTTTCTCCAGGTCCTGCCCTCCTCTTGCCATTCAGAGATATGAAGACTTTCACATTATTTCAAGTCATCTATGAGTGAAGGGAAACAGAACAATGGATTGGCAGTTAGGCAATTAGCTCATTTCAGGGGGAGCAGGTGGAGCCTTTGTCTCAGCAGGGTCTCAGCTGTTTCCCTGAGCTGCAGGTGAAGAAAAAAATATGATCATCAATTCCCGTTTACCCTTTACCCAATCTCGGTACCACTGGGACTTGATTCTGACTCAAATGTGTCGGAATATACTTTGTATTTATAAATGCCAATATAAGAGTCACAAACAATAAATGCATACACATATACTTAAAGAGAAACAATATGAAATACTGTAGAAGATGAGTTGAGTTTTTGAGGGTTTTGTTTGTTTGTTTGTTTGTTTAAGGCAGATTTAAATTTTCTTTATTATTCCTAGCACACCAGTAAGGATTCTTATGGAAAGATGAAATACTAGGGTATTTCCTGAGAGTAAGTACAATTCTACCAAAATAACAGGAAAATTTTTGTGGCAAATTTCTCTAAACAAAGAATTACAACCTGTTCCTTGTCACTGTGATGTCAAAACTAAATATCATCTAAACCCACTGTCTCCATAAAATTGAACTGAACCTCATTGTTGTCTATTTGGCAAATGCTTCTCAGAGTATGCTAATAGAATTTTAAAGTGTTGGTGAATATTCCAAACAGAAATATATGGTCTTTCATTTCTGTATTTTCTATAATGACCATTAGAAGACTTTTTTTTTCTCGGCATCCACTCATTTGCCATACTTGTTTTTAATTGAGTAATTTCCAACATAGTAAAACATAATGCTAATTGGTGATTAATTAGCCTCTGTACATTTGCCTTTAAACCAAATATATGTGTAATGTAATTGCAAATCGATTCATTCTTCAGGATGAGTAAATCGACAGCCTCTTATGGCAAAAAACCTTGAGGATTTTATGACACTTCCTTGTGGATATTTGTATTGTGTTTTAATACTACTCACTCGCTTTTGCTGGTACTTGTCCCTACCTCTACTTTTAATTATATTTACCACTCCCTTTCATAATTTGGCACATGGCTCATGGCAATAGGGAGAGCATGCTTACTTCAATAAAAAGAAGCAAAGGAAAGATGAAAAAGCATGAGCATTTCTGGAGGACAAATAGGAGTGGATGGGGCCTCCCTCTCTCCACATTCAGCACGTTTCTGTAATGGGCCACTGATAGAAATGCTGGGAGACCACTTTTTTCCCTTCAGAAAGACATTTTGTTAACATGGTTTTACTCAAACACTTAACAACATGCTAAAGTACCCCATGGACTAAAAGCAAGGAAACTACCACATAAAATTTTGATACTTGGCAAAGTTTGTCTAAATTATTCTTTTGCTCTACAATTTTCCTGTGATAACTTCTAGGAGTAATTTAATTATACCTGTGTACCTTGCTGTTCTTTCCCTTATTCCTATCAGTGTCAAGTTTGGAAGCAGGCCACAGAAGCATTCCTGAGAACACAGGTGTTCATTTCATATCTAGCAGGAGCTGTCATTTCCTGCTTGCTTCCCATGTGTCAAACACTGTTCCAAGTGCTCCATGCACATTTGCACATTTCCCCTTATCTAGAGCTGTAGGATATAGATACTTATCCTCATTTTACAATTGAAGACACTAATAGAAAAATTAAGAAATATGCCCAGGGTCATAAGCAATTGACTGGCAGAAGTGGGGCAATGTGAAGCTAGAATCTATTATAATAACTACACTCTTCTTTTTGTAGTGTGAAGATAAGGAACCCCTGCAGGAAAATTTGCATCGTTGAAGCTAATACTAAACAATGCCATGAACTCTCTGGATAATTATAGGCCTTTGCTTCTTTGAATTTATATAAACTAAAAAACATAATATTTGACATAATCATTTGTCCAACTATTTAGTCATACGACTTAATATTTTCTAATGTTTAATTGTAATTTAGTAAGTTGCAAATAAGATTTTCATATAACAATGAAGACATTGTTTCTTCTATTTTGACATTAGTGCTTTAATATTATACTACAATATGTAAAATTTGAATTTATATATATATAATATAGTGTTGATAGTGTATACTATAGTTTATACATTATATACTAAAATATTTATTATGTATGTATATATGGTAGTATATGTATAATATATAAATGCACACTGATATATAGTAAATATAAGGTGTGCACAGTTACAACTATAATAGTGTGAACTAAGAGAAAATACATACATCAGAAAATTATTTTTTATTTTGTTTTAGACTTTAATGATTTTACTGTTCTTATTCATTTTAGATCATATCAATCATTTGTTAATATACTAAGTTCTTTTGTGTAATATTTAGGTCATTACGGACATGTATTTTAAAATAGGTTCTAATTCTATACAATAATGATCGACTTTCTATTTCTTAAAAAAAAAAATTGATACTATATATAGTACCGGGATAGTATAAGTAAAGATCATTTTGTAAGGCTATGATTTTAAACAATAAATCATCTACCATTATAACAACTGGAAGTAAATGATTATTGTTCTTTTAAGTTTTGTGTTTGTAAAGTTTTTATCTGGTCATTTGTTTTCAAGAGCATTAAAAATATATTTGTTGGAAGGTAAAAAGGCATTTGAATAGCAAATATTAGAAAGTCTACGATACTTAAAACATAATTATGTAAAATGAGTCACTATATCCTTGGAAAAGCACAAATTTGCCCACTTTTCAATTTTTAGTATGACTTATTTCCTGGAGAACTTTCCTTTTCAAAATATGTTCTGTCATCTCAAAATAAAGCATGAGATTTAGCATATGTTTATCACAGAGGAAATAATTCATAATACTGCAAATTTCTGCAGGTTCCTCCAAATTATCCTGTGTCAAATTTATGTTGCATTTGTCAGACAAATATACAGTTAAAATAGTTTATATTAAGCAAAATAATAATTATAATAAACTCATAAATCATTGCAATAAATATTCACTTACCAAACATTTCTATTTAAATAAGTGTGAGAAAGGAAAGAAGGGAGAAAAAAGGAAAATAAAATATTAAAAGCTTAAGGGTGAGGGCTGTATTAATTCTCTTTTCTGCCTCTGTAGAGTACTTGACATATCATTCAGTTATCTTTGTTCAGTTAATATTTTGTAGAGCTTACAGATCAAGATTTAGAAAATCTAAATCACTGCTTTAAAATAATATTCTGTTTAAGTATGTTTCAAACTTTATATAGAGGTCTCTACATATTGCATGTCATTTGAGTATATACTGAAAATTTCTTCCAAAGAAATATGTTATATTAGCATGGTACATTAAAATCAGAGTGCCCATTATACTAACTGCATTACTTATATTTTAGCTTTAATACTCAGCATAAATAAATAAATATTCGGTATGCATAATTTGACAATTTAATTAAGTACAGTGATTTTAAATATATACACATATACTAAATGGCAAAACTCTGATTCAGTCCCAAATTTCTTAGCCTCTGAAACCAATGTTGTGTTCACTTAAATACACTGAGCATATTATTTTGTAATAGCCTTCATTTTCTGATTTTATTTTAGATTTATCTCTCTGCCTCTTTATTTAACCCCACCTTTTTCTGCATGCACACCACTATTTTCCTTTTTAGTTCATTCTGCTACTCCCTCCTGTTTTTTTGTTTGTTTTGTTTTGTTTTTTCCCATGTCTTGTTTACCTTTCACCCTCCTCAATTCGTTTCACTAATTTGTAAATACCAAACTGATTTAATTTATAAAACAACTATATTATTTATATAATTTATAAGATAAATATTTCTACATTTCTGAGAATCCAATATAAGTGCATAATTTGTTTTCTTATCAACTTATGGCTTAAAACTTTGCATGACTTACTCCTAACAATCTATAAAATAAATAAAATGAAAACGATTGAATAAAAACATGAAAAGGACATTGGAGACCATTTAGTCTCATCTATCTCCCCCCAGGTCCTTCTTCCCTTAATTCTTTTACAACATTCTTAACATCAGCAATGTTTGTTAACATTCCCCAGAAAATATGAATCTAAGCTTCTTCATAATGCCCAGGAGATTTCTGGAGCTAGTTTCCAAATGTCTATCAAAAAGCAAATGTGTTAAAAGTATATTTCATATGAGTCTATGTTTTTTCAGAGAGGATATATATCTTAAAGGTGTGATTCATTCTGAGAAGGAAAAGGGAAAGTGAGTAGTAGGCAAAAGCAACTGTCCTCTCTATCACAATAAATAAGAAATACATGAAAATTAAGGATTGAAAGAGGACTGCCCTCTACTTCTGAGATATATATATATATATATATATATATATATATATATATATATATATATATATATAACCTCTTATAACATTGAGATTACAGAACATAATTAAGACCCCTTATATTTTTTATCAGTTGTTAAGAATAAAGGCTCTAGCTTTGAACCCTGACTGAGCAATTTACTAATTTTTTTATTACAGGTGATTTGTTTCAACTACTTATACCTCATTTTAACCTACTGCGAATTAAGCCTATTATTGATATGTACCTCTTAGTTTCTGTGTGTGTAAGGTTCAAACACGTTAATATCTGGAAAGTGCTTTAAAAAGTATTTGAAACAAAGACGCACTGAAATATTACCTATGTTTAATTTTGATATATTATTCCAAAGATCTGAGAGTATTCTTATAAGCACATTCACTATTTTTATAAATTTCCTTTTTATTATAATTGTTCATATAAAAATTAGTTTTTAAGAGATATGCAATTAATAAAATGCTATTCATGTCTTTCCAATGTAATTTATTTCTGCCTTTGTTTTAATCTATCCTTGTGTTCCTAGGACAGTTCCCTACTTCAGCATAAAAAATACTAGAAATTGACTTTCATTCAATACTCCAACGTTCACTCCATATTTATGTCCCTGCCACATTATCAGACATTTCCCTGAGAGTCAAAATCAGACTAAAAAAGCATTTCCCTTTATGTCCATGACATTCTGAGAGATAAAATATCATTGTATTAAATCAAGAACTTGTCAAATGTTCTACTCCTAACATAGTACAAGAGTGTAGACAGCTCAAGTAGAATATAAAAAATGATCCAGCTATTTCAGAGTTTGTTCTATGTCTCATTTTAATGAAAAACATGTTTGAGAATTAATGATTTTGTTCTGTGAAAACCATAGCATAAAATAGTAAAGCCTTTTTAAAATTAGTATTATTCACATCCAGAAACACAACCTTACTTTCCATTCATAATATGATTTTCATAAATTCTTATTTCTCAATCAACAGTTTTTAGTAAGTATATTGATGTCTACAATGTGTAGATAAAATTTGTATTACTATAAATCTTAGTACAATTCACTTAACTAAAAGAATAAAAACATAAAGTTGATAATTTTCTTTTTCTCTGACAAGACTAAATATTAAGTTTTAGAGTAAATGTTCAATTCTAGATAAGGCAAAACTATAGTGACAGATCAGTCTGGCCAAGAGCTGAGGATGATGCGAGAGGATATCCACAAAAGGATACAAGGTAACATTCTGTGGTTAATAAAATGCATTCGATATTCTGATTTGATTGTGCTGGTAGTTATAGGACTGTGTGTGTGTGTGTGTGTGTGTGTGTGTGTGTGTGTGTGTGTATGTATAGTTTAAAAAAGGCTATTTTTTAAAATAACAAAACTCATAACATCTACCACAAACAACTATTTAAAAGAGAAAATTCTCTACCCAAAGTCCTATGGAGGATTGATCCAAATTCTTGCCACAAGATTTCACTTCTTAAAGCTGGTAAAAGACAATCCAAGTAGTGCAATAATCTCTAACTTGGCCTATCTATTCAAAGGTAGTATTTCTGTAAATTAAAAGGTGATCTAAATGAAAAGTAAAGTACAATAAGTCATATGCATCTGTGAAATAAATTAACATTTCAGTCAAATGTTTTGAAGTTTAGCTGATTATTTGTAGAAAAATGTAAGGGGACAAAATTTTATGTATGCTCCTATGCTCCGTAGAGTCAAAATAGGCCTGACACCCTACACAATCTTTACACCTGAAACTAATTAACAGAAAAAAAAGAAAAAAAGAAAAAAGAAATCCAAACTTTAAAAGACAGTTGCTATATAAAGGAAATTATATATTAACAATGTTCCTTCATTGAAATTTAGAAAATTGAATGAGTACTCCTCTCAAACATGATTTGTAGCTGTCCTTTAAAACAATAAAGAAGACTTTAGAAATTTAAAAAAAAAAAAAATAGGCCTTAGTTCAAATTGCTTTACACCAAGTCTCAGATCAGAGTAATTGATAGCAATTACCTAATAGGACTTACATCATACATGACATAAATGGTCATTGCAGCATTTGTTCAGTCTAGCACCATAATACACATACACGTTTACATGCACACATAACACATATATGCTCAGACACATATACGAGGTGTGATCGTAAAAAATGGTAAATGTTCAAATAAAAGAAATTATTATAGTAAAAGACACATTACCATTAATCCCCCTCACAATACTCTGCCTTGCTCAAACACACTTATCCCGTTGTTCTTGCCACTTTCTGAAGCAGTTCTGGGAGTCCTCTTTTGCGTCTTTACTTCATCCTCCATCATGACAATGCTCTGTGTCACACATCGCTTCTGATACGGCAATTTCTGTCAAATACAAACATTACGCTGTGTCCTCATAAACCTTCTTCACCAGATCTGGCACTGTGCGACTTGTGGCTCTTCCACAAAATCAAAATGACCATGAAAGGAAAACATTTTGAATCGATTCAGGACATGGAGGCAGCCACTAAAGATACTCATGAAAGAAGTCCTCCAGAAGTGCTTCAGAAAGTGGCAAGAATGATGGGATAAGTGTGTTCGAAGTGAGGGGGATTAATGGCAATGTGTCTGTAATAAATGTTTTTTTCAATTTAAACATTCACTGTATTTTTTATTACACTTCTTCTATATGCTCTCATATATATATGTATACACACACACGCACATGTATATGTATATGCTCATTATTTTATTGTTAGATTAATATGTACATGTCCATAAACACATTACATCTTTAAATTTACAGAATTTTTTGTGAATATTTTATATTTTAAAAACTATTGAGCCCTGTAGAGATGAACACTGTGTTTCTCTCCAAAAAGAGAAAAACAGAAAGAACATCAAGATAGAAGGCTACAAGTACAAATGTGATTTTTATTAGATATTGTATATTTAAAGGGATTAGGGGCATGGGATATTCTAAGTAAAGCGATTCTTTTCTACTTCAAAAACCATACGTTGAAACTTCCTGACAGATGGACACCTACTAACATTTAATACTTCAATCTGAGACACTTTTTCTTTTAGTTGCAATTTTCTACTGTTCAAGTATGGCTTTAAAGTTTGTGTTTTTACTTTTAAGTGAAAATTCTTCCTACTCTCTTTCATATGCTGATATCTCATGATAGCACACCTTTTATTCAAACTATAGTGAATATGTCCTCCCTGGTCTCCTTTGCCTATTTTATGATTTCCCCAAAGGCATTTCCTTGAAACGTAATATATGACTTTAAAACATGCCTTTTATTCCCCTAAACCCATGAAATTTAAAATCCTTTGTACCTATGATCACATTTCTTTGATTCCTTCTCACTTTCAAGCAATTGTAGTATGGCTTGTGACACATACATTAGAATAATTTCTTTGTGTTGAATTGTCTAGTTTCAACAATGTAATTGACCTTTTAGCAACCAGGAAATCTTTTTGGTTTATTTTTAGCAATATTTGTCACCACCAGCTGTCGAGGTAGTTAAAATTCCCCTGGAGAACACGGTTAAATAGTGTTAGTGAGTGTTGCATTTCAAGTGCAAAATTTCACAGCCCTGGAACCTGTGCTGTGTGCGTAGTGGCTCTAACTCTAAACATGGATCGATGTTGCTCTTGTTCTGCTTTAAGTTACATAGAAACACTGTCAGCAAACTATGATCACAATCACATATAATCTGTTCTTTTATTAAATACAATTATAACAAGTATTTCTGGGTAATAGTACATAAACAAAAGTGATTTTATCAATAAGGCCAATATTTTTACATGACTTTAAGAAAAAATTTCCTCTTAAATATAAAAACTATACTTGGAAAATTATTGCAAGTAGAGGGGAATTAGGTCAACATGTAATATAGGCACTTTGTATTTAACATTAAATACTACAGTAAAAATTGAAGTTACAGTTTTGAGCTAAGTATGTTAAAATATAATTTTTAACTTAAAAATGATTAAATGTCTTTCTGTTTTCACATAAGACTAAATCCCACTATAACTAAATTTTAGACAATGTTTTAAAAACATTTTCTCATAATTGGTTTACAGTTGGTAAATTTCATAAATGAATTACAAAGATAAAAAACATGTATAGTTCTTAACTGTTTTTCTTCATTCACTAAAATTAATTGAGCCTAAATTGTTAGCAGTTGGACTTTGAAGTGAAATGGAAAGAAGGCACAGGTATATATTATTTTAATGAACAATGATGTGTGAAACAAATTATAGTCTTGTCAACAAGATAATGGGGAATTATAGCCTTTTTGTGGATGAAAGACTGTGTGATAAGCACACGGAGTAGTTTGTAAAAGATGCCAGTCATTTATATTTGAAAAATAAAAAACTAAAGGAAGCTCATAGCTTTTAGGACATACCTATGCAATAAACACACTGAAGTCCTGTTCTGAAGATTTGAGACCCTTTTCTGAAGATTCTATTGCTGATGTAACAAACTTATCATAAACAGTAGCTTAAGACAACACACATTTTGTTATTGTACAGTTCTGTAGGTCAGAATCAGATGTAAATCTCATTGGACTAAAATCAAAGTATAGTTCATGGAGGAACTATGAATTTTCTACTTATGTGGATTGTTGACAGAATTCAGTTTCTTGTGACGGTTGGTCTAAAACCAGCTTCTCCTTGCCGGCTGTCAGCTGAGGCCTGCTCTCAGCTTCTTCAGGCTGCCGGTGTTCCTGGGCTCATGGCTGCCTTCCTCCATCTTCAAAGCTGGCGAGGATGGATTGAATCACTGTCATGCATCGGAACTCTCCTTCTTTCCTCTCATCTCTCTGAGCCAGGAAAGGTTCTCTACTTGTAAAAGCTCATGTAATTAGATTGCATCAATCAGGATTTCAAAGCTCATCCCTTGAACATACCTACAAAGTCTCGTATGCCATGTAAGGCAACATAATCACACAGTTCAGGGATCGCGGCTTGGACATCTATGGGAGGGGGCATTAATCTGCCTACCATGATTCTTGACAATGATTACTTTATCCAGCATATTAGTAAGCTAGTACTGCCAAAACAAAATACCACAGACCGGATGGTTTAAATGATAGAATTTATTTTCCTCACAGTTCTAGAGGCTATAAGTCCAAGATGAAGGTGTCAGCAGGTTTGGTTTCTTCTGAGACACTTCTCCTTGGCTTACTATGCTCTCATGTGTTTTTTTTTTTTGTTTTGTTTTGTGTGTTTTTTCTCTGTGGGTGTGCATGCCTGGTATCTCTTCTTGTATGTCCAAATTTTCTTTTCTTAGAAGGATACCAGTCAGTTTGGATCAGGTCCCCTTGTAAAGGCCTCATTCTAATTTAACCACCTCTTTAAAGACCCTATCTCCAAATATAGTCACATTCTGAGGTATGGGTGATTAGGGCTTTAATTTATGAATTTGGGAGAGGCACAGTTTAGCTCATAAGGGGTAGTAATTTTAGGGGGGGAAGTTCAAAAACCTACTTCTCCAAAGTTAAATTGAGGAAACAAGTAATAAGATAAACCAAATAGTTCAAGGTTACCCAGGCAGTCTATTTTACATCAACAACTGCAATCCAATAAGCCACATTTACAATGCAGACTTAATTTTCCCAATATGCCACACTATCACTCCACACAATCATATAATTATATAAATATACATACATTTCAATAGCAGGGCTTGATTTTGCAAAACAAGAACATAAAAAAATAGTAATGTATTACAGCATACTGTGGCTTCTGAATATGTAACACTTTTTTTATTATTCATGTATATTCATAGGTTTATATTTCTGATTGATCTGCTCTCTCTCCTGAGGTATTTTATATATATATACACACACACACACACATATATTATATGTCATATATTTATATACACATATATATTACATGTCATATATATATATATATATATATATATATATATATATATATATATCTCACGTTTCCCTGAAAATAAGACCTAGCTGGACCATCAGCTATAATGCATCTTTTGGAGCAAAAATTAATATAAGTCCTGGTATTGTATTATATTATATTATATTACATTATTATATTATATTATATTATTTTATATTAAAGACCCAGTCTTATATTATAGTAACATAAGACTGGGTCATATTAATTTTTGCTCCGAAAGATGCATTATTGCTGATGGTCCGGCTAGGTCTTATTTTTGGGGAAACACGGTGCACACACACACACACACACACAAACCACACACACACATACACCAGGGATGCCAAAACAATGTATACACACTTTAAGAAAGAAAAAAGCTGTATTAATTGTAATACTCAATGTATACCAATGACAAAAGATGAGTACAAGTCACGTTTGACTTCTGCAATTACAAGAGGTGCTCAAAGTGGTTACCATCAGCGTCCAGACACTTCTGATTATGGCGAACTACTGCTTGAGCAATGTTGACCCAAGTGTCCACTGGGATAGCTGCACATGCTGTTTCATTTTCTTCCCAAAGTACTGCCAGTGTAGCTGGTTTTCTATGGCACATCACATCCTTTAAGGTACCCCATAGGTAGAAGTCAAGGGGTGTTCAGTCAGGAGAATGTGGGAGAAACTCAACCGAACTTCTTTGTCCTATCAAATATCCTGGCAAATTTTCTTCAGAGTAAGCTCTCACGTCTTGGTGGAAATGCGGTAGGCCACCATTTTGTTGGAAGTAAAATGGATTATGCCCAAACAGAGTATGAATTGCAGGTAAAATGCATGTGTGTAGCATGGCTAGGTACACTTGACCAGTAACAGTACCTTCAAAAGGGAATGGTCCAATTAGGCCCCTTAATGACAGTCTACACCAATCGTTAAGGCCTGGTAAATGGACTTCCCTTTTCCACATGAATATGTGGATTTTCTAGAGCCCAATACACACAATTATGCTGTTTCACTATTCCCTTCTATTTAAACTATGCTTCATCAGACCAAACTCTTTTCCCCACAAACTCCTCATTGCCTCGTACCATGTTTTGGAACCACTCACAATACTGCACCACTTAATGAGGGTCATCTTCATTCCGTGCACATAATAATCTGTATGAAAACTTTCCCTTTTGATGTTTTAAGAATGTATCAAATGCTTGTTCTGCTAATTCCTCTCTCCTGCACATTGTTTGGTAGACTTCTGTGGCGAGCATATAAACTGTTCCAACACCACAGCAGAAGAAGCAGACTTGTTGCTGTGCAAGACCTCCTGGATCTTCCCTTGTGCCCATCACATATAGTACCGTGCCTCTCAAATTTACCACAAATGTGTGCAGTGTTAGACATGTTGGAGGGTCTGTTGCATACTCACGCCTCCACTGTCATACTTCCACAACATTCTTGAATTTCAAATACCACTTAAAAATGGTCTTGCCCTCCTCAAATGACAACTGGGTTTCTGCCATTTTCTTTGAGTGTCCTGCCTGTCGCATGGTGATGCTAGCATTCATTTGATTAATGCCATCTTTGAGCGAACGTCATACTACACATTGCTACCATAATTCAATTCAACTTTGAAAAGTAATACATAGATAAAACCTCTTAAAATGCGTATACATTTTTTGGCACCCCCGGTATATATGGCCTAACATATAATAATGATTCTTGTTCTGATTTCAAATACCACACAGTGAACTGACAAAGAACCTGGAAATCCCTGTATACTGTGATTCTATGCTATGATTTGGGGTAGCCCAAGCATCACACAGGAGGGGCAGGCAGAGAAGGAAACAGTATATTTGAGGGATACAATTGGGACAGCTTATTGGAGGAAGTATCACTCAGTTTGCCAGGAGAAAGAAGGGAGGTGAGTAGAAAGTGGAGAGAGTGATGAGAATTCTGCAACTTCAGGACTCAGGACAGAGAGAAAAACAAGCATTGCCAATTTAAAGAATTGAATGTAAGTAGTTTGTTCTGCCCAGAATCTGCAGTACCAGGAGTGGATTTGAAAGGTAGAGAGAAGGACAACAGTTAGGAGATGAGTGCATTACCGGATAGGCATAAAACCAGATATATAAACAAGGTCCTCAGGATGAAATGATTAACATGCTCTCAAAAAACATTAGGACATCATCTTGAAAGCAAATGGGAGTTCCTAAAGAGCTGTAAGTAGATAAATGGAATGATCACATTTACATTTTATCAAAACAAGTCCAGTTAATTGGTGAATGATAAGTAAGAATGGGATCTGAGAGTATAAAACAAATAAAAAGCGGCAGCAATAATACAGAAAAATTAACACTAATTGCAATCAGTTATTTGGTGGATGCTTAAATGATGCACTTCTTTTAGACTTAACTGTTTTGAGTATATCTTTTTTTTTTTTTTTCAGTCTTGGTTTGCTAGTGAGAGGCTCTAAACACTGTGGGTTTAAATGACTTTCCCCAAATAAAGTATTTGTTAAGTGAAAGAGGTATGATTTGATCTCTGGCTCTCTGACTTCTGAGCTCATATTCTGAAAATCTACACAACCCTCATCCCCAACGAAGGTTGAAAATTGAAATGAAGAAATGTTCACGGGACTCAAGATGTATATAGAATGAAAAACAAAGTTAATAAATTGAATTTGGAAAGTGAAGGAGAAGAAAAAGTATGGCACATATTTTTTTTGGCTCAGGAAACCCATCTTTACAGAAACCTCTGTGCTTCAATGGCAATTTGTATATTCCTGAATTGCAAGTGTTTCCATATTTATACTTTTAATTTGCTGGTTTGCTTCCTCCATTCTACGTCTGACTTCAAATTCTGCATGGACATGGATGGGCTGGTTTTTCCCAGCACCTGGGCACTGTGGACAATGATACTGTGGGGAAAATAAAACAGTCCATCTAACCAATGACCCCTCCATGCATTAAGATAAAAAGAAATTCCTCAAAAAAAGTATTATTATTTTTCCTTGAAAAAATGAGATGTATGTAAAATAAACGCTTGCTAAAAAGGATTGCTATATCTAAACCTACCACAATAGTGAGAAGACATATGCATTATTCTCTGATACAGATGTTTTTATTTTATAAAGAAATGAGACCTTCAGAAATAGTGTGTCAAATATGTACTGTAAAAAAATCAACTAAATATTCAGAATTGAAAAAACTAATTTGACATTTGCCAAAATTTAAGTAGATACTCTTAAGTTGCCTCATCTAGCTGACAAACTTATTTAGACACTCTTAAGTCTCTAAATTTATTCTGAAATATCCATCAAGACATAGTTCTACTTGAAAGCAGTTTTCTACTACTCTCTTACTCCTGTATAGCCATAATGGTCAATTTATCACACCTGTTCATAAATATCTTTCGTTCCAGATGGTCTGTTCTAAGATTAATGGGGCTGAACTTTGGATCTCAAACGGCACATGTCTAAGTACTTAACTAACATAAAAACTCTTTTTTTCAGGGAAAAAATAATATATGTTGTCTAACCACATACATCCCTGTATCCTATGTCCCCATAAAAATGAACTAGCTGGCTCTCTGAAGGAAAATTCAGCTCATAGTCCTAAATTTACAGAACAGTTTATCAATAATACTACCTACATGTATCTTCCGTAAAACACATGAGTTACCTTTTACTCACTAAGATAGAATATGGACATATCAAACTCTTGGTAAAAATTTAGCCATGATTTAGTTGTACCTTGTGTTTTCTAATGCATGCTTGACACATTTTAAGTTCTTAAAGAAGCACTAAGCCTCCAAAACTCTAGTCCTTGAATAAGCTGAATTATTAGAAAGTAGTTTATATACGTTGTTTATCTCAGTCTTCATAGAAACACATTCATTGAATGATGGTTAATTTCACACTTTTAGTTTTTAAAAAGACATAAGAAACTAAAACATTTGCCAAATTTTGTCATAGATGACCAAAAATAGCTTTTTATGGATATCAAGTCGATAAAATTTTTCCAAAAATATTTTGTAGTTGAAAAGGCCTTGCTTTCCTAATAGAATTGACTACTCTAATCAGACTATTCAGACTATTCAGAAAAATGGTATGCCACTCTTAATCTTTTTTATAAGATTTTCAAAACTCACTTTAATAATCTTATTCTATACAGTTTTACAATAATCATATATGATGCAATTTTCTAATGAATACTTTTCAAGTTATTTATTTTTATCAATATATGTGTTTAGTTCCACCACCACCCCAAAAATAAATAAATTAATTAATTAAAAATGTGCGTTTAAACTTGTGATGGTTAATTTTATGTGCTGGTTTGGCTGGGCTAAGGTATGCCCAGATAGCTGCTAAAATATCTCTGGGTGTTATGGGAAGAGATTAGCATTTGATTCAGTAGATGGAATAAAGAGATTAACTCTCTCCAGTGTTGGCAACCATCATCCAAGCCATTGAGGGCCAGAATAAAAATGTGAAGGAAAGGCAAATTATCTCTTTCTACTTAAGCTGGGACGTCCATCTTTTCCTACCCTCACACATTGGCTCTCCTGGTTCTCAGGACTTCAGACTCCAGGACATAGAGCCGTGGCCCCTTTTTTCAGACCATAGGCCTTGGACTGAATTACACCACGAGCTTTTTTGTTTCTCCGGCTTGCTGACTGCAGAATGTGAGAATTTTTGGTTTCCGTAACCCTATCAGTCAATAAATATCATCCTATTGGTTCTATTTCTCTAGAGAACCCTGATATAGACAGAACTTTTACTAATTGTTACCGTCAGTGTTGTTTGTTTCAAGTAGAGTAGACTTTGCAGTTAGGCACTCATTGCCTCATTTAATCCTGAAAACAAAATTGTGAAATCGGTATCTCCTACTTTATGGATGTGATAACAGACACAGAGGCAGTGAGTTGTCAAACATCACTGGTGAATTTTATTAGATTGATGCAAAAGTAACTGTGGTTTTTGCAATTATATTTAACCTTCTAAACTGCAATTACTTTTGCACCAACCTAATAAATGCTAACTTGAGTACAAATCATGCCAATTCAGAAGTTATATGGCTACTGTACCTCTAAGATGTTGGAATCTAAGGATGAGATTAAATGCTATAAGTAAAGACTCAACAGTCTTAAATACTAACCTGCAAATTGTTCCATTCTTCTAGCTATAAACACTGGATACAATAACAGAGAAAGGTGTCAAACATGACAGAAAGAGAGAGAGAGAGAGAGAATTAATTAAAAATAAGTAAAAATAATATTAGGTTGGTACAAAAGTAATTGTGGCTTAAAAGGTTAAAAATAATTGCAAAAACCTCAAATACTTTTGCACCAGCCTAATAACTTCATATCACAAGAAATAAGTTAGAAATATATAGTTGTTGTTTTTTGTTTTTAAATATACAGTTAATTCCCTGGGCTCTAATCAGTCATCTTAGTCACTTTTCTTCCATTCGGAGATAGTAGGAAAGGAAGAGATGGCTTCAATGATGTGTTAGAGGAAGAACCAGAAAGCTTCTCCCTCCTCATAGAAAACAAAGATGGATGTTGATTCTTAATTAGCTACCTATTAATAATGTGATCCTTTCATGAGTTCCTTCATTTTATTAATTATTTCTTTATTACACATGAACCTATGATGAGAACAAAGATTTCACTGTATTAGTGAGTAGATAACTGCAGTTATCTAGCACATACTAATTGGTTAATGAAAGTTAACTACCTATCCTTCATTGTTTTGCTCTTCAAGGAACCCTGAGGCCAAGGATAAAGTTAACATCTGCTAGTGTCTAATAACGACTCCAATGTTTCCATTTCCAAGGACGAGAGGTACAATTGAATTCAGTATTAAAAAAAGTTAATGCAAAGAAAAATATAATATTAAACTATTATTAAACTAGGTTCTTAGGTAAATAGCTTCTGTGTCAAAAACATTTCCTCAAAAAAGCATAGGTTGCTATTTTAGGACATCCTATCGCACTTGACATTACTCCCAATCAGGACCAGTGTCACCGGCTTGCATGTCAAAAGGCTCATATTGGGTTTAATACTCTACTGTTGATATCTTGAAATCCCTAATAATTTTTGAACAAGCAGTCTGCATTTATATTTGCACTGGGCCCCACAAATTGTGTAGCTGGTTCTACTCCAACCTATCAAAATATAGATAGTTGGCACTCTCCTCCTTACTCTTTCAGCATTAATTAAAATCAAATAAATCAAAACCCAATTAATTCTGTTTGTTCCACACAGAAATCAAGGATCCCAGAAAATCACAACCTCATAAGTGTTCATTAACATTACATACATTTGACATATTTTTTTTTTTTTTTTAATTTTCCATGTCCCTAAAGCAAGATAAGTTCTGCAAAAATCTAGGTGCCAGGACATATTTGGTTTCTGACTGAAAAAAATGTAATCCCTAGCTGTGCCAGACGCACATTCTAAGCATCTCCCTGTGCTATGTGCTTCCTCAAACACCTCAAAGTCAGTTGCTGTTACATAGTCTGCATGTACCATGTTTCCCCGAAAATAAGACCAGGTCTTATATTAAATTTTGCTCCAAAAGACTCATCAGGGCATATTTTCAGGGGATGTCTTATTTTTTTCATGTATAACAATGTACATTTGTTCAAAAACAGTCATGTCATCTTCTTATGGGACATCGTCATAGTATACTAAATGCATCCATCTGGCTGACGATCTTAACTTGGGCTTATTTTAGGGTAGGTCTTATTTTGGGGGAAACACAGTAGTGAGAAGGAAAGTAAGCAATTATTTCCATTGCTGTTCTGTATTGTTATTATTTTTCTTCTATCTGAAACCTTCCCAGCTCTTGTGTGGGGTTTTCTCAATCTTTTTTCACACTCCTCCTAGTGGTTATCAGTGAAGAATCTATAATTTGATGAGTTAGGAAGGGTAATTCTTCCACTCATTCATTTAATAATTATTACTATATCACTATAGATAGCCAAGCGTTCTTCTAGGTGCAGGGGTTGTAGTGGTAGGGGAGCTACAAAATCCTCTCCCTGTGGGAACTTAAATTCTAACCACAAGAACAAAGATAAGCTTATTCATAGCTGAGATATAAGATGTTCCTTAAATATGAATTCCTTTATATGTGAATCCAATCATTTACTTATTTTACAGTGTTTATTCTACAGCTCCCAGAGTCCAGGAAAGGTACTAAATGTCAACTGAAATTACAATTGAAAACAAGCCTATTGGAGAATACAGCAATGATTAAATTAGGTTACACTGTCTTTTGAGATTTAATGAAATTTATTTGAGTTTCCCAAGGTACGTCTTATGGAAAAACTCAACACCTTTTCCAAGCACTATATGAGTTATCTCTCCCTTAAGTTCTTGTTCCCACTTCTGCTTCCAAGATCGTCCTGCTCATTCATGCATCTCACTTTTACAACTGTTTCGTCCTAGCTTCTTGCCAATTAAGTTGTAAAATATAGCTCTTATCAGTGGATGTAAGCTGTAATGACAAGTCGGGGAAAAAAAGGGGAGGAACATGCTAGAGAGGGATTAATTTATTTAGCAATATATAATCAATTTAGTTAGCAATATGCAATAGCAAAAGACAAAGGCAATTCAAACAAGGTGCCAATGACAGAAAGTAAAGGTGGTTAAGACTAAACTATATACATTGATAACAATGTCATGTCAAAGGAGTATACATACATATAAGTTTAAGAGATCTCAAAATATGTTTACTATCGATCAAAAATCACTTGGCTAAATACACAAATAACATCAATAAAGAGTATCCGAAAACAGTAATAAATAAATAAATTCTATAGTATAGTAGATGCCAAAAGCTCACCAAACCATAGGAAAAACAGTACTGGAAAAGTCAGAAATCAAAACCTTGTCAGGTCTGCGGCTGGGAAAGCTGAGGCATCTCCCAAGGCTGCTTGCTAGTTCTCAAAAATGTTGCTGCTATTGTTGTTATTGTTCTTGTTGCTGCTGGAAGTTAGGGTGTCTCCCAATGCTGCAAGCTGCATGCAAGTTTCTAAAACGCTAACAAGTTCTCAAAAATGTTGCTGCTGTTACCATTGCTGTAGTTGTTGTTGTTGTTGCTGGGAGTTAGGGCATCTCCTGATGCTGTCAGCTGCAAGCTGCACACAAGTTTTCAAAAAGTTAACCAGTTCTCACGAAGGCTAACTGTGGGGAGCAACACTGGAGAGGTCGGGAATCAGCCAGACCTCACTAGGTCCGCGGCTGGAAGTCAGGGCGTCTCCTGGTGTTGTGAGCTGCATGTTACTGGAAGTTTCCCAATTGTTACAGTGATGAAAAATCACCAATGACTAATCACAAAATTACACTGCCAACTGAGGTGTGTCTTACATATTTTTTTTCAGATGTACCTTAGACCCAAGCTCCTTGTTCTTGCCTCTTCCTCAGGGAATGACCAGTTCCGGGAGGGTTCGGCAGTTACTATCATAAGAATATTGCTTTTCTGGCTGAAGGGCCAGTTCATTCGACAAACAACACTTACTGTTCTCACCTGGGACCATTGGCCCAAGGCCTTCCAAAGCCTGGCAACATTCCGGTCACATCATTCTGATACAACTTACTTACTTTTTCTACCTCGTCTGCCGATGCAGGTAAAACAGACAGAAAGCAACATTCTTCCATATCTCTCCTGCCGGGAAAGAGATGAGGAAGAAGTTCTCTTATCCCTAAGCTAACCATCACCTCACATGCAGTCTCTCATGGGAGGAAACCCCACATGCAGTGTCTCATGTGGGGGGAACCAAAAGCTAACAGATAAAAGATAACATTAGCCAATGAATGCAAATTTTCCTAACATCATTCCCACAGTAGCATATATCAGAAGTCTGGAAAATAGAAGAGTAGTCTGCACTGTACAACTTACAAGTGAATATAAAAAAAATCATCATTTAGCAAAAACTATGTTCTTTATCAGTTAATTTATATTAATTATTTTGGCCACTCTGCAAATCAGATCTCTAACTTAAATTTCCACATAAAGTCTAGCTCCAGACAATAATTCTATTTTCATTTTGGTATTTCCCCCTCTTTTGGTGTGTAATCCAGCTCCCCAACTTCCTATTCATTTCTTATCAATGTAGTTTAGCTGATTCCTATTTTATTGTCATTTAATCTCCTAAATGAAACAATTTTTAACAGAAAGTTCAGTTTTATTTCTAAGAGGTAATCGGCTATAAGAAGTTAAAATTACAATTTAAAGAAGTTTTGCAAGTAATTGGGTGACACAATGTTGTATGGACAAAGGTAGAAAATGCAGGGTGCTATGGGAACCCATAGGAGAAACATTTGGGGATGAGCTGGCTTCCCAATTCAAGTTGCACTTAGGATGAAAAGAAATGCAACTCTGTGCTATAGAAACAGTCTCTGACTTACAATGGTTTGACTTAAGATTTTTCGACTTTGCAATGGTGCCAAAGCGATACATAGTCAGTAAATACTGTACATCAAATTTTGAATTTTGCTCTTTTCATGGGCTAGCAATATGTGGTATGATACTCTCTCCTTATGCTGGGCAGTGGGAGCAAACTGCAGCTCCGTCATTCATGTGATCATGAGGGTAAACGACCTGTACTCTACAGAGTACTACGATGTCAGCTTTTTGTTTTAGTTCAATGCTTCAAACATTCTTTAGGCCCAGTGTTTAACGGTGTGTAGCCATATAGTCATTTGGTTTTTTACTCTTTCAGTACAGTAGTCAATAAATTACATGAGATATTCAACACTTTATTATAAAATAGGCTTTGTGTCAGATGATTTTGCCCAACTGTAGGCCCATGTAAGTATTCTAAGCTTACGGTAGGCTAGACTATATTTCAGGCAAGCTAGGCGAAGATGTGATGTTTGATAGGTTAGGTGTACTAAATGTATTTTTGAGTTACAATATTTTCAACTTAGGATGGGTTTATTGGGAAGAAACCTTATAATAAATCCAGGAGCATCTGTATAGATAAAGAAAGTGTTAAATACTCAAAAGCAAAGCTAAGAGGGTATACTTGGGAAAGTGACAGGCACTCAATACACCTTGAGTGTGGAGTGTGAATACAAGGAGACACATGAAGAAAGGAGGCAAACATAGAACAAAAATATGATTACTAGGGATATTCACTGTCAGCTAGAAAAACATTTGAACTTTTTTTTTCCCTAAAAATGAAAACTTTTGAAGGGTTTCAAGCAAAATAATCATTTTCTTCTTCAGAAATTTTACTTTGGCTACACTATAGAAAATGGGTTAGAGGGAACAAAGGTGAAAATTCAGAAACTAGTTAGGAAGTATTGTACGAATTCAGATGATAAATGATTATGGTTTAAAGTAGGATAATAGTATCGGGGATGGAGAACCAGGAAGAGGTATGAGAGAGTGCACTATAAGCCAATGTTAACAAAAAAGTCACTGAATTTTGAAATTCACTGCACATTAGATAAATTGGTTGATTTATATTTTTGCATTAAAAGCAAAGTCTACCTGACTAACTTGATTGTTATTTAAGTGTTTTTTATAGCTTCTCCCTAAGATTTGTCTATACTTTGGAAATGACAGAAAATGAAGAATACGTTTATATTTTTAAATCTGATTTCCTTAGACAAAAAGCCAATTAAGAGGATTAAATTATTAAACAAGTGTTTTCCCTCAAATAACAGAGGTGACAGGACAAGGGACAGGCAGATTAGGTGGAAATTTAAAAGTTGTTTCCTTTACCTTTCCAGAGAATCCCATATGGCCTCAATATTGGGAAGGGCTTTTTAAAAAATGACAGATTTGATAAGACGTTTCCTTTTAAAGCATCCCTCATGAAGGTTATATAACCTGGTGCGTCTCATATTTCAGTGTCTATACAGATGACCTAAGTTCTCATTAAAATGTAGATTCTAATGCCATAGTTTTGAGGGAAGGTTTTTTTAATATAAGTTTAAATAAGTTTAATATGAAATTTTGCAGTTTTAATCATTTTCCAGCTGTCGCTTGTGGACTACCAAGGATCTAACTTATACTTGGAAATAATTCCTACTTAAACAACATTCATTGCTAATCTTGGCATTATGGCAATATAAGAAAGCACTGCTGTGTCCTGAAATTAGGTTAAATAAAGACTTGTCTTCATTTATTATTACACACGTTTACTGATCTCCTAATCAGAGTATCCACTTAAGCTCAAGTTTTTCCTGCAAAGAGAATGGTAAATGGTGCCTTTTCCTTTTGTAAAACTCCTTGAATTAATTTGGGATAATAACTGATTGATCTACAAAGCTCTCAATACCTCCCAGTGAATTAACTGACCAAAATAAGTGTCATTTAGTTAGATTTAAAGGTGACAGTGCAATACATCTATATCTATAAGCAAATACCTTAACTTTTCCTTATTTTACAATTAATAGAAATACAGATGGTTTAGAACACCATGACTTCACATTTGGAAGAGCTGCTCCTATTGTTAAACAAAGTTAGAAAACTAAAATGAAGATCAAACCACAGTGTATGATTTTTATGAATGACTCACTGAATCACTAATGAATTTGAATAGTTTAACTTTTAATATAACTTACACTTAAGAAGCTTTCACTTATTTTTTGTCAAGTGTTCTTTTGAAATATAAGAAAATAAACTATGAGACAAATATTTAAACTTATTTCTGGCCATACTTTCAAAAGAAAATAAATATTTGATTAAGCAATATGTAAATCATTACCAGTGATGAAGTCATGGATGTAAATGAGTTGGAATAGTTCCACATGACATAAAGCCATTTAGAGAAAGTGAGAAAATTACTAGCATGTCATTTGAGAAATATTCACGCAATTTGGTGCATTTGTTTTATACTGGGATTATACTAACTGATCACTTGTAAACTTTGTAAAACATTTTTCTAGTGTCTTTCTTCATGCTTCCTATTTAGCTATGCATTGAAATCAAAGACCCATGAATGAATGTAATATTGTTTTTCTAATTATTTGTCCATTAGCAATGGACTCTGGGTTTTTTTTCTGTTATTATTATAAAATTATTGGTTTGATACAAATAATACTTGTCAGGGAAGAAAAAGTTTCCTTCTAATCTTCTAGGTTCTTTGGCTGGTATAATAATTAAATTAATATAAGACAGATTAATAGGAGAAATACAAAATTTAACTTCCTAGGAATAGGCGCTCTATAAATATATGAGGCCCACATACAGTTAGACAATGGGTTATATTGTCTAATGGGTTATATGTAGGGTTATAAGATGTGTCTTCCTGGGCTAAGAAGAAGAGGGTAGGGATTTGACTTTTCAAAGGAGAGAAAGACAGTTCACAGGGAGATGAGAAGAGTAAATGTTTGATAAACAAATGTGTGCCATATCATGCAAAGAAGACTGTCTGATGTAAAAGAAGTCATCTTTGGTAATAACTCTCTTCCTGGTACAGGCTCCCTAACTAAATTATTTTAGGAAGTAAAAGGGGGAGGTAAAGTAAAAAAAAAATCCTGAGTCTTTCGATTCTTCAAAATAATCATCCTAAAATCATCTTCATGCCAAAGAGACACATTTTGGATTGGCAAAATTTTGCTCCCCTATGTACATAAAGATTATACTAAGTCACAAAATAATAATATAGATTTATCATCTAGTGGAACATTAAGAAAAAGGCTAATAAAAACAAAACAATAGAAAAAGTAACTGAAAGTATTTTTTTTCTTTTCATTGTATTTGCATTTCCAAGACTTCTAAAATTCAATGTTGTCGTTAAACATTCATTATCAGAAAATATATTTGTTTAGTTGATATACTGAATTTTCAAGTAATAAAATTACTTATATTAATTTAGTAAGCCGAGGACTGTTGCCTCATGTAAAGTAGCTAAATCCATTTACACAACTGAAATCCATCAAAAAGTCAACATTTTCTTTCACCATCTTTTTTATCACACAAACCTTCTGTGGCAATAAATTCATCTTTCTTAAAATACTATATTTATTCCTAATCTGATGGCTATATGGGGTAATACCTAGAATTATCATATTAAAGAGGAGAACCACCGGAGCTCTACAGACCTCTCATATAGGTCTTGAAGCATGGGTGTATTGATTCCAGATGGTCTTCTATTAAAAAAAAGAAAAAGAGAGAGAGAGAGAGAGAGAGAGAGAGAGAGAGAGAGAGAGAGAGAGAGAGAAAGAAAGAAAGAAAGAAAGAAAGAAAGAAAGAAAGAAAGAAAGAAAGAAAGAAAGAAAGAAAGAAAGAGGTACTGGCATGGCAGCACATATAGTAAAATAGGAATGAGAAAACTAGCATGGTCCCTGTACAATGATGACACTCAAAACTGTGAAGCATTTATATTTGTATTCTCTAATATAAATTAAACTGAGTTTTTTCTTAAAGATGCCTATTTATGTTTAAACAAATGAAATATAAATAAAATGAAAATAATGTGATTCTACTAAAGTGAAAGCTCACAAAAATTAAGTAATTTATAACTCTAAGAAAATTTTCCTTGATATGCAGCCAAATGTTAATTTTTAACTGATGAATTTTTGTATTTCTTTCACTTTAGAACTCAGCTTATAAAAAGTATCTTTTAAAAAGCACTTTCATAAATTCACAAAAATATCCAGATTACCTACTTGTATTGTCCAAGTCCATGATAATATTGTTTAATTCTTGGTTTCATTTTGTCTGGATAGACTTGATGCTGATATTGATAGCTGATGTAATTATAGAATTATTAACACTTTGCTTCAAATAAAAGCAAATCCAGGCTTACATAAGGAAAGCCTATTAAAAAAAAAAAAAAAACTAATGCAATAGGGAGAACACTCAGAGCTGAGAAATCTGCAAGTATTTTAAAATCAAACAGAAAAAGGCTTTTCTTGTATATAGAGAGGTAAGCAGAGCTTAGCAGAAATTTACAAGAAGTTAGGCAAGCAACGGCGAGTGAATAAATAGCATTTAACGGGAGCTATTTAATAGGAAATCTATCTGTTGGGTCAGCTGATTTGGGGCTAATCTGATAGGTGTGGGGGTCATATTCTGCATCTTTGTCCTTGCCCAAGGCTGGGGACAAGCCAAAATTTAGAGAAGAAAGAAGAAAGAAGCCTGAATACAGTTTGGTCAAGACAAAGCAGGAGGGTAAGAAATTGTGAGTATTTGGCCAGGGGCTATAACAGTATATTTTGTGTGTGTCTGGTAAGTCCATTAAGTGATGGCCCAGTATTTTATTTTGTTTGCTATAAGCTAATTCAATGGGTTAGTGTGTAGCTGTGGTATCATATTTGGCCTTTGTCCTCCTTCTTGGCTCCTGAAAAGAGTTCCAAAAAACCTTGGAATTTCCTGAGTGATACTGGAGACAGCCTTTTGTTCGAATGAGGAAACTCTTGGTGAGTGGGCCCCTAGATAGCTTCTGGATGGGGGCTGGTTGCCAGCAAGATCACACCTTGAATAGAAGCTTTGAATTTTAGCCCCATCTCCCAACTTCTGAGGAACAGGGAGGGTCTAGCAATCAAGTTAATCACCAGCAGCCCATAAAATCTCCATAGGAAAACCCTAAATGATGGGGTTCCAAAGCTTCCCATTCATGAACACATAGAAGTGCTGGGAGGATGGTGCCCCTCGAGAATGCATGGGGGCTCCATGATCCTTCCTCCCTGAATTTTGCCCTATGCATTTCTTTCATTTTGACTATTCCTGAGTTGTGTTCTATATATAAACAGCAAAATGTATGTGAAGAATTTTCCTGAGTTGTGTGAGTTATTCTAGCAAATTATTGAAGAGGAAGGGAGTCTTAGGAGCCATTGATTTATAGTTGCTCAGTCACAGAAGTACAGGTAGCCCAGGACTTCTGACCAGTATCCAAAATCGGGACAATCTTGTGGGAATGAGCCCCTTAAACTGTGAGATCTGATGTAAAGTGTGGGATACCCAGTCAATGTTTGCAGTACTAGAGAAGTGATGTTGGAAAAGATACCACATATTTGGTTTCAGGAAGAAAAAAAGCCTCTCCTTCAATGTCAAAACACATTGAATTTGCTAGAACAGCTAGGGCTCACAGAAACATGTGGATTTTGAAGAGAAACCAAAGTGTGGGGGATGAGGAATCTCCTATCCCTGGAGGGTTACTTGAACTCTCATGATGTAAAACTTCAGCTGCACAGCAGCCAGTTACTAAAGATAAAAGTTACCAAGGAAATTTAGAAATGGTGGTAGATCTGACTTATTGGATACCTGTGGAAATGAAAGATAATAAAAAGCATGCCAAACATAGTCTCTTGGTTATCAGTATCTGTCTAAGAGCTAACATGAAAGGTAACACTGAGTTGGTCCTTGCTGCCAGATCAAGTGCAGATTTCAGTTAGTCCAAGTTTCAGCTACTAACCTCAAAGATACTAAAAAAGATAAATTGTGCCAGGACAACAGAAAGTAACCCAAATACCTCTGGTCACCAAAAAGGTAGTTAGTGTCAGGGAAAGGCATAAACCGGAAACTGAAACCAGAGGGTGTGGTATGAAGGAGGTGTACCATCATGTAGATCAGTATCATCAGCTTCTAGAAGAATCTTCAGTAGAATGGATTATGAGAGGGGCTAATTTAGGGGCAGTGTCTTCCCTTGTAAATGCTGCAGTATGGAAGAGCATGTTGACTTGATACAGGACCACAGCTCCCTATGGAATGATCCTGACACACAGCAGGTGATTCCCAAGGAAAGGGCCAGGCTGATGTACTACTGTAGGCACTGTTTACCCTGAGGAGGTGGCTGTCCAACTGCCCCTATAAATGTCAAGTGGAAGACCCAGATGAAGCAGCTCATAGGCTTCATATGCAAGCCATGTGGGTCTGGTTTTATGATACTTCAGTTATTCCCCCACTGGATATGTCTGTTACCGATGTTTTAGCAAATTTTATGATTAATATGACCCCTTTTGCAAGGGCACCCCATGTAAACTTACTGCTATTAAATCGAGCAACAGTTCAGAAGCCTTATCTAATTTGCTGTCTCAGCTTCCCCTCATGGGCCTCACAGAAGTTGAAAAAACATTAGCTTAATTAACAAGAGACTAGGGAGAGGTAAAGGGGAGACTCAAGGAACTTGTCCTAGCAGTGTGGAAATCTTTAGACAGTTATTTAAAAATGGAATGATTAAAATGGACATCAACAGTGTTGAAACAGAGGTCTTAATATGCCACTATTGAAGACTAGATGGAATGCAAGCCCCTGACAATCTCCTACATTAAAGGGCTCCAAAGAAGTGCACTCTGTGTGCCCTCATTTGCAGTAATGTAAAAAATGAGAAGGCAAATATTTTGACAAGAAATTGGGCTTGGAAACACTGGTTACCATAATTGGGCAGATTAATCAAGATAAAGATTGACAAAAGGACCCCAGCCCCTCAGCTCAAAACCCTGCTGGAGACCCAAAGTCTATTGTACCTGAGCAGATATTTTCAGAGGTAGACAAGTTTCTGGGATTTCTTGACATAGGAACCATATATACTGTGGTACCAAAACCCACTGGTGAAGCCCTACTATGGGCTTCAATCAGATTTAGAGAATATAGAAATGGTAGGGTTGATGGGATTAAGGTGCATGTTTCCATGAAAATTAGAATATTTAAACAGACTTTATGCGAAGCGGTATGTCTCCTTTACTTGCATGTTCTATATGTTCTATGGATAGTATATCTATGGGTATTATATCTGACTGGGCAATGCCTGTTCTGCTATATATATATATATATATATATATATATATATATATATATATATATATATATGTGTATATATGTGTATATATATGTATATATATGTACATATATGTATGTATGTATGTATGTATGTATGTATGTATGTATAAAACCAAAACCTTATGATGAAGCCCCAATGGAGGCTATGGTTAGAAATGTAATGGTTGATGTGATTAAGGTGAAAGTTTAGAGGATAATTGATATATTTGAACAGGCTTTATTTGAAGTACCTGCATCTCTTGTGCATGAATATATTATTAGGATGGACACTGTGTCCAGCTGAGGGCATTTCTCCTACCTAGTATTATAAATCCTAAGGCATATAAATTTTCCGTTCAGTGATATTTATTGGACATGCTACATGGGAACCAATGAGTTTGCCTAAGCCCAAACCGTATAGAATGGGATAGAGCTGGAGTGATGGTGTGGATAGATTCTGTATATGGATTGGACACTAGGGCTTATATCAGAAGCCGGACAGTGCCTCCCAGCAATAACTACTGGGACTTCAGGTATGTCCATTTTAGGGCAGCTATGAGCTTGCTACCAGATGTTTGTTACAACTGTCCTTATAATCGAAGGGCACAAAATAATCTTGAAACCTGAAATACCCATAACATCTTGGGTAATGTCAGATAAATGTTCTAATGCAAAGGGCAGAGCTCTGAGGAGTTCCATAATAAAACAAAAAATGGTATCTACACGATGTTTATACTAGGGGAATCCAAGGAAGATACATCCAGGAGTAGGGAGCCTTTTTCCCTCCAGGGCAGACTTTGTAATTGTATGAAGGGCTGCTGGATTCTATCTTCCCTTGGATGGTACCCTATAAACAACAACCAAGTGACCAACAACGATCCGCTTGGTTTATGGATGGTAGTCCCAAGGTGAACAAACAGCATCCTGTTGGCAAGGCCATCACTTTTGGATCAAAGAAGGTAAAACCACATCAGCTCAGTGGGCTGAACTGCTTGCTGCCTGCCACAATGTTTCAGTTTTCACTAACTCATTGGTGCTGGCAATATGGCCAGACAGAAGGGTAGTGGAAAATGGGCTTATTAAAGGGATTTCCATGTGGAACATAGTCGTATGGAAGTCACCACGGAAATTTCAAGGGTGCATTAAAATGGGACATGCCGATGTCTGTCAGAACGATCCCCTTCCAGGATTAGAAGGTGACTGAAATTCATGAGTGTTGTGCTCATTTGTGGTGGCCACATGGGTCCATGAAATAAGTAGATATTGGGAAGGTTGCAGCAATGCAGAGATGGGCTGAATCTATACATACTCCCATTGCACCCTCTGAGACACAAGAACTGTTCTGTCGCCAGCAAAAAAAGACAGAGACTGTAGATGGCAAAGTGACAGATTCCATAGGGGGAAGACTGGCAGGTCTGGTAGACGCCAGTATCCCCAGATGGCTACCAATAGGTCCTCACAGAAATTGACACTGACTCTGGACTGGCCTTTGCTTAGTTCATTGTAGATGCAAATGTTGAATACTGTCAAGGGACAGGACAAAAGATATTGCACAAATTTGAATCACTGAGTCATATTTCTTCAGACTGAGCAACAAAATTTATAGTACACGGCGTTCAACAATGAACAGAGAGTTGTCTTTCCCAGAATAGTGGTTTGATAGAGAATTAGAACTGGCAACATAAACATTGATTGTCTAAAATGGGGCACAAGGGCTTGCCTACCCGCTTTCATGAACGTGTGCTCACATTCAACATGGCGGCACTTAAAGACATGGCTCCACTAGGTAGATCACTCTGTTTTTTCTGGTGGCTCTGTGGAACAGTGCATGGAGAAGGATGCTGGTATGGCAGTGTAATCCTTCCCAATCAAGGAGGATGCTGGTGTGATTATTTTCTTTTTCTTTCCCGTATCACCTCAACTTTCTTTTTACCTACCAGATGCAGTGGTATCGGGACCAGGGCTGAAACCTAAGTGTTGGAAGCAGGGATAATTCCTAAGCAAGAAACTATAACTGTGTTTTTAAATCTTTGTGTCAAAATTCCTAAGAACCTGACAAAACACGTTGT
This sequence comes from Rhinolophus sinicus, assembly GCF_036562045.2. Lineage (NCBI taxonomy): Eukaryota > Metazoa > Chordata > Mammalia > Chiroptera > Rhinolophidae > Rhinolophus > Rhinolophus sinicus. Next base: position 19,705,960 of record NC_133751.1, read on the forward strand.
GACTACACCCCATATGGTAAAATTGGGATTAATAGTCAATGCCTAGTGGTAAAAATAGCCCACTTGTCCTATATCTCTGTAACTCTACTATATGTGAATGGAAGTGGATGAGGGACAATACTTGCTAGATAAGTACTGCTGCCCATACTCTAATGTCCCTTCCCAAGAAGGAAAAGTTTGGGCATAAATGGAGAGGGGAATAGTAGCAGAGGATAAAGGAAAGAGTAAATGGGTTACGAAATAAGGGAAATAAAACATTACATTGTTAAAGAGAAAACCACAGGCCAAAAAATGACATCACTTGTTCAAAAGTCCATAACCTAATTGTGGTTTGGACCTTCACCAGAAATGTAATCTTAATCAACCAGTATGGAATTTCCTGGTCAACATTAAAAAGGTCATCTGTCACATGGGCCTTCTCCATCCCCCACAGAAAGAAGAGGTTATGATAAAACCTCTGCATGATGAAGCACTTCCTTGCCTTCCCTTCCTCCAAAAAAGACGATGTCCTGGCTGAAATATAATCCTTTCTTTTGCTAATAATAGCTCCATTGCCCCACTCTTCTTCCTATAAAATCCTTCCATTTTGTACAAACCCTGGGATGAGATGCTGCCAGATTTATGAACAGCTTTTAAATTAAATATTCAAATTTACTGAGTTGATTTTTCTTCTTTAGCAACATTTAATACCTGGAAGCTGGCTCAAAGCAAGAGATGATACCATCTCTTAGCTCAATTAGAGCAGGTCCTCATCAACATCATTTTGTTATAATATAGATGAGACACGTAAGGGACTTAAATGTTGTTTTGATAACTAAGCCTATGGTAAAATTAGTTTGCTTTACCTAATTTTGCTTCAAGTCACAGAACCTATCAATGATGTTAAGTGAGGACTTACTATATATCAGATGAAAGGCTGAGACCACTCCCACTTTTGGAACCTGACAAGATCTAATGGAAGTCTGCAGACCTAAGTGCCCACCTTGGGAAACATGTTCATAAATAGAATAATGCAGTGGTGTGTACAGTGCCCCTGAAAAGTGTGTTTTTATATGAGCAAGAGTGACTCCATTTTGTATGAGCAAGAATAACTCCATCTTGGACACTGAGTGCTGTGGAAATTCCCCATGAAGCTAAACAATCACCAGATGGACGGTGAAGCAGCTGCATGGATTAATAGGAAACAAGTGTGTGAGGACTGAGAAGATGACATCATATGTATCAACTGAAATCCTTAAAAACCCAGGACTCTAACAGCTCAGAGAGCTGGTCTCCACTGAGAGGTGATTACACTGCTCTGCTGCTCCAAAAATCTGCTTGCTCCATCAGACAGACTCAGACCCAACCTCTGTTGGACCAACCTCCCAGACTAACCGCCCTGCACACTGGATTCTGATGGACTCTGGGACTGGTTCATTATCAAAATACTTTATTTACTAAATTGTTATTGCTATGTTGATGGTCATATTGTTATGATTATATTATAGTGTGATATTGATGTTAAGGAGGCTATTCCTCCCACTGCATTTTCAGAAAATTGAGCATACTGAAAGGCATTAGACCTGTGTGTTGACCTTACTTCTTGTTTGAAGCCAGGGCTACCACAGAGGCCTCAGTCAGAGCTGGGTAGATCCTGGGGGTCTGAGAGTCTCTCGGGCGTTAGTCGCTCTGACTTACAGGAAGAGACTGCAGCATGGTCTGTGAGTCTAGCAGACACTTGTGACAACTGTACTGTTAATGACTAAATAGGACTCCAGTAATGCGCTAGCATCTTTTGACTATAGGATCATTTCCCTATAAGGGATCCTTGGTAAAAAAAAAACCAAACAAACAAACAAAAAAAACAGCGAGTGACCTGTGGTATCATAGAAAGATATCTGGTCCTTGTCCCAGTTCTTGGCACAGAGCTCAGAAACCTTGGTGTTTTCCAAGTGATAAAAACCCAGAAACCTTGGTGTTATCCAAGTGATAAAAGCCATGGGGATACGAAAGTTAATTTGGTGAATATAATCAATAATGTTGTAAAGATTTTGTAGGGTATCCAATGGACACTTGTCTCATTAGGGAGACCACCTCAGGGGTGATGTAGATGCCTGATCACTGCACTGTGCGCCTGAAGCTGAAGCTGAACAATAGTGAATGTCAACTACAATTATATATATATTTACAAGAAGTGAAGTACAGTATTAGGAATAGAGACAGTGGAAATGTAATGGCTGTGTGCGATGTCAGAGGGGTAGTGGATGGGGGAGGGGGGTTGTCACTGTCAGGGATATAAGTGATAAATGTCTATTACATTGTTCTGTGCACCTGAAACTAATTTTAAAAAGTGATAGGAGAGTCTTTTGTTCTAATGAGGTGGTTCTTGGTTCCCTAGACAGCTCTAGCTTCAGGATGGGGGCTGGTCCCCAGAAAGACAACACCTTGATTAGAAGTTTTGTAATTTCATCCCTACTCTCCATCCTTTGAGAGGGGAGAAGAACTGGAGATTGAGTTAATCACCAGTGGCTAATGAATGATCCATAAAAATCCCTAAAAGACAGGGTTTGGAGAGCTTCTAAATTGAGGAACACATGGAGGTGCTGGGATAATAACATGCCCAGAGAAAGTATGGAAGATCCCACCAACAACTCCCCTTTACCTAGACTTATACATCTCTTCCATTTTGGCTGTTCTGTATTGTATCCTTTATAATAAACTAGTAAATGTAAGTAAACTGTTTTCTTGCATTCTAAGAACTGTTCCACCAAAGTATCAAATCTGAAGAGGGAGTCATGGGACCCTCCTGATTTATAGCCAGTTGGTCAGAGGTATATGTGGCTTGGCACTCGTGACTGGCATTTGAAGTAGGGGGCAGTTTAATCTGTGGGATCTGATGCTAATTCCAGGTACACAGCATCAGAACTGAATGGAAGCATTGGACATCCTGTTGGTTGGTGTGGGAGAAAACAAAACAAAAAAAACTAACCTTTCAATAGTGTAAGATTCATCCTCTATTGAAGTTACACAGCTGAGCCTTTTTTCCCATTTACAAGCACATCATTAATCCTGGCCCATTACAGGAGTTCAATTGGTCACAAGAGGGATTGAGTGAAGGAGAGTGTTTTAAATTGTTAAAAGCGATTCTCACCACTGAGAAAAAGAATTAAATGCACACGTTCTACAGATGGGCTGGTACTTTTTGAAATTTGCTTATGAAGGACAACATATTATTTTCATCTTTCATGTACTTGGAGACTATTACATCTTTAGGCTACTGATGCTTAACTAAACAATACATTTTCAGTTCCTGCAATCTTTCTTCATAACTCAGTGAATTGGTTCCATTAATCAATTCTGCCTTTCTCAGAACTCTTTCCAAATCCCTGTGTTTTCAATATTAAGGTAAATAAAGCAGAAACAAATCTGGTGTCATTAGAGTCTCAAGCTGCAGGTAATGGATTCATTCGTATCCTTGAAGAATGACTATCAGGAAGCCATGGCCAGGCCATCAGTGATGATCGGGGCTTCATGGGTTTTCACTGCTGAGCAGCTCAGCTCATGGTAGGTGTGGGGTGAAAAGCACCCTCCTCTGTGAGCTTAGCTCCAGATTCAGGAAAATCCAAGCCCTTACCCTTCCGTGACACATGAAAGGAGCCTCTGTCTCAGAAAACCAGTCCTAACAGACAGTCTTGCTGTCAGTACCCCAAACTCACTACCCCAACTTCTCTCTTGATGGCTGTGTTTTACTTTCTCCCTTTATCTAATCTCAGGAAGTCGGCTATAACTCTCCCCTGTACCTCTCTGGCTGGACCCTAAGTCCTTGCATTTATGCTTCTGTTCTTTAATTTCAATGTGCTTTTTTTTTTTCTTTTTTTTTTTTTTTTCACAAAATAAAAATAAATAAAAATCATAAACTGTTCACTCACTAAGCAACATATACTGCAATACCTGCTATACATACATAATTTTATTTAATATTCATAACAGAAACATGGTGTAGATAGTATTTCCCAATTTTCTAGAGAAGTTAAACAAATTAACACCTATAATTAATAACTATTAAATAACAAATGGTCAATAGGTTCTATTCCCTATTGAATCTTCTTTCTCCTCTCCTAGCCTACAGATGCCTCTCCATGGCCCACTTTCCAATGTGATTGTCTACAATGCCCACCTAGTTCTTACCACCATTTACTTCATTGGCCAGTTACTTGTAAGCAATAATACCATGCCACCCGCCCCCAAAGCCACTTAAATCTGGCCAAACTAAGCCAAGGAAATACAACCCTTCTATAACTCCAGATTGTTAGGCTACCCTACCTCTCCAGTATATAAAGCAGGAATGCTAAAGGTGGGCTCCATACATCCTTCTGGGTTCAAGAATTGGTTTCAACAAACTCTAATATCCCTAGAGCTATACAAAACAAAAACAAAGTGAGTAGTGTGTGAGTGTGTGTGTGTGTGTGTGTGTGTGTGAGAGAGAGAGAGAGAGAGAGAGAGAGAGAGAGAGAGAGAGAGAAAATATGTGCTTATGTGCTGCCTCCTAGGGCAGTATACTCTATTCACTGTCTCTTTCTTACAGATGCTTAAGGCAAGGATCAGTCATCAAAGGGCTTCTTCTCTTATGCAGTTCTAAAGATGAACCCCTTATATCCACTCATCAGTAACTCCTGTTTCTCCTCACATGGGAGAGCGGAATTGACACCCTTATTTGGTGGGACCACATATGGAGCAGAGCACAGTACAGAGGGGTTTTGTTTTCTGTTCTCATCTATTTTCCTCAAGACCTGAAGAAATGGTTCATTACCCTTACCTCACCTCAAACCAATTAGCTCCCAACACAATCAAGAACCCCTAAACCACAGCATCTTGTGATTGTGCCTTATATAATCTGTAACCCACACACCACTGGGGAGTCTGGCATTTCAGAGCATGAGCTAGCCTGCACTCCAGATTGGGCAATTCTATATTAAAGTACTTGCTTTTTACATTGCAAACCCCTGTTCCTGCAATACGAAGGATACTGGTTTTCTGATGTCTTTGACTAGTTTTGGTTTCAGAATAAGATTGGCCTCCAAGAATAAGTTAGGAAGTGTTTCCTCTATTTTTTTGGAAGACTTCTTGAAGGCCTAGTATTAATTATTCTGTAAATATTTGGTTGAAATCACTAGGGAAGCCATCTGGGCCTGAGCTTTTTTTGTGGGGAATTTTAAATTATTAATTCAATCTCTTTTACTTGTTATAGTTCTATTCATATTTTAAAATTGATCTTGAATAAGATTAATAGTTTGTGTTCTTTTTGAACTTGGTGCACATCTTCTAAGTTATCAAATTCCTTGGCAGAGCTGTTCATAGCATTCTCTTATGTTATTTAATTTCTGTAAGGGCTGCAGTTATGTGCCCTCCTTCATTACTGATTTTAGTAATTTGAGCCTTCTTTCTTTTTTTCTGTTCATCAGACATTTTATCATGAAGCTGGGAGGGGAGAAAACGGAGTAGGCCATGGTTCAAATGCCACAGAGTCTCCTGTTATTCTTAATGAGATTTTGTAGACTTTTTTGAACGAGTGTTTTTCTATTTGCTTTACATCCTTAAAACAATCTTGAGAAATTTTAAATGACTGTATTTTTAATTTTCTGCAGTTTAAAAGGTTGTTTTGTTGGGGGTGGGATTCACTACATTAGTCACTCTGCCATTCCCAAATACCACCCCCTTAATCATCATTTATTGCATTGATTCCATATTGCTAAAACTTTTTAAATGTATTGAAATTTATATTTCATTTAAACTTTATGTTGAACTGACTTAAAGAATCTTTGCTATCAAAAAATGATGGTGGCAAATTATTAAATTCATTTAAGAATCTGCCTACCAAAAAGTTAAGCAAAGTATATGTAATTCACCATATATGGTCTATCTTTGAATACACATTTCACAGAGCTTAATATTTTTATCAGGGATCTTTTGAAATTAATATTGTACATCTCTTTTTTAAATTTCTGCCTTAGTGAGGCATATAATTATGTGGCTCTACTATAGAGAAAAATGTTATGTATTTTCTCCTGCAATCACTGGGAAAAGTGAAGAATTTGTAAAGGCACGAATGTAGGTCACGTTAAGAATTAAAAAAAAAAAAGTTTTAGGCCAGTAATAATCATTTAAATAGGTGGGGCAAAAGAAAAAGAAAAATATATGTAAATATCATATAACGTATTTGTAGAAAATTCCCTCTATAAATAAATATATATACATTTATCTGTCACCTAAAATCGATCATGGGGCTTTTTATGTCATTCTGTCCTCATTGCTCTCTTCATGGGCTTCTAATTTCTTGTCTAATGACAGTCATAGAAATTAAAAATCAAGGACAGTAGTATCATCTGATCCAACGTCTTCATTTTATAAATATAAAAACCTATGTTCTGGAGACCAAAATCAAGGTCTTGTGGCTTTTAATGCACATCTGACACTTGGTCCAAGTGCCTCCTCAGTGCATATTCCACTCTGCCTGTAGCTTACCCAAAAAGTAGCCAAAGGTGATGGGAACTGAAAGAAGCCACCAGAATCAACAGAGCACCTCTTTGCTTCTCTTGTTTCCCTGAAATGCTGCTGTACCAAATGTGGTATTCTGAAATGTAGGGAACACTTCAGAATGGGACATTTGCACGTTGGACATTGTTTTTACTCTCACCTTCTGAATATCCTATACATTTCTGGAAGATTATCTTCCCCTAACGAGAGAGAGAGAGAGAGAGAGAGAGAGAGAGAGAGAGAGAGAGAGAGATTTGCCAAGGACGTTTGTAATTCTCAATAAGAATTAAGAATTGCAGGCAAAGAAAGGAGAAGTAAGTGTCCCTAATTGAAGACTACCTCCCAAAGGTCACAAGGTCAAGTAAAAAAACAAGAATGGGTAAGGTTTACAAAAGACAAAATGCTTTAAATTGGGGACTTGCCAGAATTTTACCATAGAGAAACAATAAAAGAGTAGCTTTTGCCACAATTTAAAATTTCTTTCCATGACTGCAAGAAAAGTGTACCTTGGATATAGAGAATGACTTCTGCAGTTTAATTCAATTATTTGGAATAATATACATGTTCTACATCATGTAAAATATTTACACAGACAAATCACTTATGAACAGACAATGGTGAATATCATTCACTGAAAATATCATTTATTTTGGTATTTTTAAAGAGAAACAAATAAACAAATCATCTTTAAGCAATTTCCAATGTGCTTTTGGGGTCTTTCTTAACGTAAAATTGTGTGGTGTTCGTTTCCTTTCCTAAAGTCTCCGTGGGAATGCTCAGTCAATGGCTGCAATGATTAGATCATAGTTTTGAGGCACGTTGAAAACACTTTGAATCAGAACAGAGGAGGAGAAGAAAGCTCTCTTAGTTAAACAGATAACTTGTGTACCTCAAGGCATTCTTTTGTTTATGGACTTCAGAGAGAATTCTTTGTACATTATACAAGTCCACATTGTGAAGAACAAAGATGGGATGTCAAAGGCTTGCCTCCTTTGTGATAGAAGAAAAAGCATTTTTCCTCTCCAGGTGAATACGTCTAAGAAAGATTAATAGGTAGAGAGAAAAAAAAAATCATCTTCAGAAAAGATCAGAGCTTGAGCTGTGCTGTTTGTGCCTCCTGGCTTTCTGTATCCCCTCACTGAGAGTGGGTCATGCACAGGAGAGGTCTTTGTCTTTTTTCAAACTTGCATTACCTCAGATTAATTTGCAAACATAGCCACATCTGACAGTGAAATTTTCAATTTAGGGGGTATACGCGTTGTATGTATGCCAACTTGTGCAAAATTCTCTAGTGGTTTTCATTTTGATGTTAAGAACATATCTTCCTCTTCTACTATCATTTTCTTTTACTCTTCATTAAGTCATTTTTATACCCCCATACATTCATTTTCAAATGCTTCTGAAAGACTTGAGCCCTTTCTTTCCCCTAACATGACTCAGGCCAGCCTCTGCAATATGTGTTCTAAGACATTTCCTATTTCTATGTACTCTAGTAAAAGTCAAGCTTCTTCTGACAAATTTCTGTGACAGCCATGTTCTATTTCCAGCTCTTCTAAAATAATCAACAGCATGAATTATTTCATGTTTGACATTTGTACCTTCACAATGTTTGTTTGTCAGGATTGGACTGTTTTAAATATATATTCTCGCTGCAGAGTGTAACATACTGCAAAGTAGGTTGCTTAGCATTGCTATTGGATTTTACTTTAAAAACAATATTCATAAATATGAATTATGAAGAGCATGTCCACAGATCAAGGACAATTTACAGGGTTTAGAAATAACTTAGTTGAGTAAATAGTGTTGTGAGTATATTATAAAATCAACTGATTCTCTTTTATTATTTTGTTAAATAAAATTCTAGGAATTCTTGGAAATTCTAGGAAATGTCAGTATATGGTCCTAAAAATCTTCCAATCTCTTTCAGAGAACTAAAAAATTTCCCTGATTTCTGCTTGTGTGAAAATATTTAGAGTTAGAAATAATTTTATTTGCCTGGCCCTGTCAGAGATAAAATGGGTTACCCATTGAGTTTGAGCTAAGTCATATATGGAGTCAGCTATTTCAGGGAACATAGAAAGGATGGTGTGTTTCTCGACTTGCTATTTTTTGGGAGTACCTACTCTGTCAAGTTCAACAAAAGTCACTACCAAGTGGAACCTTGCTGGTTAGCTCTGGAAACACCCTCCACTGGTGAACTTGCAGTCTCCTCTTTCTCATCCCAGTCAGGACAAAAAGACTGATGCCAGACAGCTCAGTTTCCTATTGCCTCTCCCGCTGCTGAAGAACACTGAGTGTGTGAAATGATTCTGGTACCACTTCCAACGTGGGCTGTGGGATTTTCCCTCAGATCTAAGCCATTCACTGACACCAGCTGGGTGTCCTACAGTTCAACTCAATTCTGGCACTATCTATCTGAAGATAGTGCGAAACTCCATGGGTTAAGAGCTGGGTCCCACTAGACTGCCTGCCTCACATCCAGATACCAGTCAAAAGTCCAGGTTGTCACCTGTGCTTCTTGCTCACCAGGTTCCAATGCCCCATCTCCTGCGTTATTTGCCAGGGCAGCTCACAGAACTCAGAGACATATTTTACTTACTAGATCACCAAGTTATTATACAAGGGTATAACTCAGGAACATCCAGATGGAAGAGGTGCAAGGGTATAATGTGTGGGGAAGGAGCACGGGGCTTCATTGTTCTCTCCATGACTGCCACCATTCCCATTCTCTACTTGTTTACCAACCCAGCAGCTTTCTAAACCTTGTCCTTTCAGGTTTTTATGGAGGTTTCACTACATAGGCATAATTGATTAATCATTAGTCATTTGCAATTAATTCAACCTCCAGCCCCTTTCCCCACCCCTGGGGTCAGCGGAGGTGGGGATCAAAGTTACAACCCTTTAGTCATGCTGTTGGCTTCTCTGCCAATCCGCCCCCATCCTTAGGTTGCCAAGGTGCTTTCCAAAAGTCACCTCACTAACACAGTCAATACACCTTTTTTGCTCTCATCACTTAGGAAATTCCAAGAGTTTTAGGCATGCCAGGAATGAGGAAGAAGACCACATCTAATCAGATTATCACAATGGTGTATGCTCACCCCACTCAGGGTCTAGATGGCCCTCTCCCCAGCAACACACACACCATGAAGGAACCGAAGGTTGCAAACTAGAAGAGCCAGCTGCCTGACCTTGTTCATTGACTCTCTTAATTCATCAGGAACAAAAATGTTGCTAATGAATAACCCTGAACAGTGACCTTTTCCAAAGTCTAAATACTGGAGTGGTGAACAGGCTCTTTGTTCACAACAGAGCCTTCCTTGCATAAAATGCATTTCCAATGCATGGCTATCTTAGGCTAACCCGAGAGACTGAATGTATGATTATATGGAAGAGGCAGGGAAGGTCGGGAAAAGACAAAATATTTTATTTCCCCAAAGTATTACCTAGTCAGTCTTACAAAGTATAATGTATATTTAGAAACACATAGTAAAAACAGATTTGCTATCTATCAGCTTTCAGGTGTAAAAACAGAAAGAAAAAAAAAAGAAAGAAATATAAATAATTAGACACCAATGAAAACTGGTCAAAGGAAAATATTACTTATTATATAGCAAGAGTCAAAGTAATCAGACACTCATCTAGGAACTGCTTCTTGGTAGCCAAGGTCCAGGATTTGGCAGTGACATGGGAATTGAACCAACCTGACATCTTGCTAATTAGGAAAGATTCTCTGTTGTAGAAAGCAGAGGAACTGACATGGGTGGCTGAGCTTCTTTATTTGATTCTTGTGCACCCAAGAGAACTACATGATGTAATCTGCAAAAACTTTACCAGGAACTAACAGAGCTGAGAATTCAAAAGCAGAATGTTGGTGGCTATTAGGCAAAGCAACTTTGATTACAGAAGGTATATTTAAACAGGCTTTAAGTAACATGTTTTTGGTGTCTTTTTGTTTTTGTTTTGTTTTTTAATTGTTTAAGTCTTATAGAATGGAGAAATTCAAAGCACAATGAAGGTTAAGATATATGCCTTATGAAAAACAAATGAATACATTTTATTTTCCTGGTGAAAGAAGTTAAAAGACAAAAAAAAAACCTAATTACTTGACAATGATCTGAGGGAGCTGAAAAATAAGCCATGAGAATGCAAAAATAGGAAGATATATATTCAGATATAGATGACAGCCCAACAGAAATAAGGAAATTTAGAGTGGGACACCTTTGCAAACACTTACTGGTGGTCACTTACGTAGCAGGCACTGGTATTATTTCACATTTTTGTTGTTGTTGTTGTTATTTTTTACAATGAGCCAGTGAGTATATGGAAGGTAAAAGAGGAAAAACAGCACACTGGACAAGACAATATCACCTTCTGGTCTTATTCAGTTAAATGAGGTTTTGCTGAGTATCAGTTGTGATTTTCAAACACATTGCTCACAAGGTTCTAATGTCAAGCACATTCCATGTAAAGTGATTTTTCTTCTTTCTAAAATGCATATATGGACTTGCTGCTAAACTCTTTCTACTTTGTCCACATCATTTGGACTAAAGTCTGGAAACGTTAGTCTGGAATTCCAGATGATTCATGACTTATTCTTCACTAAACTTTTCATCATCATATGTGACATTCTCTGCATGTCACCATATAGCTCATTACACATGACAGATGCTGCAGTGGCTAGTCCCTTTGCACATGACGTTCCCTATGGTTGTAATGACCTTCCTTCCATCTTGCAGTTAGTAATTCCTTACTCATTTACCAAAGCACATCACATGAAGCTTTCTTTGTTTTCTTTCAGCCAACATAAGTGCTTTTCCTCCAGGCTCTAATTGGAGAATTTCATCTAGCGCTCTTCTGTTAGTGCATGTATTCACATATGATTGTAAACGTTATCTTCTAAGTTTAGTTTCCCAGTAGCACATGAACTCCATTAGATCAGGTCTTAATCCTGGTTTTCTCTCTATCCCAATACCTAGCCCACTGCCTTATATAATTACTATTTTTTAAATGAATGCAGAATAATATGATGGGCACTGAAGAAATGGCACTGATACTGTACCTGGAATGAAAAGTCCAGGTATGTGCACTGGCTCCTTTCTCATAAAATCAATCTAGGAAAAGAGGAGGTTTTATCAGATGTCTGGGAGTGGTCCAATCGGATACTGCCTCAGCCTCAAGTGCTTTTATTACTCCTGCCCAGGCCTTTCAGGTACCCACTTCTCATCACCCTCGCTGTGCCTGACTTCAACTTCTGAAAACACTGCATAGTAAGATGCTACTCTTCCCCCACCAGTGGTTAATAAACATAAGGCAAGTCATACTTTTTTTGTTTTGTTTTGTTTTACAGCTTTTCCTCTTATACCATTATTAGAAAGATATGTTGAGTTGTATTGGATGTCTGATTAAGTTAAAAGGAATTACTCCAAAGGAGCGAAAATACTGCTAAATGATGCAAAATGAGATTTTTAAATATATAGTACAAAGGGGTGTACTCAGAAAGGTAAACTTTATGGGGTGGGAGTTCTTGGTAAGGCCATTCCCATTTCTTAACTGCACCCACCTCTTTTCAGAGCCATGCTTCTGTGTGACAACATTTCCTACATTTAACATCAATATGTATCTATTCAACCATGGAAAATTCCACTTCCTATCCAGAAATGATGATCTCAGGCTGGGCTACAGTCTCCTCCCTGCAGGAGTTCAGCTGTGACCTTGAGCCTTCTATCAAGCCATAGGCTGAGCTGTGCACCTACTCCCTTCACTGCTCAAAAACTATTTTAATTTACTCATCATAAATGGTCAAATACAAATCAGTTTATATAAACCCTGTGGTAACATTCTTCAATAAATTCTATTTTTACTTAGATAAATAGTCATAAGTCTTATCAAGCTCCACTCTGTTCTCACCTTGAATTTTTCTCCCACTTCCTCATGAGTCTGCAGCCAACCTGGCCTTGTTTTTGCTCATCAAAGCTGTCAAATTGCTTCCATCCTCAAGGCTTTCCCATGCTATTTTCTGTACCAGGAACATTCCTCCTCCTAACGTTTACATGTAGCTTCTCCTCTGGCAGCAAACATCTCCAATGCAAACCTCTTCGGAGGCTTTTCCTGAACCTCTGACATAAAGCATTCTATGTGGGTTTGGTGATATTTACTCACGGCACTTGTCATTAATCCAAATAACCTTGCCTAAATATGTGCCTCCTCGTACTGCACTCTGTCCCCACAGCTAGAATAGAAACCCCACAGTGCACAAGACTTGTCTCTCTTATTCACTGTTATAGCCTCAGTACAGAAGATCATCCAGAACGTTAGAGTCACTGAATGAATGCATGAGTGAATGAATGAGCAGTAGGTAGAAAAATGCAGGTTTATTAGCATTCTCATACTCTTTCTAGGAAGGCAGGAAGTGAAGCATAACTTCATTCTTTCAGTAACTACTATAATAGCTCTTAAACACTAGATCAGTCATAATTGTCACATTTACTATAATAACAGTATAAAAATTATTGTCTGGTGACAGATCAATGAATAGATGTATTGTCATGAGATTTAAAGACTGCAAAGAATGTTTATCCAGAAAGTCATATGAGAATACTCCTGAAACACTTAACTGAAATTTACAAAATCAAGTCAATTTTCTTGATAAAGGACTGTTTTTTAGATTTCAAATCTGTTAAGAATAGCAAGTGATTGATTGTTCAAACAACTTAAAATGGAATGCACTATAAAAGTGTTAGAACATTCTTCTGTCACAATTTGATTCAGGATATCAAAATGAGTAGTAGTTCATCAACATGTGTGTACCAAAGGGCACAGGGCATGTGAACTGCCAGCATATGTTCTGCAATATGGCTCCAATTTAAAATGCAAAAGTCCTATATAGTTGAACAAATCCAGAACTCACAGAATAAAATTTAAGAAATGCACCCAAAATACACAAAATCATGTTCTTAGCTGATCACTTAATCTCAAAATAGCATCATTACTTACATGGCCACCTTTACTCACAGATACATATGGTAGATACACAATGTTACTTCTTAAATTCCTGAGTACCACAGATTGCTAAACTCACCAAAGTAAGAAATTAAATCAGGCATAATGTGAGAAGCATATCTCTTGCAATTGTTAGGAAATTCTCCTGAGCTGAACAGTTTTATGAGTCTTTCTATAGGAAAGCTGTCTGTCTTGCACAGGTTTTGCTTTTAGGCAAAGTTTCTCTCTGTCATTTCTTCTCTGTTTTCATAGAACATGTAGTGGTCTAAGCACTATTCATTTTTGCTTTTTTTCTCAGTTACAAAACCATGAATTTGCATTAGGTGTCAATATATGTAGCAAAAAGGTTTCTTTCTCAAATTTATTTTCAACCATAGATAACTATTGAAAAAGAACAAGAAGAAGGAAAACAAAACAAACAAAAACAAACAAACAAACAAAAAAACAAACAAACCGATAAAAAAAAATTGAAGTAATTCTCAGGCTCTCTCTGGAAATGAGGCTGCCTGGGCTCATAGGAAATGCCCCTTTGCCCCTCCATCTCCTCCTTCTCCCTGCTCCATTTACCACCACTTAACCTTCAGGATGGAAGTCAGCTACTCCATTACATACTATTTAACCTTCTGAAGAGAAGGCCCAGATAACAATGACGAAACAGATACAATAAAAAAGCCTGTGACCTGATGATATGATAGAGTAGCAATGTTAGTCCTGGATAATCTGTCTCTACTTCAGTTAGGTGACAGAAAAACAAACTCCTGGGTTTTCTGTGTTGGTTTTTTAACTCTCATTATAATTGAGTCTTTAATTTCAGCAACCAAAAGAAAATCATTAGTGATACATGGGCTTATGTCCACAGGCAATATGAGGTTGCCCTGCAATGAGACATGAAATTAATGAAAGCATGAAATCATAAAGAGAATACATGATAAATAACAAAAATGAAATAACAGTGATTTATACAAGAGACCCTGGATATAAATGAAAACAAAAAACAAAAACAAAAAACAGCTAAAACTGAAATATAGTTTCCCTTTGAGCTTCCTGAAAATTAAGAAAACATGAAAAATTTGATTAGTATTTTCAGTTTCATGATCAAAAGGAAAGCTTTACATCAAAAATGATACAACACTAACATTAATAAGTTCAATTTTATTAAATGCTAAAATATTTTATATAAGATTTATATTTCATTTAATTTTCATAGTAAGTACATGTGCTAGATTTTTCCTATTTCCATTTTAGAGTTGATAAATAGGGGTTCAGAAAGGTTTACGAGTCATTAAAGGAAGAAGTATTTTTCTAAACCTAAAATAAAAGTACTCATTTAAAGGTAAGATTATTTTAAATTTTTGTTTCTACATTCCTAGTTGTGCCTATATCCCCCCATCTGAAAATGGAGATAATTAACTATCTACCCTTTTTTTCACATTATTGTGAATATTAAAATATTTAATATAAGTGAGAGGCAGGACCAAATATTTTAGCTATTATTGCTTTTATTATGATTATTTATATCACTAGAACTTATTCATCACAACTTACAATCTTGTGCTTTAATGTTATACCAAGAAGTGGTTCAAATTTTAAGGGAGGGGAATTTCATTTCTTTAATTTATAATTTTTATAAATCAAAAAAGTTTATTTTTTACTTACTATGCAGATTAAAAATTTGCCATTCTTAATTGTCCATATATATACATATATATATATATAAAATGGGGACCCCACTATTAAAGATAGTATTTCAGAAAGATATAACTGAAATCTTTAATGAAACTGACATTTTAAACATTTATTGTTTTCCCTTGTTGTTAGGACAATGAGACGTGTCACAGAAATCATGAAAGGTCATGGTCCTATAATGTTGACAGGGCATTTGTGACAAGACAAAAATGCTAGAAATATTTCTTATCTTCTCCGGTGTGTGATTTTTCTCAGAAATATTGTAGCTAGTCTTACATGGCTCTGGTATTGGTCCTTTCTAGTGTTCTGTTCTCTCTCCTTTTTAGTGCATGTTTACCCAAATGCTTTGCAAAATGACATGCTTTTGAACATAAAAGTGTACTCTGAAAGTTCATGAACTTCTCGTAAGTGCAGTAGTTCACAAAACCGAATAAATACTTCTTGGAAATGATTCCTGATTGCATTTCAGTGCTTATGAATCAAGACAACCTGTAAAAGTGAATAAATTGTATTCTTTAGCAACCTGATGAATTGAAGGTGACTGTTTGTGTATGTGTGTGCTTGCATGATCATTCTGCCAAGATTTTGTTAGCATTTAGTGGAGCATCAAGAGTATTTTATGTTAAACTACTTAGCCAATAGAAATGTTAGTAAGAACCCTTCAGTATCAGTTAGGCCATCCTGACATATTCCACGACTGTGCACAGTTATGGTTACACAACAAATATATCTTAAATGGAACTGTTCAAAAATATACTTGTGTAAAAAAAAAAAAAAAAAAAAAAAATCCCAGGAAATTATATTAGCAAGGATAATGAGAAAAACTCTCTTTTTTGTGAGATTTTGCAAATTTAGTTTTTAATCTAAAGCAATCTTCAATATCAGTAGTAAGACTGAAACTCATCAATAGACTCAATATAAAATAACCCATGTCCCATTTCCTTGTCTTTTTTATAAAAGGATTTTTAAAAAATAAATATTTCAAAAGGCACGGTATTACTTTTGTGATTTCTTAAGGACACAAAACCAAAGAAATGAAGCAATTTTCTACTCAAGGGTAGCTTATTGTCAAATGCATATATTTGCTGGTCGTGCATAGTTTGTAGGCATTTCTGACAGGCTTTTGGAAGCAGCTAGTGGATATAAGAGAAGCAAAATGTGGGGGAAAGGGAAAAGTGGACAGTGTTGAGAGAGAAGATACATTCTTACTAGTTCCCATGATTTTTAAAATGCTCTACTAAAGCTAACAAAGTACTACCCTCCCTTTTACATTGCTCAAAAAATATATATTAAACATGTTGCTGCTTTGAATGATTTTGCCATTTGAATTAATGTTCATCAAATGAGAGACCACTTTGAAACCAGGATATGCGTAATTAGAACTATTATCTTTAGGTTGACTCGGATTTACTCAAGATATATTTCTTTATAATTATCACTCTTGGTATTACCATTCTTGGTATTGTTCTGCAAATCTCTATAACCCAGTGACATGAAGCAATAACCCTTTATTAATTCTGACAAGCCTAGTAGGCTAGACAATTGTGCTGATCAGTGAGTAGGGCTGACTCAGGCTGTGTTTATGGGGCAGAGAACAGCTGTCAGATCAAGTAGGATAGTCACAGCGGGGAAGACTCTTTGCTGTTCCACATGGTCCCTTATCCTGCAGCAGGCAGGCCTAACTTGTTCACTGGCTGGTCAGGGTTCCAGGGGCATGAAAGGAAGGCCTTCAATGCCCAGGCCTACAATTGGCATGCCATCTCTTTCATGTCAGTCTAGGGGCCAGAGGAAAACTGAGTGCAAGTTCCTACTCAAAGGATGTGGAAACAGACTCCAATTCTTGACGGGAGGAGCTTCAAAGTGACATTTCAAAAGACATTGTCATACCAGGTGAAAATGGAACACTTTTTTTGATCGTTTGTTTCCAGTAGTATGTTTAGTAAACAGAGGTCTGTTTGTAAAGTATTAAAATAACTTGGCCTTTGTCAACTTTCCCTTAAAAAACACACACAACTTTAATATTTTTGATACATAATATGTCTTAATATTTTAATTATCATTTGATAAAAAGGAAACCTTAATTAATGTATCCATCCTAGAAAAATATCTAAGTGCTTACATGTCTCAGTCAATGTGCTAGGAATGGCCTATGAACTTGGTTGAAAACACACACACACACACACTTTGCCTTCACTTGCTTAGAGAATTGTACATACCATAAATCAAAGAGCCGCAAAAATGAATATACAGGTCAAATGTGGTAAAACATGAAGAATAAGTCTAGAGTTCTGGAAGATATAATTAAATATTTTAATCTAGTCAATGTTAACAGAGGATCCTTAAGGGTGTCGCAGTTAAGTTGACATCAAAATTCACAGAAGACATGAGGGCTGGAGTTAAAAGCTGATGATTCACCAGGATAAAATTAAAAACAAAAGTCTTGTATATGTAAAAGGTTGTTCTAGAATAAGCGGAAAATGAGATCTAGAACAGAGACATTTATAACCACTTGATGAAGTAGAAATGTTAGGTCTGTAACAAAGGTTTCCTGATAGGTGGGTTAAAAAACAAACTCATGGATGTAAGTACTGTGTTTCCCCGAAAATAAGACCTAACTGGAAAATAAGCCCTAGCATGATTTTTCAGGATGACATCCCCTGAACGTAAGCCCTAATGCGTCTTTTGGAGCAAAACTTAATATAAGATCCGGTCTTATTTTCGGGGAAACATGGTATGTTAAAGTTCTGAATATTCTAAATGCACTTGTACAACTTCTGGGGATTTCTGAAATAATACATAGTCTCTTGAAATCAGTGCAGCAGGCTTTGGTGTTCTTAAATTACAGAGAATAAGAAACTACGCAGGAAAGCAGTTTTTTGGTCCCAGCAGTGTGATCTGTATGTGTGTGTGTGCACACACTTTCCAACAAACCAAATGCCTTATTTATTTATTTATTTATTTATTTATTTATTTATTTATTTATTTATTTTTATTATGGCCTCTTGGCTACCATATCTGGCTATACTATGAGAATAAAGTTAGCTTTACAAATATACATTTCACATTGTAAAATTAGTAACAGTTTTCCAAATTACTAGTTTACTGTTATCTGCAAATATCTCTGTAGAAACTGAGAACAGAGACCTGTTTTGAGCGTTGTTGGTCTACAACTCCCTTTCTCTGTATTGTCAAATGATGAGACCTATAACACAGGGGTGTTCAGACAGAATACATCCTTTACTTACTAGAGATATATCCGAGGAACATAAAAGTTACCTATGTCAGTGATATACTTTTCTATAGCAGGAAATCACTTTGAAAAAAGTAACATTTTAGGTATCTTTTAAAAGACTTTTAATCACTTTTTATAGAGTATCACTACACATATTATGAAACATAAACTGAAATCAGCTAACAATTTTCAAAATACTAATTCCTTCACAGTGTATTTTATTTCCATCAACTAAAATAATTTAGAATCAGAAAGTTTTTGTTTGTTTTTTTTAATTCCTGGTTTATTTCATTCTCTACCATGTCAATTCTATATTTTCTACCTTCATTATTTTCTTCAGATTTTTATAAATAATTTATGCAAAGCACAAATGTAATGCATATATTTATATTAGAACTTAAAATCAGAGAAAGTTAATACTCCACAAATTTTTTCTTTTCAAAATTGCTTTTCAAAACTGTTTGGTTCTTTGCATTTTTATACATACTACAGAAAAAGTTTGTCACATTCCACAAAATAATTTGCTAGGATATTTATAGGGATTGCCTTGCATCTATAGATCAACTTGGGGAGATTTGAGTTTTTAATAATGTTGAATTATCTGACCCATTTGCATGGCATATCTCTCTGTGAATTACATCTCCTTTAATTTATATCCACAATGTGTATGATCTTCACAGTACAGGACTTACATGTATGATGCCTTTTGATTCATGTGTTTAGGCTAGCTTTGACTAACAGAAATTTAACATGAGTTCCATATGTATCTGAAAATTCTCACATTCAAAAAAGTAAAAAGAAATAGTGAAATTCATTTATTTGATTTAACCCAGCACATCTAAATACTATAATTTCAATATGCAACCAATATTAAATTTATTATTAATGAGGTAATTCTGTTTCTAGTCCTAAATATGTAAAATTCCATGTTTATATGACACCTAAGCACATTATAGTTTGGGCTAGGTGATGGTCAAGTGTTCACTAGCTACTGCGGCCACTGGCTGTAAACTGTACAGTACACATTTAGAAGATTTGTCTTTAATGTAATTTTAGTCAGGCATAAAGCTACCAAATTTCTGTTTGATCTCTAGTTGTTCATTCTTGTTTTTCCTTTTTTTATCTATCCCTGCTGCATTTTAGAGTAATTGTAGTACTGTTTATGGTTCCAACTAAACTGTTATTGGCAATTGAGCAATAGTACTTAGTGTCTGTTTTAGGAATTACTCTAACACTTGCAATACACATCTTTAAGTTCTTGTAATCTACTTCCAAGTATTATTATACTATTTCATGTATGTTTTAAACTGTACAACAATATCCCTCCATATCCCCTCTTGCCCTTATTCCAGTGTTTTCATATGATTTAATTCTACACATAATACCCATAGTACACTATTCATTTTGTTTTAAGCAATCAACTGCGCTTTAAAGAATTTATTTTAAACGAAAAAAAAAAAGATTTCATATTTACCTATATATTTGCCATTTCTGGTGGATTTCATCCTTCTTTGATATTTTCCTTTCAAACTATGTCCCTGCTACCTAAAGAACATTTTTTTTCAACATTTCTTATAGTGCATGTATACTAATGATGAATTTCTTCAGATTCCTTTTTTATTGAAAGTCTTTATTTTCATTTTTTTAAATATACTTTGATATATATATATATATATGGTTTGTTTTTTTGTTTGTTTTTTCCTTTCAGTATTTTAATGGTGTCTCTCTCACTTGTTTTCCCTCCACTGTCTTCTGGCTTACACATGAGATTCTCTATCCTAATAGAGTCTGCTATAATTCTTATGATTGTGCCACAAATACTGTGTATTTTTAAATTTCTTCCTGGCTCCATTTAAGACTCTTTTTTATTCATTTGTTTTCAACAATTACATGATGGTAGAATTTGTGTGGTTTTCTTTATACTATTCTACTTGGCGTTGACTGACCTTTTTGTAAATGGGTTTGTATTTTTCATACTTAATTTTTTTTTTTTTTTATCATATGTGGAAAATCTTCAGCCATTATGGCTTCAGATATATATCTTCTATCCCTCTTCTTTCTCTTTCTAAGATTCCTATTACACATATGTTAAACAGAATAAGATTTCCCACAAGTCACAGATGTTCTGTTTGTTTTTCTTTTTCTCTATTTATCTGCACTTCATATTAAATAGTTGCTCTAGCTGTGTCTATAATTCACTGATCTCATTTTGCTGCAATATCTGATTTGTTATTATCCCCATTTAGTATATTTTTTCTTTGATGATATTTTATATTTCTTTTCTAGGAATTTGATTTGCATTTGTCTTTAATGTCTGACATTTTTTCCTCATGAAGGTCACACATTTTTAGAGCAGCTGGTTTTTATACTCTTATTTGTTAACTGTATTATTGAGGTGATCCTTCTGCAAATCTTAGATCTCCTCGCAATTCAGCTTCCTCTTCAGCTGCCTCCCATTTTTGTTTTTGCCCCAGAATTTCATGTCATCTTGGTCTCTCTAATCTGTGATCGCTGTCTGCTCAAGACAGAAATAATTTTAATATATACGTTCCCTCTCCCTTTGCAGAGGCCTGTGAACTCTTTCTAGGAAGTTGGGGAATTCACAGGGCTCACCTTGTTTTGTTGCTTTATTTGAGCATTATTGCCCTGAACCACATGTTGTCCAACACTGGAAAATTTTAGTTTCACAGTTTGTCTGGTTTTCTAGTTGTTGAAATCAGAAGGGTTAATTAGTCCACATATCATTTCTTGAAATTCACCCTATCCTAACAATAACTGTTTTTCACTTTTTACTTCTTAGGGGGGAAATTCCAATGAACAATTTCTAAAGCTTATATTTATCTTGACAATATACAATTTCAAAAAAAAAATCTATAACCCCTCCTGCCATGTACATCTAATGGTATAAATTAGTGTGACAGTGAAACTAATGCACCTTAGCCAAGTTTCTATCATTATATTAAATTCACAATCTTTTGATTTAAAACAAGAATTGCAATTTCTGTGAATATAGCCATAAATCTAGTGTTATTCTAGTTAATTTGTACGTTTTGAATGGCAGTGTTTTTTCTATTTAAAATCTCTACTTAAAAAGGAATGAACATAACAAAGGATGTGAAGGAACTACACACGAAAACTATAAATCATTATTAAAATAAATTGAGAAAGGCACAAAGAAATGGAAAGATATTTCATGTTCATTGATTAGAATAATCAACATAGTTAAAATGTCCATATTACCCAAAGCAGTATACATATTTAATACGACTATCATTAAAATCCCAATGGCAATTTTTAAAGAAATAGAACAGAAAGTCGTAATATTTGAATAGAATCACAAAAGACCCCAAAGAGGCAAAGCAATCCTAAAGAAAAAGAACAAGGCTGGAGGTATCACACTCCCTGATTTCAATTTACACTACAAAGCAAACCAGCAAATATTGGTGGAAAAACAGAAACATAGACCAATGAAACAGAATTGAGAACCCAGAAACAAATCACATATATATTTTTCAACAAAGGAGTCAAAAACTACAATGGAGAAAAGTAAGCCTCTTCAATAAATGATACTGGGAAAATTGGAAAGCCACATGCAAAAGAATGAAGTTAGGCTGCCATCTGAAACCATATATAAAAATTAACTCCAAATCTATCAAAGACTTAAACACAAGACATGAAAAAATGAACTGCATAGAAGAAAGCACAATACTAAACTTAAGGACATTGGGTTCAGAGAGGATTTTATGAATTTGACCTCAAAGCCAAGGGAAGTAAAAGCAAAAATAAACGAATGGGATAATATCAAACTGAAAATCTCCTGCATAGCAAAAGAAACCGTCAACAAAATAAAGAGGCAACCAACAGAAGGTAGAAACTATTTGCAAACAACAATTCTGATAATGGGTTAATATCCAAAATATTAATATGTAAAGAATACATGCAACCCAACAACAACAAAAAACAAGAATCCATTTAAAAATGAACAGATGAACTGAATAGGCACTTCTCCCAAGAAGACAAAGAAATGGCCAACAAATGTATGAAAAAATGCTCAACTACACTAGGTATTAGGAATATGCAAATCAAAACTACAATGAGATATCACCTCACACTTCTAGAATGACTATAATCAACAAGACAAGTAATAACAAGTGTTGGAGAGGTTGTGAAAATGGAACCCTCATACAATGCTGGTGGGAATGTAAAGTGGTACAGCCACTACAGGAAATGGTATGGCGATTCCTCAAAAAATTAAGAAGAAAATTACCATATGATCCAACAATCCCTATTCTAGGTATCTACCCCTCAAATCTGAAAACATTTATCCATAAAGACGTATGTACACCTATATTCACTGCAGCATTATTCACAGTGGCCAAGACATAGAAACAACCAAATCCATAGATGATTGGATAAAGATGTATTACATATATACAATGGAATATTACTCAGTCATAAGAAAAAAAAATGAAATACTGCCATTTGTTATCACATGGATGGATCTTGAGATTATCATGCAAAGTGAATTGTCAGACAGAAAAAGTCGAGAAGCAAATAACTTCATTCATATGTGGGCTATAAAACTAAAAGCAACAAATGAACAAAAAAAACAAACAATTAACAGACTGATAGACACAGACAACAGTTTAGTGGTTACCAGAAGGTAAGGGGGTGGAGAGATGCTAGAAAAGGGTAAGGGGGTGTCAAATGATGGTGATGGAAGGAGAACTGATTCTGGGTGGTGAATATACAATGCAATATATAGATGATGTATTATAGAATTGTACACTTGAAACCCATATAATTTTCCTAACAAATGTCACATGAATAAACTTAATAAAATTAAAATGTAAAATAAAAATTAAAGGAGAATTTGGTTTGTTTTTGTTTTTAATATGACATGCATTTTTACAATCAACAAAAGTCTCATTGATACTTTATTAAATTTTAACCCTTCCAGATTTAATAGTGATTCTTAGGATGAATTTTCCCTTGATTGCATTTATCTTCCATCTGCATTTCTTTGCCAAGGATGAGATAAAGTTAGCATATTTAGACTACAGAAGATAAAATACCTTATGTTCATTCTGCTGTCCAGTTAAAATGAACAAATGCAAAATTTACAACTCATCTGGGAAAGTTTAGTACTCTTTTATCCTTCAGCAGTTAATGTAAGAGAATCATGGAAAATAATTTTACAACATTCAATTTAACGAACAGAAATTATTCTCTTATCATTGTCATCCATTCAAACATTTCATCATTGTCCCATTGTACAAAGAGCAACTATTTCATATAAGTCAAATTCTCCTATAGCATAATTGTTAAAAAAATCCCCAAGATTTTATGGCAATCTTAATAAATATTGCTATTCTAATTTTTAATTACATATAACTAATTACATATAAATTCATACAGCAGGATACCATAGTGTTATTCTGCCAAGACCAGCCATTATTTTTACCCCCTACCTATCAATATAGTGAACTTGAATGTCTCAGGAGGACTCCTGAATGAATTATAATATTTCTGTTAGAATTATTCTTTAGAAATTTGATATTTCGTTATATATTTTTTATTAATCCAGTTACCCTATCAAATTATGTATTATGTGTGGTCATATCAGCCAGTATTTAATGATAAAAAATCTTGGTGGTAAGTAATAAGTTTATTTTTGTTCTTGCTTATGTATGTGGGTAGATAATACAACTTTTCTATTTCTGCATAAACTATATGACTCTTAAAGGTATGCATGTTTTCCAAATTAAAACATTGTGAATGTATTTTAATAGCATATTTTTTAAAGATTAAACTATTGTTTCTTATTTTAATATTAGGAGAGAATGTATAGAGAAGTTTTTTAGGGATAAAATTATTAGGATGAAAAAGTACACAACGAGCGGAAGAATTAAAAAACAAGTGCAACTGAAGACTTCTTAACGTGATGTCAGTAAACCATGAAACTCACAATTTCTTTACCAAAATCATGTTTAAACCCATATGTCAATATTCCTGCAAACTCAGGAGCTGGATCATTTTAAACAACCTTTCAATCTGAATATAAAATGACATGAATCACCAATAAGAAACCCAATCCCAGCAAGCACTTTGTGTTTTTTTGTGGGCTTTACCAAAGATGTTTGAGGGCAAAAGCATAGTTCACAAGCATAATACACTAATAAATCTATGTAAGCCTTTCTGTTTTGTGACATTTCTTGGCAAATTGTACCTGACAGCTCTTCCCCAAATGGACTGAACTGTGTCCCCTACCAATTCATACGGTGAAGCCCTAACTTCCAATACCTCAGAACATGACTTTATTCGGAGATATGGTGTCTAAAGAGGTACCATATTTTGCAGTATATAATGAACACTTTTTTGCCCAAGTTTGTGAGGGGGAAAATAAAGATGCGCATTATACATGGGTAGTACTAATTCCGTATCTGTATAAAAGTTTTTAATTATTTTACTTATGCTTATGAGTTAAAACTGTAACTCCAATAATAGTATCTGTATGCAAAATATACCCTGGAATGTGATAATCGGTTTTGTTGAACTTACAATAAACTTTCAACACAAAGAGTTCTTGGCCTCTGTGATGTGTAAATATCATAAATTTGTTACAGGTACATAAAACTTCTTCATCTTGTATCTCTCCTTGTGTTTTGTAATGATTTGTTACACAAAATTTCTTGTACCATAATATATTTAAAAATGCTAAAATTCCTGTGTAAGACAAAAAAAACAAGTACCTAAATGTAAACAAATACAAATTTGAATTAAACAACTAAAATTAAAGATTTTTTTTTCCCCCTGAAAATTTGGGCCAAAAACGTGGGTGTGCACTATACATGGCAAAATATCTTAATTAAGGTTAAATGAGATTAGAGCAGGTACTAATCCCATGGGACTGGGGTTGATTAATGTCTTTATGAGAAGAGATTAGGACGCAGACACAGGCACACACACACACACAAAGACACAGACAGAATATGGCCGTCTGCAAGCTAAGGAGCGAGGTCTCAGAAGAAAGCAATCCTGCCGACACCTTGCTCTTGGACTTCTCAGGTCCAGAATTGTGAAAAAACAATTTTTGCTGTTTAAGTAACCTAGTTTTTGGTACTTTGTTATGGCAGCCCGAGCAAAATAACCAGCCACACTCGCCTATCCAGTACCTATTGTTTCTTCTCCTCCACCTTAGATATCATGATGCATATCATGAGCACAGAACAAACTCAAAGTTACAGAAGACTGTTTTTCCTGGAGATCTATAAAATATTACAGTTTTTGGTTTTTTCTATCATAGCTTTGAAATAGAACTGATGGAAGTAGTGACAATGAAATAGTGATAGTGAAATATGTTTAATTAGCCTCCTTGGCTCTACAGGTCTATATGTCACTAACTTCTAAAATATAAAGTTTATTATTTCTATGATTTTGTTTTACTTTCATGCTGCAATACAACTAAAAGACAATTTAATAGAAACTTATTGTGTGTGTTGAAATTTCTCTGATGTCATTGTAAAATATTTCTTCTAGAGCCATCATTCAAATTATTATCTAACAAAATTTACATAGGTTAAAACAATAATACTTCCCCCTAAACATATATGTATTCTTAAATATACATTCTTTGAATAGTTTCATGATTTAGGATTATTTTCTAATAAACATGCAGGAATGTTATTCCTTTTTTAAAGACTGTTAATCACATCCTCTAATATTCTATTTTTTATTTCTTATGAGCACATCTATACATAAAATAATGCATGGGTTTTAATAAATATAATGACAGTGAATTATTGATATTAGAGCCAAAACCAAAACTTAGTTTTTTCCTAGTTATGTATATTCACATTGACTCCACATTATATTTTTCTTGATGCTTTCAGTTTTCAGCTGTATGCTTTAGAGTTTTCAATTGATCTCTCCACTCTTAATCTCAGCATGTTTGACTTAACATCCATACTCACTTGCATGCTCATTGACACTACACTACGCACATGCACACATGCACACACACATACACACACATTATCTGTAATAAAGAAGACCAAATTCACTAACGCCCTTGATGATATTTTTCCTCGAACCTCTCTGAAAGAAACATAAAAGAGTATGTGACTTTATATTTCTCAAGGAAGGGTGCATATTTCCTCTGTTACATCTATTTTCCACCTTTGTAAAGGCTTAACTTCCTTATGAAATCAAGTACAGCTCCTAATTCCTGGCATAATATTACTTATTCATTTCCACTTTACATAAGTTGAATTCTTCCTATACCTCTGCCAGGTACTCTAATCTGAACCAGGAGACAATATTACTTTACAGGTAGAACAGAGAAGGGAAAAAAAAAAAAAAAAAAATATATATATATATATATATATACACACACACACACACACACACACACACACACACACATATATAGATATAGATACATATATGTATATCATTTTTCCTTCTCTTTTCATATATATATATATAAAACAGTTACATATTTTTCGCCACACTTTTTTTTTTCTTTTCTTAAAATGTGTATACACTTTTTTGGCACCCTCTGTATGTACCGCTCATGCCAAAAAATGCATACAAGTGAACACTTTGGTCAATGTTGCTCAAACAGTAGTTTGCTGTAATTAGAAGTATCTGGATGTTGATGGTAACCACTTTGGGCACCTCTTGTAATTGTAGCAGTCAAATGTGACTTGTATTCAATATCTTTGGTTATTGGTATATATCGAGTATTGCAATATTAATAGATTTTTCCTTTCTTAAAATGTGTACACATTTTTGGCACCCTCTGTATATTCTTTGTTTTGCTTTTTCTTTCCCTTGCTGTTTGACATAGAGTCCTGCATATGTGGGGGTGTCTTCTCTATGATGGCTACGTATGAATGTAGTTCTACGAGAAATGCTCTGAAATCTATTGACTTACCTTCTAAACATTTTTTTTTCTAGGCAGAAAGCCATATTAGACTAGGGTTTGGTAGCCACCTGATTTGATTAGAAAAGGGGCATACGTGCTACCTTTGCTGGCCTGCAGTGAATTAAATTCTCAGATTACTCATCCTGTTGGAATAATACTGAACGGCTCTTTAATGCCATATCCTACTTGGCATCATTTTCTATATATTAAGCACTGGGCTTACTGGAAATATAATACAGGGAGCAGCGTGGAGGATGGGCATGACAGAGTAGGGAATATTTTTTGCCTGAATTTGCATGCACAAATGGCAGCACTAACAATAGTCTGAAAAGTTTACTTAAATTTTCCCTGCCTTCAGTAAAGAGAGAGTATTGAATATCTCAAAATTCTCATATTAAGATAATTTATTTTCTTTGTTTGGAGAGAGGGTCTAAAAGCTATGTGAATACTCCTGGTAAGTTTATAATTGTAAAATAAAATGACTGTTTAAGTTCTCATTATACTATGTTAATCACCTAAGAGTATGACATTTTATTTGATTGTCAATATTTTTTCAAAACATATGTTTTCTTCTGATTGTAATTGATGCTTTTGCTACAATCCAAACTGTAATTAGAAATTGCCTCCCCAGGAGTCATCCAACAGATCTTTACACTAGGCTTGACATAAGTAATAACATAGGAAATGAACAGTATCATAAATCTAGTTAGTGACATTTTCTGTGGGGTAATATAGAAATCACAGTTCTATTCAGATATTTCAAAACAAATATTACGGCTGAAGGGACCAAGTC
Source organism: Rhinolophus sinicus (assembly GCF_036562045.2). Classification (NCBI taxonomy): domain Eukaryota; kingdom Metazoa; phylum Chordata; class Mammalia; order Chiroptera; family Rhinolophidae; genus Rhinolophus; species Rhinolophus sinicus. Next base: position 19,734,112 of record NC_133751.1, read on the forward strand.
AAAATCAACCAACAATTATCAATGATATATTTAAGGTGTCCTTAACTCTGCTGACAGCTAAAAACTAAAGTAAAAAAGCAAAAGCTATATTTTTTAAAAAGAGGAAGAAAGAAAAAGATATATATCATGTAGCCCCAAAAGACTGCAAATGTGAAGCATCATTTTCACCTGACTACACCACGGCGATGCACTGGGAGGCTAGGGAGGGAATCAGGACACTTGGCAAGCTAAAGATAAGGAAATTCAATTTTCCAGTTAAGTAGACGAGAAGAAATGAGTGGTATATTGCCATTTGGATTAGAGTGATATACACATTTTTCCTATTCTTTACAAGATGATATGGGATCTGCTCATTCTAGTGTGAGTCCTCTCCCAGGACTGCCCTAAACTAGTTGTGTTTCTGTGAACAAATCATCTCTGTATACCTTGATCTTATCTTCCATAAAAAGGAAGATTGGCAATAGGCGGTCTTCTCATTATCTTCCACCACGAATACCTAGGCGTACATGACGATTAAAAACATATGAATATACAGCAATGTTTAAAATGAAATGGAAGTAAGGAAATGCATGTGGCATACTCCTAATGACAAACATAAATTTCATTCATCCTTGTTCTTGCTGATCAGGATATTGTGTATGTATATATGTATGTATGTATTTGTTTATCTATCAATCACCTACCTACCTACCTACCTACCTACCTACCTACCTATGTCCAGGAGGCAAGATACCCTACTTACTCATTTATCTACATATATGTATTGCATGCCTACTACCTGTCTGACACCAGTAGCAAATAAATCAAAGGCCCCGCGTTCATGGAACTCATGTGACCTCTTCTGGCTCTCTTTCAGTTTGGGTTGTCTCTATGAAATCCTTCTTGGTAAGATAAATGTGGGTTCCAAGAGATTTACTTTGTCTTCATTAAAACAAGGAAATGTTCAGCTGTAATTTTCCCTTTGCCATTCTCTCTCCCCGTTCCTCCTGCCCCAATCCCACTTATGATGCCAATGAAATATAAAGAGCTCTAAAAGCCATATCATAGGTTGGGGTAGAAGGCCTTCTCTTAAAAATTATAAAAAAAAAAAGAATTATAGGATGTACAGAGAAAGAAAAAATAATGACCACAATATGCATGTGTATTAGTCAGCTAGGGCTGGCATAACAGAATACGCATTTGTATTAGTCAGTTAGGGATGCCATAACAGAATAGACTGAGTGGCTCAAACAATAGAAATTTATGTTCTCTCTGTTCTGGAGGCAGGAAGGCCAAGATCAAGGTGTCAGCAGGGTTGGTTTCTGGTGAGGCCTCTCTCCTTGGCTTGCAAACAGCTGTTTTCCTGCTATGTCCTCACATGGCATTTCCTCTGTGTGCAGGCACTCCTGGTGTCTCTTCCTCTCTTATGATAACACCAGTCCTACTGGGTTAGGGCCCTGTCCTTATGATCTTATATAACCTTAATTACCTCCTTTAAAGCCCTATCTCCAAATACAGTCACGTTGAGGGTTAGTACTTCATCTTACGAATTTCCATTCCTAACCATATGAACCATATGAATATTTTTTTTTCCTCATGCTTGGTTGCATATGTTTTTCTAAGAGCACTTAAACATGGTAACATCACTTTCTGTGATGTTACACCATTGCACACTCTGACTTTGTTGGACAAAATTGTAATCCCTTTCTCTCTATTTTCTTTGAATATACCTAGCCCACTATCCTCAAGGTTGTTCATCTCTGCTTCTACATCCCTACTAACCCTCGAAGCGTTATCCTCTGCATTTATAGCTCAGGTGCTAAAAACTCTAGAAAACTACCACATGACTTAGTACAATTTTGCTGTTTTGTTTGTCTGTTTGTTTTTCGGTTGTTTATTTGTTTTTATTGAATCCACTGATTCCTGGTTCTATGCCCATTATAGTCTTACTCATTCTTCAAGACTAATGCAAACAAATCCAGTACTGTGACATATTTCCTAACTTGAACCCCTGAGTCGAATTAAAAACTCTAGTCTTTCTACCACCAGTATATCTTCTGGAGAGCTCTATTAGAGTAATTGTGATTTCAGTATGTTTATTTGGTTAAATGTCTGTGTCCGCTACTACAGAGTATTTTGAAAATACGATCTGAATCCAGATGGTATCAATACATATTGAGTTCTCAAAATGTTTCACATATATATATATATAACTTGCTTCGCTACTCTCTATTCCATGTGATTTATCATCTGTGATACTGAAACAAGTCAATTCAACACACTAAGCCTCAGTTTCCTTATCTTTAAAATGGAATTACAATATGTTCCTTGTAGAACTGAATAAGAAATGTGTGGGAAATTCTACCATGTTTTTGGCACATAGATCCTTGGTTAATCACTTGAGTCTAAATATACACTTATCTCTGTCTATTAAATCCTAGACTAGAAAGAAACCATGCAAAGTTGTCACCTACTTGATGGGACAGACTTTTGTGATACCTATAGTTTATACATTTTGAAGTCATACTTTAAAAAATAATACAAAATTAAGAATATAAAATTAGATTAAAACAGGAAAATTTTCTTGAGAATAAAGGAGTCATAACGGACTACACATTTAAAAAATGTTAAAAATCATAACATACAGAAACATACCCTTCTATTTTTGTTAACTATTTGACATATATGTAAAGATTTTGCAATAGCGTTTTCTACAGAGAAAATGAAATAAAATTCTGTCTTAGCATTGGTGAGATTGATATTTTTTCTAATTGACAGATTTCTTTCTTCAATCCATTATTGGTAATGACATCTGAAATTTGGGGATTGAGCCAAGTTTGAGGAACACCTCTATTGAGTTTCCTTCATATATAAAATTAATGATTTGAAAGAATTTTCCACAGATTGACCTCGAGCTCTTCATACTTAAAACATTTCTTATTTCATCTGAACTACCCACAGAAGACACATCCTCATAAAACTTCTGGCCATGAATCTTTATGTCAAATGACAGAGGTATCCACACCAAGAGCAGTACTAGCACCTGGACAAGTAGTTATCATTTAACTAAACACGAAAGTGACCAAAAACACACTAAGCCTGAATTAAATATACTCTTAGCTCAAGTCCCTTTTATCCTAATCCCCAAAATGCTCATGGCTACTACTTCACAGCAATGCTAAAAGAGTTAAAAAAAAAAAAAAAAAAAAAAGAAAAAAAAGGGTGGAATTTCAAGTGAAAAGAGATAGTGTTAGAAATTTTTGTTTATAATATCTAATTTTCGTAGCTTTTACAAAGCCTATCAGCATGTGAATACATTGCTAAGACCCTTCACAGGGACTTGGAAGGTTCTGCTGCAAATGACTGGAATTTATTGAGTTCCCATTCATTATTGGTTTCAAGGTAATTCTACCTGTGGTTATAGCACCAATCTTTTTAATAGGAACACGATAACACAAACCCATGGGTTGTCAAATAAGATAAGATTTCAGTATTCCTTAAAGCATTGCTCACATCTGGAAAAAAAAAATAATAATAATAATAATTTGTAGAAAAAGAGAAAAAGAAATGGCAGTAATAAAATAATAATAATTTAAAAATAAAATAAACATCTATGGGTGTAGTTAATAGAAGAGTAGCTAAAGCAGGCACTAGAGGAACTAGATTCAGAGTGAGAGCTGAGGTCTAACTGTGCACAGCTCAAAATTGTGAGCTAAGGGGTTTAGTCTTTATATGACTAACAATGGAAGATTTTGAGTAAGTATGTAATATGATTACAATGCCTGAAACACACACGAAGAAACTAAGGCATAGAGATATTAGATAAGCTGAGATTTGAAGAGCCCACAGAATGTAAACATGTAAAAGGTGAACTGATATAGATGTTTTAGTCTCCAAGGACTCATACCAAGCTTTAGAGAAAATGACTTATTATCGTTTTTTGAATTTCCCCATCTACAAAACATTAAAGGTGAATTATGTAATAGTATAACTTGATAAAAAGGAATATGTCTTGACAAATTTTTAAAATTGTTAATGTATCTGTAGAAAATGTGAGGAACACTATTTATTACTCTTTATTTTTTAGTACTCTAAATGTAATATAACATTAGAAAATGCCTCATCAAACAAAACACTGAAAAAAATGATAATTTCATAAGAAAAATATTTAAATGTGTTGAATACATGAGGTTTGCTATCATATGAATTATTTATTGGTGTGCATATAAAGATAAAGGATTACCCTCTAAATTTTCCCTGTATTTCTCAGTTTAATCGATCAGTTATGCTTACAGCAAGGGCCACTAAGGTACATTTCAAAAATAATAGAAAAATGAATTGAGAAAACAAATTTGCTGTACAAAGTATTTTATTTTTATTATTTTTCCAGATTTATTGAGATAAAATTTACAGAGAGCAAAATGAACTTTAAGGGAACCTTTCAATGAATATACATACAAAGTCATGTGACCACTATACAATTGAAATATATAGATTATCAGCCCAAAACATTCTCTATACTCCTTGTAATCATCAATTCATACCCCTCTGCCACGTCTAGTAAGTGGCAACCTCTATGTGATTCCTGTCTTTATGGTTGTGACTTTAGCAAAATGTCACTGAAATGGAACCATACATAACCAGGGGTTTGGTTTGGTTTATGTTTGTTTTGCATCTGGCTTCTTTACGTTAATATAATTATTTTGAATTAATCTATGTTGATACATATATAAGTGATTTGCTTCTTTTAATTGTTTAGTAGTATTCCAGTGCATAGTCCTATCATGATTTGTTTATCCATTTTCTAGTTAAAGGTCATTGCATTATTACGAGTTTGGGGTTGTCATGAATAATGCTGCTGTGAACATTTCACGTAGAAATATTTGTGTGGAAAGATTGTCATTTCTCTTGGGTTGATACCAAGGAATCAGATTGTTTGGTAAAACACTAAGTGCTTATTTTTATAGGAGGTAACCATACTGCTTTTCAAAGTGGTTATATTATTTTTCCATTCCCATCAGCAATGTATAAGATTGCCAGTAACTTTCTAACCATGCTGCTTTTCTTAGGTTTAGTGTTCTGAAATCTCAAACTATCACTATTTCTCCTTTAATTTCTTTAAGCTTTAGATTTGCATATTTAAAGGTCCATTATTAAGTATATACAAAATTAGGAAACATATCTTCATGATGAAATATCCATTCTATAATTATGAAATATCCCTCTTTGTAAAATGAAGGGCATTTGCAGATGCAATTAAGATCCCAAGTCCATTCTTTTGAGTTATATAAAAGGGCAATTATCCTCAGTGGGCATGAATTAATCAGAGGAACTCAGCCCTTCCTGATGTCAGAGAGTCTCTCTGTGTTGCTGACTCTTAAAGAGTAAACTCCCATGAAGCGAGTAGCGATGTTGGGGAAGCCAATACTGCAAGGAACCATGGGTGGCCAGAAAATGAAGCCCCAGTCCAGCAGCTATAAGGAAATGAAAAATGCCAACAACCTGAGGGAGCATGAAAGTGGATCATTCCCCCGTCCAGCCTCTGATGAGACTGCAGTTTCCGCCAACCACTGTACTGCAGACCGGGAAGACACTGCAGGACAGAGCCTAGTTAAGCTGTACCTGGAATGTTGACCTACAGAAGCTGTGAGATCATATATGTGTGAGTTTTTTGTTTTTGTTGTTGGTTTGTTTTTTCAAAACAGAGATATAACTACTATCTTTAGAATCCTTAAGGGACCAGACTTAACATGGACATCTCAATAGGGCTGTACAGTGATGGTGATGCTAAGGACTCACTATCTTATAGGGTACATCTTGTAACAAACATGTTACAGTATATGTCTTTGCCTTTTATCCATGGGGAGCGCCGTTTAGCCTATTTATTTACTACTAATACTGGCCTTATTCTCTGTCTCTTCCTCTTGGTATATGTTAACGTTTCATCTATAATCTAGTTAATGTGCAAATGAGAGCAGAACAGTTATATTAATATAACATAATACATAATTATAAAATAATATATCGGTGTATAAACATTTCAATAGCTGTGTTGTAATGAAATGATTCTTCAATTAGATTCATTCTTCACCTTAAGGTACACAAATAATACAATTTATATTTTCAAATGTGAAAAATAAAGAAACTTTTAAATGGCATAATTGTATTCAATTAGGAATCTAAATTGAGTAAAGTACAAGAAAAATCAACTGTCCAATTCCCTATAGCTGTGGCTGCTCTGAATGTTCTGGTTTTCATCTATATTTGCCTGTCCAGCATGTGGAAACTTGTATAAACCTAGTCTAGCGTGAGGACTTAGGTTTATGCATTTATGTATTGTTAATACATATCTTGAACCAAGCCACCTTATTATCATTTTACTTTTCATATGTTGACATGAGGCATTTTATTCCCTGAATTGACTATGCAAATTCAAACTTCAAATAAAGTCTCCTTAAATCTCAAATCACTAAGTAGAATTTGCTCAGTGGTATTATTTCACCAAAATTTCACTATTAATATTCCTTAGCAAGTAGATATCATCAGAATTGATCTACACTTTTTGAAATGTGGAACTCTGAAACAACATATAAAGTTACATAGAAATATAGTTTCTATAAACCCTCAATGGATTAAAAGTGTATAAAATCTCAAAACTTAAAATACTCATAAATCAGGGGTGTCCAAACTGCGGCCCACGGGCCAACTGCGGCCCACAATCCATTTTTAATTGGCCTACAGCAAATTCCAAAAATATATTTAGTTTACTTAGATAAACCAGGTGAGGCAATACGTACTTCACCTCGAGTGAGTGGCCTGGCTGTTTGTGTATTTTACCGCATATGGCCCTTGGTGAAAAAACGTTGAAAAAAGTTTGGACACCTCTGTCATAAATAGTGAATATAATCACAATCCTCTCTCTCTCTCTCTCTCTCTCTCTCTCTCTCTCTCTCTCTCTCTCTCATAAAAACAACATCCATGGCAAAGAGATTCAGCATGATCAACCAAAGGCCAAGGTCCAGAGAGGGTTCTGTTTTTGTCTCCTCACTACTTTTATCAAGAGACATAGTAAGACTAGGATAGAGTGTAGTTTTGAATTTTTTTTTTTTTCCCAAAGCAAAGCCCTTATAAAATAAAAATAAGTAGATGGTGTTGAGTTAGTTAAATTTAAGAGTTAATCACCTAGACTAAGTGATTATAAAAATGACACGTAAGAGTAATTTTGCATCACAATGAAAATGTTTCTACAGCTTCAGATGTGAATCTTAAGCCACAGAGGGCTTGCACATTTAACAAAATGCTCTGCCTGAGCTATCCTGTCCAAAAGGATAGTAATGTCAGACGGAGCTACACAGGCCCCTGATTAATAGAAGTCCCTATATGATAGAGTAAGTTACAACCTTAATGTACAAATAATGAACCCCTATTAAGAGGAAGGATATCATAAGTCAAAATACTGTGGGAAAACCATAAACCTGTGGCAACATAATGGGCACTAGGGCTCAAGCTATATTAATCTTGTGTGGTGTGATATCATTTCTCTGGGAGAGACAACTAAATATATCCCCTATGAAAGTGAATTACGGTGTGATCAAGGTTCTGAACTGTTCATTTAAGTTAACAGCAAAGTTCATATTGAGATACCCCCTAGTTAACTCCTTCTCATAGTCTGCCTTAAACTCGGCTTCAGCTAAGACAAACAACGACTTGCTCCATCTTCATTCTAAGCCGTGCATTTGTCTGAAATGTCCTCAGGAAAAATAAAGAAGAAAGATAGAACACTAAAAGTAAACATAAATTATCTCTCTTTCAAATTAATTTTTGCTTTCTTTTTTTTTCTCATCTAGTGCACCTGCTAATTTTGTTTAAACCTTCCTGATACATAGTCTATCTTTACTCATTGTTACAAGCACTATTTCATAGCATTTTATTACTATGTCTAACATTGAAATGTATGTTTTTTGCTAACATTGAAATGTGTGCTTCCTACATATTTGTCTGTTACCAATTGCATGTGGGAAATAAACCCTCCATATGAATTAAATCCTAGTGAGCAAAGAAAACATTTGACACAAAATGTCTAGGATACCATTCTTTTGGAAAATTTTTTCACTTACAGTTTAAAGTAACAGAAGTGATTTTTCATTAGTATGACTTGATATGTCCTGATTTATAATTATACCATTTGGGTAAGACTGATTCTAGTAGGATGAAAATCCAAGTTGATCGTTTACATATTTCATGCTTGCTAAACAATATTTGAATTCAATCTTACTCTGTTAGAAATTGCTCACAGTATGATCAGTGTGTGTCAATGTCTCCTAGAGCAAAACTCAATATTCTCTGCTGTTTTTCAGAGTACATGTTCTTAGTTGGAGCAGGCATGTATTTTAATTATTTCATTATTTATTTGCCTATTATGACTACACTTTGTCCTGGAACCTCAAGTGTGTTTCTATATTAGATTCTTTTGGATTATCACTTCAGATATACCTTAGCTAGTCCCACACTTTTTCCCGAGTCTCTCTTGGTAACTCAATTCAGGATGCCACTTGGGTTTCCTTCCAGTTTGTACCATGGTGATACATTTTCCTGTGCTCATGCTTGTTGGCCCTATTCATCCTGAATTCTACTGTCACATAGAATCCCAAAGGGCCTTTGATTGTTAACAAATGTCTGTTTCAATATTTATGATGTGGGTTCCACATAATCCCAGGATAACGTGCTTATACAATTTTGACCCTTTGTGACTGAATTTTGAAGTCACTATAAAATCCCTAGTCTCATAGGGTGGGGCCAAGGGTCCTGATAGTAAATAAGAGAACTGTTATTCTATTCCTTGGTTCTAAGACACAGGAGGCTGAAAGTGGTGATGGATATTTTATGATCTAAATTTGCCAGAAAGGAATCTGATATATCTAATTTAATGTAAACAAGCAAATTATTCCATACAGTAGTAACAAAAAAAAGATAATGTAATATGGTCATGCATATCATATAAGTAACTGGGTAAATCCTTTCCCTAGGATCATGAGAAGTCCATCCTGAAGAAGTGACATTTGAGATGGTAATTACATTAAAAGAGTCAGACATATAAATATTTGACAGACTTTGAAATCAGAAATCGAACAAATACAAAAACCAAAAATTACCCACCCACAAACACACACAAATTAAAATGTGCCAGAAAAGAAAAGCACTTTGTGTTTCTGAGGGACAGAAAGAAAGCCATTTTGGCAAGGGCATTGTATATAAGGTAGAAAGTATAGACGTATGTGGTCAGAAAAAATTCAAAAGCCAAAACTGTAGGCCATCATGGGAAAGTTGATATTTGCACTCTAAAATCTTTGTATGTTTGCTTTATGGAAAGAAGACTGGAGGAGCATAAAAGTGGAGGTAGAGATATCAGTTTGGAGGCTAGAGTAAGAAGTTTCTTTCTTTCTTTCTTTCTTTCTTTCTTTCTTTCTTTCTTTCTTTCTTTCTTTCTTTCTTTCTTTCTTTCTTCTCTCCCTCCCTCCCTCCCTCCCTCCCTCCCTCCTCTTCCTTCCTTCCTTCCTTCCTTCCTTCCTTCCTTCCTTCCTTCCTTCCTTCCTTTCTTTTTTTTGATGTATTACAGAATTGTACACCTGAAAGCTATGTAACTTTACTAACAATTGTCACCCCAATAAACTTTAAAAAGAAAGAAATTTCTAAAGGAGAAGTGATTAGGGATTAAGATAGAATTTTAGCCACAGAGAGAATGAGAACTGATAAAATCAGAGATATTCAGGACTAAGCATATCTCAAAATTATGTGTTCAACATATGAATGGTTTATTTTTTTAGTTAAATGGACAAAACAAAACAACAACAACAAAAAAAACAGATTTGTTATGGGTTGGGAGAACAGTTCAGTTTTTGGCCACGTTAATATTGAGTGGTGATTGCCAAGCTGTCTTGAGGTAGGTGCTCAATAACTATATTTGAATGAAGAGATGATTGAATAAATCAATAACATACTTAAAAACCCAATTAGAGAGAATATGTACATATATGAATATACTCGTGTGTATATATAAAGTACATATATCAATAGGTATGCATAATATGTACATATATGAATATGTACATATGTATGAATGTGTGTGTGTGTGTGTGTGTGTGTGTGTATTATTTCCAGGAGAGTATTATAAATAGGATTGGGCTGGGAATATAAGTTGGGGAGTAATTAAATGCGGAGATCATTGAAGACAGAACTGTGATGTACACCAGAATTTAGAATTATAATAGGCACAAAGGTACTATGAGGATGCTGAGAAAAAACAGGCCTTGAAATTGGAAAAAGATCAAGTGACGGACGATGGTGTCATGGAATGTTATTCTACAAATGCCATCTATCAATATATCAAAAGAACAGCTATCTAGATATTCAACAAAGCCTATTTAATCCTTAAAGGACTCTGTTCAAGTTCCTAAAACAGAGGGAATAAAAATATGTCTAGGACATGGACACTGTCTTTGAGACACTCATTCTAACGGGAAGTAAAGGGCATAAATAGATAAATTTGAAGAAAACATGTTACTTGTCAGAACTTTAATAATCATCTTTTCTGGAACATTTTCTGAAAAGAGTATGTGAACTAAGTGTCTTCCGAACATCTAAAATACATAGTATAAGCTGATAAGAGACAAAACCAGGCTTCTGGTTCTCAGGAAAATACAGAAAATTACAAGATATTCTTGGGACTCATTCTCTTATTGTTGTGTTGCAATATAATCATTTATTTTTAAATAGAGATTATAATCTGAAGTAGTAAACCTACTTTAAAAAGCAGAAACCAAACAAATACTAACTCAACTATTGATGGGTTGTTATTTTCACCAACTTAAATGCAGTCTGGAGAAAGTGGGGATTCTGGTGGTCGAACCCTGTAAATCACATTGTGGACCGCTGATGTAATATTAAATGAAAAAATTTAAACCATTGTATTTTATGATACTGTCTAAAAGGATGTATGATAAGCTTTAAATTTTAATTGTAGAATATGACAGAGGAATATCAAAGTGCACATGGAATTTAAATGTTTGTATCGGTAGAATCCAGTGACAAAAGCTGAATGTTAAAATGCACTTTCCCATAGATCTGAAAGATTCTGTGAAAAATTTCAATGTTATTTATAACATTCTGTATGAGGGTATCTAAGAAAAAATAATCATATCTATTTGGAGCTCCAAATGAAAACACAGCAAATGTGAGTATACCATTATGCTAAACTTGAAGACATTTTAAATGACAATGTTAATATATGCATTTTTCTACAAAGTGATGGTGATGAAATGAAATGTTTCTATGTAGAAATGGATGCCATTTGTCAGGCCAACAGGCTGAGCTTTTTGTTGTGCAGTCATCTGCCACACAAGAGTGATGAAAGCCACAAAGAGCCCAGCAGACTCTATTTGTTTTTTGGACTACTGACAAAGGCTTTCTGCCAAAAACAATGATTCAATTCAAGGTGTATACTCTAAACAGTTACAAATTCTCAATCACTAAAATTCTGAAAAAGATTCAATTAAGTTAGAATATTTAGTGAAAATATTGAAATTGTATTTGCCACAGAAAATCTTGTTACAATATTGTCACAGCATTTAAGCTAACACTCACACATATAGTCAATATTTAAATATGCAGGTGAACTTAAAAATCATTCCTCTTGTTTATCAAAAATACTGATAGAGTTTATTTAACCCAACTCCTACTGAATGTTAGAGTTAATGAACTATATTCAGTTAATATATAATGACTCAATGTGTGGATGCATAACTTTTATCTGAATACTTTCCTGTTATACTTTTAAGCTATTACTAATATCTGTTATTTAAAATGTATTTAAATTATATTAAAATATTTGAATGTGTTTTCAAAAATTAGACATGCTCTCATCTTTTCTGCTTCCCTTTTTGTTTCCTTAATTTGATTTTTTCTATATTATTTCAAAGTTAAAATCAATCAGCTGAATAAGTCTACATTATCTAGTACTTGTGACATTAGTGGATCAGGGATATATAAAAGGATCAGGCTTAATTCCAGATTAGTATAATTTATGTTGCTCTCATATTGGATGGAGTATTTAATTTATAGTCTCATTTTAGGAGACATACAATTTGTAGATAAACAATTTGTAAACAAAACAAAGCTAGATTTTCAATTCTCTCTACATAACCTATTAGAATTTAAACACTCCCTGGGTCTCAATTTCCTCATGTAATTGACAAACATAACTATACTACTCCTTAGAAACTGTCATTAAAAAACACATAAAGAACAGTAAATTGTCTGGTATATAGAAGAAATTCAATAAATGGCAAAATTATTTTTATGGGCTCATTTTATTCTGCCCAGATTTGGAGAAGTTTTAACATCACCTTCAGAAATAGCAGACTAAAAACAACCTAAAATAAATATATATGGTTATCCATTAATGAATATTACTTTCCTTCATAAATAATCAGCTATATAACTAGATGTTCTCTTATTTAAGGTCAATACTTTTTACAAATCCAATAAAAGTAAGTTAGTTCTATTCTTAAGCAAGCTTGCCCTGGATAATTGGGGGATTTGAAGAAAGATATTCACATGGTAACTAATATATATGCTAAATCATATGTAATAAAAATAATGAAAAAAAATTACCAAGCGTATTTTAGATAATATTTTCTTTGTTAAACCTGTGCCATATGAGTTCCAGTTATTTATAACAACTCTTTTGCTCATCAACCAAAAATTAATACAGAATTTTAAGCAACAACATTTTATCTACGAGAAGTGAAAGACTGAATATACAAACAGATAATGGCCAGACCATATATAAAGATAGAACTTTGAACCACAGTCTGTAGCAACAAGCCCAGGAATCTATCCTTTATCTAGAGTAACCAACCCAGGAACTCAACATACTATTCACAAGTTGAATTTGTAGGAAGTCAGACCACTTACAATCTCTAACAAACATTTCAGCAAGTCAAACAATAACCCCTACAGCAATCAGCTTAAAATAGCCAGGAACTGATCAATGACTCTCAGCTTCCCTAATATTTGTCCCTGCTTCCAACATAGCACCAACCAGAGAAAGCCATGAATACTATGTGATTGGTTGGACATAATCCAATCACATAGTTTACCCCGCTTTTGGTTAGCTCACCTGAAACTTCCCTGGGCTAACAGCCTCCAACCAGGACAAACTTGAAGACTCCCCTTGTCCCCACCACTATCAAGTTTTCCCATTTTTCTGACTGCCTTTGAGTTTCTGCCAAAAACATGGTGATGACACTGTTGCAATCGTAATTCTGAAAACATAGCCTTTGCATGTTCTTATTGGGTTGGTCTTTCTTATTTCCACAAAAGATAAAAAGATAAAATCATGAATAAATTTTAATATGAACAAAACTTAAAAGATGAGAATACAGAATAAGTGTAAATAAAAACAAAGGCTGAACCCAAGTAGATGCTACAACCTCAACAATTTGTCTTGCTCAAACTGGCTCCATCCAGGAGCTCTATCTTTTTTTTTTAACATTTAAAGGCACGGCCAGGCTATTTTAGCACATCCCTCAAAAAAGGGGACTACAGGAGTAAAATGTTAATAGTGGAGTAGTACATGCTTCTCTACAACCTAATATAAAAGAGCTTTATGATTTTTTTCTTTTACTTTTTAAACCATTGAGTAAATAAGGATGTTAAGTCAGAAATAAGTATTATCCCTGAAAGTTCCTTCCACAGAGCTCATATAGAAGATACACACTCACACCTAAATAAAATAGCTACTCAGAGAAGTAAATGATCATCAAATCAGGATGAGACCTAGGGAAGGTATCATAGAAGATGGGGGGAAAATTACAGGGACTGAAGTAAATTTGTTTAATGTCATTAAGTGTCTTTTAACACAAAGGAACTAACCATCAAAACCAAATTACACATGCAATCATTTGTAAAATGACCGGAATCAAATAAAAAAATGAATCTACTTCTTTTTTTTTTCTCTTTCCCCAGGAAAATTATCAAATATCAAATTATTAGAATTTTTTGACAAAGGGATTCCTTAACATAACAAACTATTATCTAATTATTTTAGATACAAATACACACACACACACACACACACACACACACAAGCAATAGAAAAAAACAGTATCATAAGTTGAACAAATTACACACTTGCTCCTGGACAAGGTTCTTGCACACCAAATAACTCTCATAACGAGCTACTTGACTATTTGGAAGCGTATGATACAGACTTTCTATTTTGTCCATGACCTCGTGTTACATCTCCAATTCTGTTCAAATGAAACATATTCGTTAATACTGAAGGCATCCCAGTTAAGACTGCTAACCTACAGTGGCAAACCATAAGTCTGCTTCTGAAATTCACTGTTGTTGTTTTTTTAAGTCTATATAAAAACAGCACAGATTGATTTAGAATATATATATGTTTAATATGGAGGGGGGCACAAATTCATACCTTTCTGTTTATGTAAGTCTATAATGAATATGTGAAATTTTCAAGTAAGAAGATATAGGTACTTAGGTATTACAGGCTATTTAGTTTTATTACTATGCTTAGTCTAAATGATTGATTGCTTAATATAGTTGAGAAGGAAGAAATGTAGAAATACATATTGATATTTAATTTAGGTGATTGTGCTATAAAAGAAAAGAATAGATGAAGAAAAAGATAAATTTTTATTATACTTCCATTTTCAAAAGTGGTAACAATTGGATATGTTCATATGTTATAAATGCTATTAGAATTTTCCAGGTAATTCTAGTATGACCTTATGTTCTATGGTTTAATTTTAGTCTTTGTTTATTTTTTTCAGATGTGATATATTTCATATAAAGCAAACTAAGTTTTCTATAACCAATCATATAATTGATTTTTGAATCTTCTACATGACTCACAGCAGAGGACATTGTGGGGTCTCTATTTTCCGTTTTCACTCATATTGAAATATAATTTCATTAAGTTGCATACAAAATAATTTAAGCTACATTTAAATATCCCAGTGTGCAAAATATGTTGCAACAAAATTACCTCAGAAAACTAGCATGTATGTATATCTACAGGATTCATAATACGTACTTCACAGGAAGAGTGTATATATATGTGTATATACACAGTATACATATATATATATATATATATATATATATATATATATATATATATATATATATGTATGTATATACTGAAATTGTAAAAAAAAACGGAAAGATAAATTGTGATTTGGAATGTAAAAGGAAGAAATCAAAGAGAGGAACAATTCCCAGTTAAGAGGCATAAAAAACTATGATTTACTAATAGGTTTTCCAACAGTATCTTAGTGTTAGTGGATTTAACTCCTCAGATTTCCGGACATTTAATATCTTTGCCAATATGAGAATTCTATTATTGAAACTTTATTTTGCTCGTTAATGTTCTACTTGTCTATTGTGTGGCCATCAATCTTTATATGCAGCCTTATCAAATTGTATGTGTACAAAAACACAAGTGACAAAACAATAGTGCTTATAAGACTATACCCCCCACCCAAAAAAAGAAGTACACATAGGGGTAACTTTTAACTAGAGCATTTACTGTAGTGATTGCTATAATATATGAAATTCTTCTCATGGAAGTCTAAAAATCAGTACCTAAATTGGATGTCAGGTCAACGTATAAAACTGTTCCTGTCAAGAATGTTATTAAAAGTGACACTATTATACCCTTATATAAATGGCTTTGATTGATGGGTAGCCAAATAAATGTAATAAAGCACAATGTAACATTTGATGACTAGTAACCTACTATCAAGCTGCTTTAAAATTTTAGTTTTTCAACTTTAGTTCCTGGTGTTTTTAAGGTTCAAAAAGAAAGTTTAAATGACAGTCTACTAATTCATCATTTTTTCTCTCAGTATGTAAACAACATAAAAAAATAAATCTGAGATGTTTTTAAATATCCTCATTTGTCATTGTTAATCTACGTAAATAATTATATTTCCTTAGAAAATAAAACTAAATATAGAAGTTATTTATCTTTTAATTCTAATGTTGAAGCGTGTCATATGTTCACCCCCAAAATATTATATTTAAATACCTTATTTTTTTCTAAATAACTTCATTTCCAACAGTGTTCAGCAATTTAAGTCCAATATGTTTTGTAAAATTTTATCCCATTTTATTCTGTTACAATGCACTTAGATTCGAGAACATACTCTAATTCCATTTTCATTAGTGCAATTAGTGACATAAATTAAACAAGAATATAAAAAAATATGTTCGAAATACATCTGGAGATTATATTGCCTCATCTTCCCTCTACTTCCCACTTTAAGATAATATTTCACCTCTGCATTAAAACAAATAAAATTGTGTTTATGAAAGTGCTTGGAATCCTTTAAGCTCAAAGTTTGTATACAAATAGATTATTATCATTTCTATGCACATTTCATGTGTACATAACTTAAATGAAGTAAAGTTTACATGTTTAAGAGATGTGTTCAGTCAGAATTTATTTACACTAATCAATGACAGAATGAAAACTGTCACAATGTGTTAAAAGACTAGATTAGAGGTGTGTGTGTGTGTGTGTGTGTGTGTGTCTGTGTGTGTACACGTCTGTTGGTAATTATATTACACTACGTAATGAAAATGCCCATTTTAAAATAGGACATGCTTTAAAGACAATTTGACAAATTTGTGAAAACAAGTTATTTTTTTTTAAATCTGTATTTTAAATTAATAAACAAAATAAACTTTAACTGTGAAGAACAACTGAAAACTGAATTTACATTTCAGAGCATATAGAAAATTACATTTTCTGTAATACAGAATACCCTTTATATGATTTTTCCTTCCTACAGATTTTGTTCCAACATTTTCTAAGAACAGTATTTTCTCCAAGTAAATCCACTAGACTTTTTTTTCAGCTACCAATGCAAGTTTTTCTAATAAGAGTATAATATATAGGGAAAATAATTTGACTGGTTTTCAAAACACAGGAATTTTTAATGTAGCACTTTTAGTAACTAGGCTGCTATCACGGCTAGTCACGAAAATTCTGTATCATAATTTTTACACATCTATGTAATTTAATAAGTTTTTACATGGCTCAATAATATAATTAATATGAATGTTCTCTGGTAGGAATATAGTACTGCTTACTTAAAAATTGCTGGAAGCCACAGGAGAAAATGAAATATTTTAAATACCTCCTGTGGCTTCCAGCAATACTGCACACATAATTCTACTTGTCTGAAGAAGTTTGTGGAACCATGGATATGCGGAGGCACAAATGTAGAAATCAAATTAAATATTTTATATAAAAATTATTTTAAAAGTTAAGGTCTACTAAAATGTAAGAAATTAATTTTGCAACATATAAGTAAATAAACCAAACCAAACCAAACCAAAGAACACTCCCTCACTTCATAAATGTTGGTCAGCTGTCTTTCTCCATCATTTTTATATTTATTTTCTTTAGTTTTTTCAGATGTGACAGAATGGCATAGAGAGATACAGGGATAGAGAATCTACAAATGGGGAAAGAGTTTAAGATCTTATTTGCTCCTTGAAGTTTCTCCAATCACACAGAATTAGCATTAACACGTTGCGTACGGCGGGGTTTAAATCCCTCATACCCCTCTGTTCCGGCAGGTTTTTAAAAGAAACTACTTTAAAACGCACTCTTCTCTTTAAAGTGTAAATGCTTCTATGTCATTTATTATTTTTCTATAAATAATAGATTCTACAAATAAATTATTCTATAAATTATTGTATAAATAATTATTCTACAAATAATTCAATAAAATATGCAAAGTAAAAAGAGTCAACAGTAAAAACGAGAATTCTTGTTATCCGTTCTTAATGCATGGCTCAGAAAAAAACGAAGATTCTCGTGATCCTTACGCAACGTGTTAAAAGAGATTTCTGGACATTCTTCATTGAGAAAAACTAATTAAACACTAAATTTAACATTTCAACCAGTATACTCTATTCACCAACTCACCTTTCATAATTCACCCACATCCCTCTAAACCTGTTGCAAACTCAAAGGCATAAAAATTCTCTCAATTAAATTTCAAAATAAAAATATTAAATTCATGATGAAAGACTGAATAAAGGAATAATACAACTGTAAACTCCAATTGATTATGTAGCCTATTTTAAAGACACCAACTATTCCTCAAATTAATATAGCAAATATTTAAAAAAAATAAGAAATGCCTGAAAAGACCCTTAATCAATCATTTTACACCATGTTAATATTGAAAGCATAAGCTAAAGAGTTTGGAAATGAGAGTTAAGATAAACATAAAAACAGGCTAATCAATAGATTTAAAAGTCTTTACATTAAATTCAGTTTTTACTCCACTATTTCCTCCAGGTTACAGATGAAGAAACCAACATACACATAAACATACGATTTTCACAGTCACAAGGTAATAAAAAGTGGGACTGGTCTTTGAACTAAAGAAGTCCAATATCCTGCTTTTCCTGATCACTGCACTGTACACCTGACACTGAAGCTGAACAGTAATGAATGTCAACTACAATTATATGTATAATTACAAGAAGTGGAGTACAGCATTAGGAATAGCAACAGTGGAAATGTATTGGCTGCATGCAATGTCAGAGGGGTAGTAAATTGGGGAAGGGGGGTTGTCACTGTGTGAGGGATATAAATGATAAATGTCTATTACATTGTTTTGTACACCTGAAACTAATAAAAAATACAAAAATAAAATAATAAAAATAATAACAACAAAAAAAGAATATACAACAGCGTCCCAAGAGGATGCTATAAGAATGGAAACCACGAGAAGCTAATGTTTCACAAATAAGGACGGAGGAGCCTGCTTCTGGTTTAAAAAGCATGTGAGAATTTCTCGGCATGACCATATACAATTACAAAGACTTTCCCTGGAAGGCCTGGCAGTGAAAGCTGCCCTCAACACACCAAACTTCATCCTCAGCTAGGGCACTGCAGTCTCTGAACGGAGTGGTGGGCAAGGACTCAGGACCCCTGGCCAGCCATGTCCGTACACTACTCAGCCACCTTCCTAGCCCACCGCCTCCAATCTTTTCATTGGAGGCTTTCAGCAGAGGTCTTCCTCAGGTCCTTCTGCTGCAACTGCATTATTAGAGGAAAGCGAGGTCCTTGAAGACACTTTTCCTCCGCTCTGACTCAGTATTTAGTACTCAACTGCTAGCCCTTCCCACTGCCTTCTCCAACATTCCCCTGGTTTCATGAAATTGCAGG
Source organism: Rhinolophus sinicus (assembly GCF_036562045.2). Taxonomy (NCBI): domain Eukaryota; kingdom Metazoa; phylum Chordata; class Mammalia; order Chiroptera; family Rhinolophidae; genus Rhinolophus; species Rhinolophus sinicus. Next base: position 19,753,367 of record NC_133751.1, read on the forward strand.
AACCTTCTGTTTGGGATTCCCTTGGCAGTAAGATGATCCCCATGTCTGTGCTGATTGCCTCAACCCTCAACATGCCCTTCCTTAGGGTCAGAAATGAAACAGGGAGATATCTCCATACTGATTTGCATTGTGGCTGCACCAATCTGCAATCCCACCAGCAGTGCAGGAGGGATCCCTTTTCTCCACATCCTCGCCAGCACTTGTTGTTTGTTGATTTATTAATGACAGCCATTCTAACCGAAGTGAGGTGATATCTCCTTGTGGTTTTTATTTGCATTTCTCTAATGATTAATGAGACTGAGCATTTTTTCATATGTCTGTTGATAATCTGTATGTCCTCTTTGGAAAAATGTCTCTTCAGGTCCTCTGCCCATTTTTCAATTGGGTTGTTTGTTTTTTTTGGTGTGGAGTTGAATGAGTTTTTTAAATAAATTTTGGATGTTAACCTATTATCAGATGTATCATTGACAAATATCTTCTCCCATTCAGTGTGATGCCTTTTTGTTTTATTGATGGTTTCCTTTGCTGTGAAAAAACCTTTTAATTTGATATAATCCCATATGTTTATTTTTTCTCTTACTTCCCTTGCCCGAAGGGATATATCAGTAAAAATATTACTCAGTGTAATGTCTACAAATTTACTTCCTATATTTTCTTCCAGGAGTTTTATGGCTCAGCAGTTCCACTCTTAGGTATCTATCCAGATAATCCCAAAACACTAATTTTAAAAAATATATGCACCCCTATGTTTATTGCAGTGCTATTCACAATAGCCAAGACATGGAAACAACTGAAATGCCCATTGGTAGATGAATGGATTAAGAAACTGTGGTACATTTATACAGTGGAGTATTACTTGTCCATAAAGAAGAATGCAATCTTACCATTTGCAACAATATGGATGGACCTAGAGAACATTATGCTAAGTGAAATAAGTCTGACAGAGAAAGACAAATACCATGTGATCTCACTTACGCGTAGAATCTAAAGAATAGAATAAATGAACAAGTTAATCAGAAACAATCTCAGAGATACAGAGGAAAAACTGAGGGTTGCTAGTTGGGAGGGGGATGGGGATGAGGGAGAAATTGAGGGGATTAGAAAGCACAATCTATAACCACAAGATTGCCATGGGGATATGAAAGACATTTTGGGGAATATAATCAATAATGTAAAGATTATGTAGGGTATCAGATGGGCATTTGTCTTATTAGGGAGACCACCTCAGAGATGATGTAGACGCCTGATCACTGCTCTGTACACCTGAAGCTGAAGCTGAATAATAATGAATGTCAACTACTATTTTACATATATATACATGTATGTATGTATATATACATATATATATACACACACACACATACATGCATGTATATATATGTAAAAAATATATGCACTACATATATATATATGTATGTAGTCACAAGACGTGGAGTACAGCATAAGGAATAGAGTCAATGGAATTGTTATAGCTATATACGATGTCAGAGGGGTAGTAGATTGGGGACAGTTATCACTTTGTGAGGGGTATAAATGTGTAACTATTACATTGTTTTGTACAACTGAAACTAATAAAAAAAATGAAACAGGGAGGAGACAGTGATGTTATACCTCTTGCTTATACTATTGTAGTTAATGGTAAGAGGCTTGACTGTTCCTTTAATTCTGGCTTGATGTCTTAATGAGCTATTCTAACACCTGATAGCTCAGCTGACTCCATCTCAGCTGAACTCCTGACAAGTGCATGTCCTACTGCATCAAGTTCTTAGAAAATGAGAATGAAAGATAATCCAAAGATATCTACTGAACTAATGGCATTACAGGGAGAAGGCTAACAAATGGTGATGACTACAACCACAGTGAGAAGGTCTGTGGTCAATGTTCATCTCCAAGGTGAAAAATCAAAGACTGAATTTAGACTACAGTTTTGAGGAAAAAAAAAAAAATTATGAAACACAGATGAGATAATACATAGAAGGAGTTACAGGATCAAGGGGGTTTTCATTTTAAGTTATGGTGAGACTGAGGTGTGATATCAAATATGAGGTTAGAAAATTCTAAAGATGAAAGAGAGACAGTATTAAATAATAGTAGGGTTTTAAGAAGGTGGAAGGGGCCTGAGTGCATTGCCCTCCTTGCCCAGGAAGGAGGAGGGACCATGTCTTCATTATATAAAATTAAAAAAAAAAAAAAAAAAAAGTGTGGATGTAGACAAACTTGGAGATCTGAAGGTAGCACATTCAGATAGTTTTTGTTGTATAAGAGGTTAGACAATTTTGTGAACTCATCCTAGAAAAAGTGCTACATACATCATTGCTGAATATCACTATGGTCACCTTCGAAGTACTCCCCTTGGGAAGCTATGCACCAACACCAGTGCTTAGTCCACCCTTAAAAGCAATTTTGGAACTCTTTTTCTGGAATGGCCATCAGAGCTATCATTGTATTACCCTTGATGTCATGAATGTCATCAAAATGTCATCCTTTCAATATTTACTTTATCTTTGGGTAAAGAAAGAAGTCATTGGGTGCCAGATCAGGTGAGCAGGGAGGATGTTCCAATACATTTATTTGTTTCCTGGCTAAAAACTCCCTTACACACAGTGCTGTGTGAGCTGGTGCATTGTCGTGATGGAAGAGCCATGAATTGTTGGCAAGAAATTCAGGTCATCCAACTTTTTCACGCAGCCGTTTCATCACTTCTAAATGTTAACTTGGTTAACTGTTTCTCCAGTTTGTCCAAATTCATAATGAATATTCCCGTTGACATCAAAAAAGGTTAGCAACATCATTGCAATAAGTTTGTGAACTTACTTGTCAGACCTCATACAATTTATCACTGTGGAAGTTGAGGGAATTATCTAATAAAAGAGATGCAGATATTAGGGGAGAACAGACATTGGGACTAGTGTAGAGGTGTGAAAGAACCCAGAAGTGAGAGTTCTCTCCAATGTCATACATGTAATGCTGCCGAAGGTTGAAACACTCAACACAGGGGGAAGAGTTAAAGTTCCCCAAGACACCTTTCAAAACCTTGCAATGTGGCATCTTCTTTACATAAACCTCTCACAGAGCAATAGTTCCATTTCTTTTTAGAAACTGAACTCCATTGTTTCTGGTCTCAGGGGTAAATAGTCAAAGGAGAGGCTGGGTGGTTACACTGTTCTACTGAAAACTTGTATTATTTGAAAAGCTGACTAATGAAAACTGAAATCCATAGCCTCCTTCTCTAGCTCAGTTCCAGAACATGTAAAGTCAGGCTCATACTGTCCAAACAGTACAAAAGAGGATCATAAAGAACTTGAAATTTTGGCTTTACTCATAGCAGAGACCATTAGGGGAATCCTACTAAAAAGCCCAATTAATTATTCTGCAATGATGTCCATAAGGAGCAACCAATATTCCCATTTAATAGAAACCTTTAAGTCAGCTCTTCAGTCTCTTACCAGTATTCATACATTGATCATAATACATTTGAGGAAAGACTCCAACTCAAAATTTAGAGGTGAAAAACCCAGATATGTAAATACACACAGAGATGTATATGAATTACAGTAATGAACTAAATAATACTTCAAAAAAATTGTGTATCTTCTGAAATTTAAGAGGATAGAGCAAACTTGAGAAAATAACCAGATAATAAGAACAAAAAATATATACAGTAGGTGCCAAAAAATGTATACATACTTTAAGAAAGGAAAACTGTATTAAATTTGTAATACTCAATATATACTGACAACAAAAGATGGGTACAAGTCACGTTTGACTTCTGCAATTACAAGAGGTGTTCAAAGTGGTTACCATAAGCGTTCAGACACTTCTGATTACGGCAAACTACTGCTTGAGTATTGTTGACTAAAGTGTCCACTTGTATACATTTTTTGTCACACTCAGTGTATAAGAGTTCTGGGTATTTAAAAAGAAAATGGATAGCAAAAAAATTAAAAACTCAGAAAAAACTAGAAGAGAAAAATATTTGACAAAATTCCAAAGAGTTGGGAAATTTATAATTTATAATTAAACATTCATAATACATAAAAAATTAGAAAATTAGATGTCCAATGTTACAGCAACAAAAAGATATGCATTAAGAGAGAAATATTAAGGAAAATTGGGCATTAATTTATGAGTCTTACGATCAAAGACTGGGGACTCTTGTAAGAGAGGAAAATAACTTGGAGGGAGGATATGACCAATGTTTCGGGATCCTTGTGTTTGATTCCTTCTTGTCATTTAGAGGTCAGTTGATGTCTCAACTTCCTAGAGCAACTTTTGTAAACCATCTAATCTAATGTGAACTCTCTGACTTATTTAAAAATACATTAAAATTGTTTTACATATTTATCAAGATATTATTTATTGCCTATTTCCACACACTAGAATTTATGTTCTATGAGAAGTGGAACCTTATTTGTTGTGTTAAACCACTTAGAACAGTTCCTAGCGTTATGAAGTTACTTAATTTTTAGTTAAAGTTTTTGTTGTTCAGTTTCGGTTCATGTCTTCATTTGAAGTACTTCCGTTATCTCATTCAGCTACTTATATTTCGTTAAAAATACCCACCTGCAAATCTGAATCACTGTTGTGTTGTAACTTAATATAGCAACATTATTTTTCTCTTTTCTCCCAGTTTTGAAAAAATTAGAATTTACTATTTAAATGTTAATATATATTCCTAAAAGGTTGCAAATGTGCAAGTTGGCAAGAGTTGTAAGTGAACCCCCACTTAAGCAAGAACCTATTAAGAGTATGAGGAATTTAGGTAAAATGCTGGATACAAATTACAAAAGTTCTTGGAAGAAAAGAAAAAATAAATAAAAATTATATTAAAGTAGTAAACTGTGTATTATTTCACTTTTTAGAATGGTCTACTTTATTATTTTGGAAAATAAAATAAATTCTCTCTCTGCAACATTTAGAATATCTTGGCATTCAATGCATTCTGAAAATTATTTCCCGCAATTAATTTATACTTAATCACTTTGAAAACAGATGGCAAAATTAAACAGCTTTTACATATTCAGAATTTCAAAAAGCTTCTTATTGAAAACTCATAGTGTGGAATTTTAACAGGATATACACTTTTCTTAATTAAAAAAAAAGAAATTGAACTCTTACTTTTTACATTTTTTAGATATACATTTGTCTTCAATAACTATAATTTAAAATTTTTAAAGCAATGCTTAACCTTGCTTCTGTTACAGTCATCTAATTCATCTAATTATCCATTCAATCTGTCTTTTAGTATGTTCCAATATACCAATTATTACACATGATTATAAGTGACATAAGTGTTTGAAAGGACTCTGTTCCAGATGGTTAATTTCTTATTAATGGGTAGAAATGTGCCTGTCATAAATCTATATCTATCTTGAGAAGAAAAGGCAATCAGTTATTTGGCCTAACAGAGCAATTTACTTATTTACATATTTTTGTACCCTGTCTTGGCCTAATTACAAATCTTGAAAATTCTAACTTCTAAATTATTTTAATCGGCCCCTGAAGATGTTCACATCCTTTCCCCCAGAATCTGTATCTTATGTTACTTGGCAAGGGCAACTAAGTTTGCTAATCAGTTGACCTTGAGATAGGGAGATTATCCTAGATTCTCCAGGTGGGTCCAATATAATCATGTCTTAAAAGTGAAAGTCAAAGAAAGTCTGGAAGGATGTTTAAAACAAGTACGGAGTCATATTCCTTAATTTGCATCCGGCTGAAGTGTATTATTGTTGAATAGAATCTTACTTAAACCTTTTCCTGTCATCTAGTAACAAACAAGCAAAAGATTCCTATTATGTACAAAACAAAACAAAAAGACATAAGATTGTATATCATTTAAAAATACTTGGAAATATTCTTCAAAGATTAAAATACGTTATGTGAACGGTTTTACATATACCATGCCAATACTTATATCAAACTAATAATGCATCAAAAGCCACATTTTGTAAGAGAAAATAACTTAGAAGATGTTTCTTTAAATTAAATGTGACTAACTCCATAAATTATTCTATGTAAGTAGTACATATAATTCAGGACTTCAAAAGCTCAATATTTATATTTTTCTTAAAATTTTCCACATACAAGATTTACATTATTTCTAGTATATAATCTCTGTTTCACTGTTTTCCAAAAATGGTTTGTTTTGAAAACTTGAACTTTGCAAATTAATCAGTCAGAAAACATGTATTCCTTCTTTTCTATGTCCCACAATATGCCTTTAAAAGGAATAACAGGAAGCTTAAATGAGAAAAGTAAGTATAATTTAAGGGAGTAAGCAAGCTTGAACTTATCAGATTTCTTTCCCTTTAATTTCCTTTAATAGTCTTTCTAAAGTTTTTTCTTCTCTAACTCAACTTTAATTTTTTCCTTTAATAATCTCTGATCATATCAAAGTTTTCTTTTGAAAAAAAATACATGAATTTGCTAAAAGCAGGAATAACTAACTGATAGCCTCAGTATTACCAGCCCTTAACTATTTCCTTTTCACAATTATTACCATAGCTGAAAGGGACAAAAAAAGAAATACACTTATCAAAGTGTTATTTAACTAACAAAATTCAATGGTGTTATTGTACACTAAGATATTTAGTTATTATAATATTTCTTGTCAATATGGTCCTTCTTTGGACTAATAATAATATACCATATTTTAAAAGTAGAAAACAAAAATCAAGGAAAACAAATGAAAAAACACAATGGTCCTAATAACAACGAAAAAAAGGAAGAAGCACCTGTTTTGAGATGCTTCTCTCACTTCAGTTGGTAGTTCCTTCAAGTGTCATGTATGTAAATATTGACAGGGGGCCAGCATTTTGATAAAATGGATTTCCCACTCTGGGTGTGTAATATGAATACCTGCAATCTTAGTGATGAACTATAGATAGGTCTACTTCATGAATCATGCTTATAAGCACATGCATGTACACACACATGGTATGTATTAATTACTACATAGTAATACTAAAATTGAATCAGATATCATTTCAAAAGTGACACTATTCTTTCCATTAATACTAATAAGTTTTGTTTAAACTATTAGGCAGTGCTACTGACTGATAGTATTTGTAGATGGGGCCTCTGAGATGTAATGTAATTAGGGTTGGGAGAGCTCATGGGGTAGGGCTTTCCTGATGGGGTTAATGCCCTTAACAAAAGAGACACAGGGAAGCTTGTTCTTTCTCTCCACCATGTGAGGACACAGTGAGAAGGTGAGCACCTTCATGCCAGGAAGAGAGACCCCATCAAAAAAAAAACACCATCATAGTATCCTTACCTCTGAGTTCTACACCTCAGAACTGTGAGAAAATCAATGTTTCTTGTTTAAGCCACTCAGTCTGTGGTACTTATGGCAGCCCAAGTAGAATAAGATAGGCCAGAAGTAAAAAAATGTACATATTCCACTCTCTGCTCACTAAATTGTACCTTTAAACTAAACACATTTGAAAATTGCTACTATGTTTTTTCAGGTTTATAGATGAAAGGAAACTCAAGAGTATAATTTATTTGTATAAATATTTATTTGTACTTTTAATATTTTGAATAGTTATATATAACTGCCTTAAGGAAAACATTATAATTGAAAAATAGCATTACCTAATTTTGATGTAATACAAATTATTTTCTATATTTAATCAACATATAATAGGAAATTAATAACATTACTTTGAAAAATATAATTATCTTGTACATAGTATGTTGCATCCCACGCAACAAGGGTTTGTGGAGAACAAGGAGGGTGGTGCAGGGTTAAGAAAGACAGTAGCCAAGAATAAAGTGCAAGATGGGCCAAGGGACGGTAGCCTCAAGGCCTGAGCCCCAAAGCTGGCCTAGGCACAGCTTTTATTAGTTAGGAGGGGAAGTAAAGGAGATAAAGCTTGTCAATCTAAAGATCTGTGAATCCCATACATCATAATAGGAAACTGATTCAAGCCAATCACCCTTGCCTGCAGGCAGCTGGATCCTAAGTCTCAGGATGTAAGTACTACCCCAAGGGACACTATATGCATACGAATAGATGGAGAACACACCATTGAATCTCTTCCTTTGCAGGTTGTGGGAAGGAATGCAGCCACAGAAGCAGATGCTCTCCTTAGCCGGGGAGGGAAGGGGAGAGGCTGTGTCCACTTCTATGAACCCCTTGGATTCTCCTTCTGGTTCCCACTCTGCTCCACTTGGCTTAGGTTGCCATCCCCCGTGGGAAATTGTACCCATCATTGGCTAACCAGCCATCTTTTGGGGGGCAAACAGGGAGACATAAGGTGCAAACACAAACGTGAAGCAAAGTCCCTGAAAAGATCCGTCTCACAGACTCTCCTTTCTTTAGGGGCAGGTACAAGGAGACAGATGGGTAGGCTGCTGTGTGGCAACAATAGTGGCTTTTCTCCCCTTTTTGATAAACTTTTTCAGGATAGGCTCTATGTCTTAGGTAACTTTGGTCCATAAGACACTGAAAACTGCCTCTTTTGGTAGCAGAACCTGAATGTATTTTCTGAATATTTTGAATTGAGCTGTTTGAATATTTTATACATTTTGTTACATGGTTTAATATAAATACTACACATTCTATAGTTAGAAGTTACTCTAAAGCATTGCATTGCACTCCCCCCTCCACACACACACAGAGAATTTGGGGTATAGGTAGGAACTCTGCTTTGGGTGCATCAGAACATGATCTAGCTAATAATGTGATATTGGGTTTCAAAGATGAATAAGATTCTTAAAGAAGACAATTTATGAGACTACAACAAAGTAGAAAAAAAAACAGACTTGGAAAATGGAATGAAATTGGTTCGAATCCTGGCTCAGTTATTAGCTTTGTGAGCTAGTCCCTTTTCTTATTTGTCTGTTTCCTAACCTATAAATTGGGGATAATAAAACAAATGATGCTCCTGAGCAGTGTACAACAGCCACCATTAGTTACAAGAGAACAGGGGGGAACACGATTCTAATTATTGGTTGTTCAATCACCATCTATTATTTGTGGCTCGGTTCATTGTTGCTTTAAACAAGATCAGGCATCTGATTAGCCAAGAAGACAGGGAAGATACATATTTGTAAGGAGTCAATGTCTGCACATCATTTTATTGCAATCTGACTGCTCTACCAAATTTTGATAAATGACACCTGCATTAGCTTGAAAAGAAAAAAAAATTAGAAGTGCCTTCAGTGACAGATAAAAATGGAAATTAAAACAGTGCTATCAGTAATCTAATATAATTATATTCAATAAAAATGCTTGGCAACTTGATGTGAGATTTTAAAATTGATTTAATTAATTTTTATTTTTAAAGTAAGATTTTCTCTGCCTGTGGGTAGAATCCATCTGTCAGACCACAGATGAACAAGCCAGATTGAAGAGGACAAACTTTCTTTGTGGGCAATATGTACAAAATGTAATTTTGCAGATTTGGATGCTTAAATATCTGTGAATCCCTATAAGCAAGCTATGAACCCAAGCCAACTTGTTAGGAAGAAAACATTAAAATTGGTGCATTGAAAACTTCTTTTTATGTTCAAGGGCTTCTACAATGACTCTGACCCAAATTGCGGAGTTCAGAATACATTCTTCTCTAAGTTCAGAATACATTCTTCCCTAAGAGTATCAAATAATTCATAGAAGATTCTTTATTTCTTCTTCAATTACTATCCAAAAGGACCCTATAAAATGTTGGATCTCTTATCAGTACTATGATAGTTTAATTTGAATAAAATATAAGTTAACATAAAAATAAAAGAATTTTTAGATTAACTGGGAGTGGAAACTTTGCTTCCACTCAAAACTTGGCAGCAATGAAGCATGTGTTTCATGCTATACATCTCCAAAGCATAAAGATGAGCACTGAGTTCTTATAAATGCAAATTTTAGCTTTTTCAGCCTTTCATTTGATGATTATTAAGTGAAATTTCTAGAGCAACATTCTGTTCTTCAAAGTTTTACAAATAATCTGGATAACTGAAAAGATTCTAAATATACAAATTATATATTAAAACTTTTTTTCATATATTTAAAGCATATGTTCTTCAGCCTTATGTCCATATACAACTTCAAAAAACATACATTGATTTTTTCCATATAGTTCTTCTACACCTTTTAAAATATTTTTTCCTATTTGGTTGTTGTGGAACATACCCAGTTTCTGTGTATTATTTCTGTGGATTTCCATATATATATATATATATATATATATATATGTTTCCATTACCTTGCTAGACTTTGAAATAACATCATAGAAGTAAAGTCTATGAAAACAGTGCTCACTCTTTATTTTTAAAATTATGCAGTACTTATTTAGGACATACAAAAGAAGTAAAGAATGGCATAATGAATAATTACGAACCAAGAATACAGCTTAAATAATAAAAACATTACCAGGAGAGTTTGGGTACCACCCTCCACTTCTGTGAGTGCATTTATCTTACCTTTCCCTCCCTAGAAGTAACTACTACGTTTAGTTTTAATTATTCCTATGCATTTTTATATACTTTCATGACATACATATTAGACGAGACTTTACTATTGACTATTAAACGAGATTTTACTACAAATATTCTAAAATATCTTTGTGCACACGTGCAAAACAAACGACAGTTTATAAACATCAGAGTGGAATTCATAAGTTTCCCCTGAGTTTTAATGAAATTCTTCTATCTTTTCTCCTTTACTTGTAATTCTAGCTTTCGATTCTCTGGTAGATGCTATTTAGTAGACTAAGAAAGTTCCTTTCTAGTCTTAGAGTGACAAGAAATTTTTTCATGGAAGAATAATGAATACTATCAAATATACTGTCAAATTTCTAGAGCTCTTAAGCTTAAACTTAAATATATCAATATGCAGTATATTAAGCAATTTCAAATGTGAAGCTGGCCTTGCCTTCCTGTGCTAAATTTAATTACTTTGCAAGTATTTTTATATACAAAACTGAGCCTGATGTGTTAAAATTTATTTATAATATTTATATTATTTGCTCAAGTGCTCCTTTCTTACTCATTTTTTATATATATTAACACTACAGCTCTTAAATAAATTGAAGACATATTTTCTAATTTTCTCTTCACCAGAAGAACTTGTATTAGTTTGAAAATATCTAAGTGTTTATTTTAAATAATATCCAAAACTCTCTAGGTGCAGAAAATGTTATGTATATGTGGGGTATGGAGACAGGAGTAAATATGTTAATTAATTTTCACTATTTTAGATGAGCTCAAATTTTCTATTACTGTTTGAGTAAATGCTGAGAAATTATATTTCTTTAGGAAATTTAGTGTTTCATTAAATTCTCTAAATTATCAGAAAACCATTATAAACCATAACATAAAAGTGGCATTTTAAGAGACCAAGATTTAGTTTGCAGAAAAACAGGTCATAAGCTCTTGAATTGTGGACCTATTTATTTTTAATAGTCCCAACTCTGTCACAAATGTCATAAGATAATTATTACTTTGCTTCTGTGAATCCCATATTCAAGAAGCAATAATGATTCAATATCTAACATGAGTTTTAAATCTAAACATTATGATATTTGTCTACTAGCTTTTACACTCTTTCAGGATCCTCTCAATGTTATAGTGGCTCCCTTGAGAAAATCTACAATAATGGATGTTTTGGAAAAGCAACATTCTTAATGTATCTTTCCAGCATGTTACCAGAACTTGATTAACAATATTTATATCTTGCTAAGACTGATAATTTGAACTCGTCAATCTTTAAAGCTAAAATTTGAGGTCATAAAACATTTAGGTTTTTCAACATTGTATGGCTTCTTGGTAGGGGTAATTGGACCACACTTTCAGAACTGCTGGACTAGGTGTAGCTTGAGATATTCTATCATAAGTAACCCCTGTTACAAGTTAAGAAGAAGGTTCTTACATGAAGCAACATTCAAATCAAGGGTAATACGATGACAGCTCTGATGTTCCAGAAAGAGTCCCAAAATTACTTTGAAGGGTGGACTAGTGCTGGCTTCAGTGCATAGCTTCCCAAAGGAAGTACTTCAGCGGTGACCATAGTGATATTCAAAAATGAGGTATGTAACACATTTTCTAGGATTAGTTTGTGAACTTAATTGTCAGACCTCGGTACATGCATTCTCTAATGGTAAACATAAATATATATTAATTTGTAATTTCTGTTTTTATTGATTACTTTGGATATAAATTACAGGTTTTTCAAACTAGCCTATATTATTCTCTATAATAAGTTTATTATTTCACCATAATCCTCATTTTATTTTGTCGGAGATTATAGTTTTTATATTCAACATGAAAACATAAATTTATGAGAATAAGCCAAAAAGTTAGGAACAGTAGCAGTGATATAGGGATTTTTTTTTTTTTAAGTGAGATAAAAATATAAGAAATTAAGTAGCTAAAAAAAGTGAAGGTAAATACTTCAGATGTAAATCATATTTCATTGTTTTGGAATCTATTGAAATTAAGGGAAGGAAAGTATTAGTCAACCATCAAATAAAAATGCAATTATTAAAATTCTTAATATATTTAGAATATACCAATTATCATTAAAAAACCATTAGGATAAACAAGTAATTTCTATTATTAAGCTGAAATCCATATTAATATGAATAATAACAGTCAAATTACATATGCCTCATAATTTATTTCTATTAATCAATAAAGTCTACCTCATAAATATGTGACCATGTGTTTATTATAGGATATCTAGAGACAGTTTCAAAGGAGGTAGTAGAAGGTGCTGATTAAATTTATACTAAGATATCAGGTACAGAGTTCCATTATCATATGTGTCTGGGGCTGTAAATTAATCTATTGTAGCATGTCTTCTTAAAAAAAATAAATAAATAAAACCGTGACACTGCAAGCAGACCTCACAATTTTTATTGCCATTTGGATCGTCTTATTTTTCTGCACATGACAATTATGTACCATGTTAACATATTAATGCACTCAAATGTATTGTTTCTTTATAAGGTTTATGCTTAGATATGGGAATAACTGCTAATCACGAGAATCATATGGGGAATCATTTGGATAGTTGAACTGATCCGTTACTCATTTGTAGAAATGTTCTGAAGTTATTAAATTTTGAATCCATTATTAAATTCACAAAGCATAAAATAAGGAATTTCTGTAACTAAGATAAAAGAATTAGAAGGAAGAAATGAAAATATCCAATGGAGTAAGAGGCAGAAGTAGGTATTAGAATTCTCCTCAAAGAAGTCTGCTTTCTGTGAGATTCACGTTACATCCTGGATACATCCTGGATAGATGTCACTGCGTGAGGAATTATTAACCATCTTTGAGGAGAAAACCAAACCAAATTGAAACCAAGCTAAACTGAAATAGCCACATCTAGCCAGGCAACTCTCCAGAAGGAAGGAACAAACAAACAAACAAATAAATAAAGGGATATATAATGTTCAATTTACCACCAGTAGTCAACAAAGTAGACTAACATTATTCTAGACAATAGCTCATGTTATCTGTGCATTTATTTATTTTCTATAATCACTCAAAGACAAAAGAACAATAGGAAATAAAAGTATCTTCATAATAGAAACCTGCCAATGTCCACAATGCTATATATATGAATACATTATGTAGTATATGTGCATTATATTTTATTATATATTATATATTCTATAACGTAGTACACATTACATATAATTATATATTTATTAGCTGATATTTGGAAATGTTTGGTTATACACTCAGATTAGTTTTTTTTGTTAGTTTGTTTGCTTAGCAAAAACTTAAGTCAGTAAGATTTATCTTTCCTAAATTTGACTCTATTACTAATGGTATTGTGAAGATCATACCAGAACTACCAGTTTAGAATGAATCATACCAGTTTAGAATGAATATATGAAAGTTCAATTTATACTTTGCATTGTACGCAATTAAATGTAGGATTAATTAAAATGTGGTATTAATCCCAATGCCATTATTATACCATTGTTTTTACTTTCTGTTTAAATTTTTATATTTTATATAGTAACTTACAACTGGATTACTTCCTTGTGCATAAAGAATGCAAATATCTATATTTTTTATTATTTGGTATACATTAAATTTATTATATCTATGTTACATTTGAATATTCCTACTGTTTTATTTTGTTGTGTGATTTTGCTATCTGTTTTCATTATACTTATCTTAGGTATATATTTTAATGTTTTTTCTTTGGAATACTTAGCTAAGTTTTCCTCCCAAAAGGCAAATAGTATTTTTCCCTTCAGAGATGATAGTAAAGCTTAGAAACCCGTTTTCAGATTATGCCTGACAATAATTTATAAACTGTCATGGTCTAACACACCCTAGTAATTTCTGCGGTTGTCTGGGGACCTGTTTGGGCATCTATTATAAGGGATGAAATGCCAATAACCAGGTGTTCTTCTGTCACTTTACTGTCACTCCCAAGAGTCTTATAGTCTCTATTACACGACAGAGGTTAATTCAAGAAATAGTTCAGATAATAGTCCCTGCCAAATTTCACACTGACTAGCCTTATTTTTCATAGATTTGATTAAATTTTAGATCAAACAAGGACTTCCTGGTTGATAAAATTATTCAGGAAGGAAAGAAAAGGAGAGGAGGATTTCAGACACCTGAGAAAATATATGACTATTAGAAGGATTTAAAAAATATCTTCCTTTGTTTTCTGTTGCCTTCTGCCATACAGACCTACGCTAAACAAAGCACCGTCTTCGATGCCGGACTTGGCCAAACAGGGTCCTTATGCTTGCTGTTGATCTATTAGTATCATCTCAATGCATTTTGTTTATCATCACACAGATGTTTAAATATTTTAAATAATGATGTTAACTTACAACAGGCCCTTAAACTACGTATGGAAGTTGGTAATTATACTCTGTAAGATCACCTTTAAGTTTAACATTATAAAGTAAGGTCACAGCAAGTCATACACATATTTTGGTTTTACTTAATAAAACATTATCCTACTAATACTACTACCACAGAAAAGAGTACAAAACCATTTCATATACTTTAAATACGTTATACCATTTAATTGTATATTCTTGTCCTAACAGGAGCTCAATAAAATTTAATTTATTAAGTCAATGCCTTTATGTGCTTATGTATTGCAGCATAAAGGAGGTTTATTTGCAATGTATAGGTGTTGAGTCTTGGAGAGAAAACTTGTATTGCATATACAGAGGGTACCAAAAAAAATGTACGCACATTTTAAGAAAGGAAAAACAGTATTAGAATTGTAATACAATGAATGACACTAGCATTCATTTGATTTACACAATCTTTTGAGCGAATGTCATAGTACTACACATTGCTACCATAATTCAATTCAACTTCGAAAAGTAATACATAGATAACATCTCTTAAAATGTGTACATTTTTTTTGGCATCCCCGGTATATACTTAGCTTAGAAATTTCCTACAGGCACAGATACTACATGTCGCTTGACAGAAGTCAGAGCTATAGAATACACAAGGAAGAAGAAACTGGAAGGATTAAGGGTTTCTGAAGAACAAGTTTCACAGAGAGCCTTCAAATCTCTAATTATTACTGAATCCACTGCTTTGTGACTATTGTTGGCAAATCTTGTTTTGACTGCTTAAGAACAAAAGCTTTTTTAGTTTCCTTTGCTTCTGTTTCCATGAATAATGAGGGCAGTACTGAATCACAGGCAAGCTTTCAATGGATGATGGTTAAATGAATTCCCAGGGGTGGGGGTACAGAGGGGAAAAAAAGAAAACCAAAGGAAAATAGAAAAATGGTGTGAAAACATATAATTATTGATTAAATAAATCTCAGATATTTACTCAGAACAGTCATTTGAATTTCATCATTAATTTGAATTAAGTTATTTGCTATTTAACTATAATAATCCCGGTCAATTCAGCAAAATATCTAGTAAGAAAAACAAAAATGTTGAAAAGGAAAAAAAAGTACCTTCTTTGCAAACAGTCAATACAGAAAAATATGTAATGTGGTCAGAGTCTCCAGTACATGTGAACATCCAATGACTTTAATATTAATTTGTATTGTTGAGAAAAATTTTGGAAGCAGACATTTTGTTTCTTATGAAAAAATATATTAAATTTATCATAATATGTTTTCTAAATGAATTATCCACTTAAAGTAAAAAGCAGGTATTTATTTTTTCATACATATACTTTTTAAAAAGTTTCATTTTGAGTAAGTCTGAATACATTCATGATGGAATACTTTTTCCCTTATTCCCACTTTATTCTGATGGTGCCTCTTTACCTTGAGACTTTGATATAAGGGATAATTTAAAGTGGGGAGAACTACCAGATAAATATTATTAAAACACATCATAGCAGTATAAAAATATCTTGCTACCTTCCTGTAGGCACCTGGCCCCCAGGCAGATGAACTGGCAGGCAGTCAAGGTCTCCTGACTCCATGGGAGCCCTGCTTACTGGACAGACAGTTCTATATGCTGGCTGGCAGTCAAGGTCTCCAGACTTCTTGGGATGCTGTGTACATGGGAGCAGGTCTGCAGGGCCTGCCAGATGATTTCTCCCATGGAATGCTCTTTGCTTTGCTGTATCTACATAACTTTGCTTCTTCTCTGCCTGCGTGCACATCACTACCCCTCCAGCTGGCAGCCACCAGGGACTCTCCCTGGTCAGTAAATCTCAATAAACCTATGTCTCACACTCAGCCACCTGTTGTGTTCTTTGGGCTTGCAGCTTCTCAGGCACAAATCTTGGAACAACGAAGACTCAGTAAAAACAATTCCCACATAGGAGATGCATGTAATATTAGTTGAAACCATGTGTCTAAACATTTCTATTTACAGGCAGTCATTTGATTTAGTGATAGAAGTTTAAAATTTAAAGGGAACATTAATTTATTAACATATATTGTTGTTCCTTAACTTCTTTCAGAATGTTTCCAAGACCAATGGATTTTGCAGTGAAGGTTTATCACCTTTCAGTTTATATTATTTTCAGACTCTCCTATGGTGTGGAGAAAGGGTTCTCATATTGTTAAGAGAAACAACAGGCACAAAATGGAGCTTAGCCCATGTCACCAAACCAGGACTTTACCTAACCTAATTGCAGTTACAACCTTCCCCAAGAGTGTAGTCTTATCTTGTCAGTTTGGAATTTTCTAGTCAGCGTCAATAAGGTAATTTGCCGCATAGTCTTGCCATCTCCCAAAGGAACGTGAGGTAATTTGGTCTTCTCATCCCTTTTCCCTTCTGCCTATAAAATCTCCATTTTGTACAGATTCTTGAAGCTCCTTTCTACTTGGTAGAAAGGGTATTGACCGATTCATAAATCATTCAATTAAATCTTTACAATTTACTGGGTTGGATTTTTTTTTTTTTTTTTTTTTTTTTTTAACAGACTTGGTGACTACCGTGGAATCCGAAGAATCCGAAGCAAGCTTCTGATGGCACTGGGGGACAACGAGAAACATAGGCATGGTACGTGCAAACCTCATTTTCAGTTCACTGCCTTTCTTGCTGTTTCCAAGTACTATGGATAAATGCCTCTCAGTTCCGAGCTTGGCTCTCTCTGTCAAACTCTCGATCTAATTGGTTTTTCCAGCCAGTTCCCCATTTGTCTGGATTCACTAGTTCCACACTGGCAGCTGCTGGAAGTGCAGACAATTTTCCATTTGATTGGTTAATCCCAGCTCTTGATTCTGTTCCCAGATTCCAAACTGGGAACTCCTGATGGTTTCGTCTGCAGTTCCTAATCTGTTTGCAATCCTTTCAGATTCCAAATTGGGAAGCACTGGTGGTAGCTACAGTTCCCCATTTGTTTTGAATCTGTGTGCAGTCCCCGTTGGACGTCTGCTGGTTCAGGCATTTCCGCCCACTTCCAGGTTCAGCACTGGGAATGGTCAGTGGTGTGAACAAATCCTTCCTGTGGGCCAGGCAGCTATAATTGATAACTGCTGGAGTGTTCAGATACACATGTTTGTTTGTCTTGTGTAGATAAAAGCTAGCTAAAAGAAAAGGGATCTTAATTTCTGAAGAGTCAAGTGTGCAACCTTCCAGTACACCTGCTTATTTTATGTCTAAGAACTATAATTCCAGACACTGTAAATATCCACAAAAATGGCAAAATGTTACTAAAAACAACCTAGAATTACAATGGCCATTATGGGGAACATTCCAATCAGACAAGATTATTAATTTAAGACGTGCATTTGAAAATAAGTGTTCCCGAATTAAACAGAACAAAATACCTATTTTCACTGGTATGCAGATGCTTCCAAAAGGCTTCAAAATTCTGAAATAGCTTCATTAAAAGTCTAGTTCCAAAAGCTCATGAAACATTAAAAACACAAAAGGTACTTAAAACAAAAGACGAAAAGATGGACATGATTCTGACTGCTCTCCTCTGTCTTTATTTACCTGAGTACTCACGTTTTACTAAGTCTCTGTCTGAACAGTCTTTCCACTCTAGAGAGACAGTAAAAACAGTTATGTTTTAAAGTAAAACTACCTGAGGTTGCAGAGGAGGCTCCTCAAGGGTCTTTCACTTCTAGTCAAAGATTAAACTAAGGCCCATAGTTAAAAAAATTCCCTTAACTAGGGAGGATCCCCAAAAGTTTTTTGAACAATTTAGAGTCATTATTGGGACCTATGACCCGAGGATGCCAGGTCTTCGTCATCTTGTGCACATGTTGGTAGGGTCTGGTGAAGCCCAAAAATGGATGCAGGAAGGAACATGGCTAAACCCAAGGATGACATTCGAGATCCTTTAGCAGAAAAAGTTCTCAATCCAGCAACTGATCTTTTGCAAGCCATTCCTAGAGTATTTCCTGCCCACCCTGACTGGTCTATTATTCAAATGTGCAAACAAAGGAAAGATGAGTCTGTGGTAGACTTTATACAATAGGGTCACCCAACCTGCTTTAGTTGCCCTATTTGTAAATATATTATCATTTGAGATTAGTAGATCAATAAAAATGCAAAAAACAGGATGGAAGGCCACCAGTCTGAGGTAGCTTCTCACCATAGCTGAGTTATTTGAAAGGACTTTACAGCAAGACCACAAACAAAACTCCCACAATCTGTTGGCCTACCAGCTCCAAGGGCTCCAAGGCCAGAGATCTGAAATAACACCTGGGACTCTTGACACCTGGGACTCGTATTGAGCCATCCTAGGGGTCCACCATCAAAATGCTGGCCCAAAGATTGATGTCTCATTTGTAATCAACTGGGACATTGGAAAAACATTGTCCTCAAAAGTCCTATACAAATTCTTTGGTTTGAGTGTCCCCATGTCCCATCAACTCTGGGAGGGGTTTACACGGGGCCCCCCCAGAGTTGATGGGACTCGAAGGGTCTCTGGTAAACTATTAACAACCAAGGGGAAAATACAATGAAAATTAATGAGAAATCTTGCCAAATTCTAGTTGATACTGGAGCTACACTTTCTACCTTAAACCCCGTTCTCATAGGACAGCAGATCCCTCAGAATGAACATAAAAAGTTTCCATAGTGAGGGTATCTAATAAAGTTCTGAGAGTATTTCTATCTTGACCAGTACAAACAACTGGGACCTGTCACTGATAAGCATTCTATTTTGCTATGTGATACAGCCCAATCTATTAAGTAGAGATTTCCTTTCTAAATCAAAATGGCTAATATGTTTTGCTACCAATGGAGACCTCACCTTAGCATCTCCTGATTATACTGAATCTGATCTTTTAATTGCCTTTAGTGAACGATTCAAAAATCAGGCAGCATCCCATTTAGCAAGTAGAAAAGGCGCTCTGAGGAGCTGTACAGAATGGAAGGCTTCTTTTAGGCAAAGTGGGGGAAGGGCTAAGGGCCCCACAGGAGGGATGTGGGCTACAATTTTCAAGAATACCACTGAGCTGGGAAGGGCAGTGTGACAAGGGCAAGCGAAAATGCCAAAACACATTCCTACCATTTTAAAGTTGCCTTTTGGTCAATTCAGCATTTGCTTGGTTGCTTGTAAACCTCTCTGTTTTTCAGAATTATGACATAATTGATTCTGACAGTATTTGCTTTTGTTTTCAATGCTTCTGTGGAGAGTTTGGCCCTTAGAGTTATTATACCATTTTCACTGACATCACTCACAGCGCTGATTTTTTTTTTTTTTTTTTTTAAATTATAGAATTTCCACACAAGTATTATCTCAATATACCTTCTTCTAGTAGTGAGTAAACATGAAGTTTGCAGCTTCTGCTTCTATCTCGGGAGGGCAGGAGTTGTTCTCACTGGGATGGTAAAGATCATCAGATATTCTTCCCAGCATTCCAGATATTTAGTTCAACTTTTCGCTGATATATCAGGAGTTAACATTTCGAAAACATGTTTAAACCATAGATAAGCAACAGATGCTTTTTATTATTCTGATTCAAAATGAAACTAACCTGATTTTTCCCAAGTACTATAATTCTCCTAGTTATATTGTCCCAATGATATAGCATGCCTTAAATTTAGTCCCACCGAAATTGATACAAAAAAAAAAGAAACAAAACAAACAAACAAAAAAACTAGTAAAATCTTTTCTAACATAGAAACTCTCCACATCTTTATAATGATTCTGAGTATGCAACATATGAGTATTGGGGCATTAGAGATGAATGTGAAATTCTGTCTTTGATATGCACAACCTGATGTGCAAGACAGGCATCCAGAATAACCGGCAGTGCAGGCTATGAGGTGTTGTGCTGCAAGAAAGCTGTCTAAATATGAGAGCTCCATGTTTGAAAATTATTCACAAGGCAAAATCACAAGAGGAGTAATCCCTGAGCAGTAAGGAGATAGTGAAAAAGTGAATTCAACCCAGTTATATGGCATATTTTCATTAAAATGAGTGGAAAGGAACACACTGAAGCTACAAATTGGAGGACAATAGATTACAATTTTTTAAATTTCCTTTTTAAATTCTTAACAAATAAACTTTAATCCTGATCTTCAAAAACAGGCATATACGTATGTAAATTCATATAGATATTTGGATAAACACATTCTAAGTTCACTTTTATTTTATTCTGTCATAACACATTTTATTCATAGTCCTGTACTTGGACAATTGAAAAGAAGGTAATGTGAATGGCATTGATATTTGTATCGATATATCAAGTATATTTCTCTCCTCTCCTTCTGATGATTCCTTAAGGAAAAAAAAAATAGAGTAGAATCCTGCATGTAGATAGAAGGAAAGAGAATAATTGTTGTTACAGAGATTTTGACACATGTTTGGAAAATGAGAGGCAGATGGAAAGTTATAGCGACATCAAAGAGAGTGGAGGGAGTTATGGTTCAATGCACACATAAGAAAAGCCTGCAGTAGCACTCTCTGCCCCAGTCACAGACTAGAGAAGTTACAAGTTGGGACCAGAGAAGGGAGTGATGGGATACATCGCAGAGAAGGGTATTAACTGCAGGTTATGCTAATGATGAAATGTTTGCCAATCATTCTTCCCTGACTTTGAATTCCACTGACATGTTGTAAAGAGTCATTGGCAGTGCAGCATTGACTTCTAGAGCAATGCTTTTAAAAAAAAAAAGGGGGGGGGGAGGTAATGAGCTGTCTGGAAAGGACTAGAAATCCTAGAAAAGTTTTAATCAGGTCCAAGATAAATCTATCACCTGCATTTTACTAACTGTAGGTTGAATCTGTTAGTCACCATTGTGATCACAGCTCTACTGTTAGGCTCACTCCTGGAAACAGCATTTCTACAAAACTAAATGCCCCATTGCCTCCCATGTTCAGAAGAAAAACATATTATGAAAGAATGTATGTATGCATGTGTTTTCCCAGTAAACCTAAAATCATTTAGGGAATACTTAGAATGTGGGTCAGAGGCCCCTGCCTCAGAAATTCTAATCTAACACTACAGTAACATGACTTTGCTATTTCACTGTATTAACATCACTATATTTTTCCAGGAGTCTCTAAGCCTAGGCTGATGGCTTGCTTGTTCATTGTGAAATTTCCTGAAAATCCCCTCAGTTCTTTAATGCAAAGCATCAACAGACAGTTTGTGTCCTAGGATTCTTTGAATTCCATGCATCAAAATCCTCATCCTGCTTTTCTACCAATCCAGGACTATTGTATCATGAATTTTACCTAATCCTAATCATGCCAACCAACATTGCAAGACTTAATTGACTTAAACCAAACTTCTGATTCTTAGTGAATTCTGACCTTGCCTCCTCACTCCAAGATACTGCCCAAGCTCTACAGGAATGTTCTCCTTTATTCTGGTGAGCAATAAAGTCAGTTTGTTTGTTTGTTTTTATCAACATGTTATATACTTGATATTTGAGGAGCACAGAGAAAGAAAAACTTAACTTTTTTCCTCCACTTTCCTGTGTTTTCTTGCTGGGGCTTTGCAAATTATACTGACAAATAGCATTAATAAAAGAAGAACAATCAGAGATTGTTAACACATACAGCACACATCACAAGGGAGAAACTTCAGTGATGAGGAATTGAAAGGATTAGTTAGAACTTGAGCTTATGTAACATCTTTAAAAAATAATGCATGAGGAAGTGACAAGGCAAAGGGAAAAGGAGTTTAGGCTTTTAGGGGCAGCAAGAGGTGGGGATGTAAATATATGGGGGCACTAGTGGAGTAAGATTTGTTAGTACAAGTCCACTGAACTTCCTTCTTCCTCATGGCCATAAAAATTCCACTAGAGAGATTTATGGCAGTCCTTGTATCTCAGAAGTTCTAGCTCTTAGTGAGATAAAGGAATCTCCAGGAAGGCTTCTTTCTGCATCTGTTGATTGTCATTTGCCTCTAACTGAAAATAATCGTCATACCGAAGTGGCGTATTTTGGGAGGGCATACTCTGAACCCCTTCAAGATGCAACATTCTACAACATGCAGCAAGATTCACTTATACATGTGGCATTATATAAGGCACTCACACGGTGTGTTTATCAATGAAATAGTTACAAATACCTTTCATAAAAGTGAAAAAAAAAGTTATTAGATATTATAGCTAAAACAAAATCTATGAAACACAGTCATGTTCCAATTATAATGCAATTTGTGACATAATTTTTCAAAAGCAACTGTGTACTACGCAAAGAGAATCCGTTTTTCCTCTGTCTGTAATATTCTTATTCAAATTGTAAAGATTTAATGACTTCAGTATATACTTATCTATCATTTTCTATCAATTTAATCAGTGGATAAGATTTCTATAATCATAAATTTGTAAGCACACTGCATTGGATTTTAATTTTTAGAATCAACCTATAGACAGCTGTGAGGGAAATAAAAAAAATCCTACCAACAGAAAGAATCCTCCATACCAATATAGAAGAGAGAAAGCAAAACTTATTGAGTATGCAGTCATATTATATGCTTGTGGACAGTCACTAAGAAACTAACAGAGACTGGACAAAATGTCATACAAGTTTTTATACTAATAAAGAAGGAAAGCTCAATTAAAACTTTTCTTGTCTCCTTGAGAGACAAATAATCACACTTTTTGATAGTCTCCTGTGAGATTATCTTAAATGAGTGATTCTTAAATTTATTTCAGAGTATGTGTTTGTAGTTTCAATGTCCAGAAGACCTGAGAAAATTACACTTTATTTACTCTTACACAACTCATAAAAACTCATCATTTAAAATCTAAGTGCTGTAAACTTTGAGAACCTACAGGAAATAAAATAATCATTGCTGGAAGTTGGAAGATACAACTATCTGGAAATAGATGAGAGTGTAGGAGCACTTATGCTCTATCAATAATGAGACTGTCTAAAGCTGATGAATTATGAAATGCAAAACTAGCAAAAATATGTGAGATACCTGTGGGGTAGCTTAAGTAAGACCATTTTCCATCAAAATATTTTAATGGATATTGTCTAAGTTTGATAAACTGAGATATAAGCATATTGTCAGGACTGCAGAGGTGACTACCAAGAAAATTAAAAAGAAATAGTGACATGAATGTGCATTTGGTAGAGGGATTGGATAAGCTGGATAATGCAATGATTCATAAGACCTCACTGAGCATAGTTATGTATAACTTTGTTAAGACAAGGAAATAGTACAGCAAAAAAAAAAAAAAAAAAAACAAGAAAAAAGAATGCACAGACAAGCTTTGAGGGCCACAGAGAGTTCCAGGACCAGCTCTCCAATGTCCATTCTTGAATTATACAGAATTAGCGTTGTCTCTGGAGAGGAATCTGAAATTAGCTTTGTCTCTGGAAATATATGTGGAAAGAATATTGGTTTGAGGAGGTGCCCCACCAAAATTTCCCATTTGGAGTTTTATATCCTTAGTGATGTAGCCAAAGTAGATTCTCTGACCAGTTATCCCACGTTGAGCTGCCAATAAGCAAGGTTGCCCTGGGTGCCACAATGGAAAGATTTTCAACTCTACACAGCCCACTACAAATCACTAGTTTAGACTAGACTTCTTCTTACCCTAGCCAAGAGTTAGGACCAAATGTCCAGATTACCAGGACATGAATGAGCAAAGGGTAGTTGCTATCCAGTTGTGAAATAACTGCTTCACAGGAAAGTTTAAGAAGTAAAGTACAATACTTCTGTTTTCAATTTTTATCTTTCTGTTTGAATTTGAGCAATAAAAATATCCAAACATTAATGTTTGAAAGATTCCATATTATCCAGTAAAGCATATGTTAGAATATTTTTGCTTTTAACACTTGAATAAATATAAAAGAGCTAACAGACTTCCATTACAGATATGCTGACCAATAAATTATTATAATAAAATCCTTATGTAAATATATATGACATTGCCATTAATATTTGTCCATGAAGTTATTTTCACTATTGTCATAATGACACAATATTAAATTAATTGTCATGGCACATTTAATTTCAATTGCTTGCCGCTTCAGGATAAAATTGAAAAATTTAAAACTAATAGACATCCAATTTACTTTTTCTATCTACCTAAAAATAGCAGAAATAATTGTGTATATGTTCAAGTGGAATTTCATAAATACTATTTTTCACAAAGTTCAACAGTCATGAAATGCATAGATACAGTTCCAATATACTTAGTAATAAATACTTCTAAAGTTATGTAATATTTCACTATTAAAATCAAATCAGTGAAAACAAATTCACTGAATATAAAAATTAGCCTTCAATTTTTCATACAGGGAACTAAACTAATTAGTCAGCATTTTGGTCAGTTATTTATTTTTTTCTGTTTTCTTATTCTAGTTTCACACATATTTATTATATTATGTTGACTATACTAAGTTCAGAGTAAGTCGCCATAAGAGGAACCCTTATTTTTTACTTTCCAAAATAGGAATACTTACTATTCTTTTTTGAAGATGTACAAGGGACTTTAAAAAATATTTTCTTTCCTGGGTAAAACAGACATTTATCCCTGTCACTAATCCTCAGATAGACACCAGGTACAATGAATGAGAATATAATAAAATCTTATAAGACAGAAATGAGAAGTAGAAGGTCCTTTGGACACTGAATGGAACAGAAGGGGAGAAAGGAATAGGAGGCAAGGAATAAACGTCTTGAAGATTCCAAATCATCCCCCGTCCAAACACACACACACCACACTCACCATACACATTCTCACACACACGGGTTATATGGGTATATCTCAGGTATGTCCAGGGAAGGTTATGTAAATCTCACAGTAGGGGCTCTTGTTTCTTGATTCCAAGAGCATAACCTTCGAAAATGTTCAGTGTCTTAGAGACATTTAGGATTGAACATGCAAACTACTGTCCTACTGAAACTCTGGATTAGAAAAAAAGACTGTCATGTGGTCCAGAGTTCAACACTTTGAGTCCTACCCACACTAGCCTGGGGGAGAAAAAGCAACCTGTAAATTCCAGGATTCAGTCTACAGTTTAAAAATATGCTATTAGAACAGATATATCAGTGTCTGTTATATGAAAAAACAAAACAAAATAGCAACAACATCAACAACAGCAACAACAAAACTATGGAAACTGGTGATCTCAAGAATGTCATCTAAACTAGAAACCAGAGATATTTTTAGTACTAGGTACAGAAGGTACAGTTCAGTCTCTCTCTCTCTCTCTCTCTCTCTCTCTCTCTCTCTCTCTCTCTCTCTCTCTCACACTCTCTCACACTCTCTCACACACACAGTCAGGACTAGTAGGTACATATCAGCTCACTCCAGTACATTTTGGCCAGTCACTAGAAAGCATGAAGTGCATCTGTTTGGAGTTCAGTACAAGAACCATATAATGAAAAGACCACTCTCTTTCTCTGTGCCACCAGCATGATCCATAATTTCCTCAAGAGAAAGGGTAGAGGGAAACCAAGACTTGACTGAATGTAAACCTTGAAATGATAATCATCTGAAAGAGAAAGTGAAAGCAAAAGATTTTAAATTAGAAGAGTCAAAGATGGGCAATTTTGCTCTACATGTAGGGAGACACATTACAGAAAGTAAAGGAAGTTATGCATTTAGTCTATCTAAGTTACAGGTTGTAAATTTTGACTTTCGTAATGCATTAAGTTTATAAGCTTTCATCGTCCTATACTGTGGTTTACTGGGCCAGGAGGCATATCTGCTTTTCATATTGTTCCAGTCACAACTCCTAGAAAAGTGTATGACATTTAGTAAGCATGGAGTGAATATGCTTGACAAGATGAACAGTAGTTTCAAAATATTAGGAAAGTAGCCTCACATATTGTGGCCACTTCCAAACCCTTTCTTCTTTACATCTGACTTTATCTACTATGTCAAGGCTACCTAATGGGAATTGCCACAGCGTATGACCTTTATCTACTTTAATGTTTCCCAAATGCAGAGAGTACTCGAAGACGCTTCATTCATCCTCTCCAATTTCAGAGAACTCTTTTTGTTCCTATTCAATATGTATTCGTCATCCCATTTCTTTGTTTTAATCAGTAGCCATGAACTGGAGATCCATTTTGTATCATACATTCATTTATTTATTTACAAACATTTATTGAGTGACTTCTAATAGCCAGACAATACTTGGGGCGTTAACATGTAATAATAGAGATAATAAACAAACTTATGATCTTATAGTTATTAAATTTAATGTAGTTCCCAGAAATCAACAAACAACTGTATTTTATAATATCTATTATACTGGTATCTAATAGAAATGAAGGGTACTAACTTTTAAAATGAGTCTATCTTCTAATGAATGTATGTTATCACAGTGATAGACTATGCATATATGCATGTGTGTGAGGGATTTTTTTGTAAGCAGTCTTTGTACACTTATGATTTTGAGACATTACATCTTTATATATGCCTTCTCATTATTTACTGACTCTTTAAATGTGGAATCCCTTCAGGTTTTTTCCTTAACTTCAGCATTATTTCCTTTCTTACCTTTTCTTGCTTTTCTCTTCTGATTATATCTCCTTCCTCTCACCTCACTCTGTTTCTCCTTCATCAGTTTGCCAAATGAGAACTGTGGCTTTCCCCTATTCATCACTTGTCTTTATATGTCTTGACAACACAATAGTGACAATACAAACATTTAAGGTTCTATCTCAGGACTCTATCTTTAAGTTGCTATCATTCTCTCTTCTGGAAGACAGAGAAAGGGCTGCCCAAGCACTTTGGGAGGCTGCAGCGTTTAACCCACAGCTGTGGTTCACATAGTACAATCACTGAAGTAACAACATTTTCCTAGGAGAGGGAGCTAAGGATCAAGGTGGAAACAGGAATCAAGAATTTAGATGGAGGGACAATACTGGTTTATTAACAGTCTAGAGAGACAAGAACAAGAATAATTAGAGGAAACTGGTGCGTGAAAAGACCAGTAATCAAAGCTAGCGCTACATAGGGTAGGAGAAGCCTATTTGGAAAATATGGACCAAATTCTAACGCTGACCTTTATTTATAGTGTTTCTCAATATTCACCTCCATGAGAATATTGAGTGGAGATTTTAAACTCTCTATGCTCAAAAGCTAACTCATTCTTTCCTTCTTTCTCTTCTTAGGATTCAGCTCTTGCAATATAATCTGTTCTTTGTGTTATCTTCCTTCTCCTGATTAACAGTAGAACTATCAGCTCACCTATCCCAGTCATAGAAATATCAGCAAATTGGAATATAGATCAATAGACTATATCCAGACTAAACTGTAAGTACAAACTGTAAATAAAAATAGAACTTACAAGAAAGAGTGCAAGGGAATTAGGGAGCATAATAAAAAGGTCAAACATAAGTATTTGATATTCCAGGAGGAAGGGTGAGAATGTGCAACATTTGAAAAAAATGCATTGGTCATTTTCTTCTAAACTGATTACATACATAATACTACATATTTTAGAATCTCTGAACAACCTACATGAGGATAAATACAAAGAAACATCACCTAAGCACAGCACAGTAAAAATGCTTAAAAATCAAAGAAAATTAGAATTTCAGAAAAGCAACCAGAGGAAAATATATTTTCAAAGAAGTAATATTAAGACTGACTCAGAGATGTTATTTGAAATAGTAAAATAATATATAACAATGTTATTTGAAGTGAAGAAAAATAATTGCTAAGGTATACTTTTATATTTCTTCTACTTTAAAAATAAAGGTAAAGTAAATGTACTTTCGTACTATAAAAACTGAGAGAACTCATTCCAAGTAAACTTACACTCCTAGATAAGCTTTTTAAGAAGAAAGTAATCCTGTGAAAGTAGAAAAACAAAAGAAACAATTACAAAAGAAAAGGAAGGTGTAAACGTACATTATTATTAACTTTAAAAACATCGTGCCTATGTCTAGCAGAATATTTATACAATTAAACTGGATAACATACATAGAATAAATTAGGAGAAATTAAGGGAGTTAAAGTATATTTAGTGTTTATGGGAAAGGTTTCTTTAAAGGGATAAAGTTAACACTATCAACCTAGATTATTTATTGAGCAACTACATTTTTAAAAATTAAGGCAAATTAAGAATGATTTCACATCAACTTAGCTGAGAGAACACATTGCCAAATAAGTGGCATTCAACTAATATTAAATTAAAATCTACATAATAAAGAGATATTGTACCATATAGAAACTTGATTTTAAAAAAATATAGAGTTCCAGAAATATTATATTTTGGGTAATTAAAATTTTTCTCATGTTTAATGTACGATGTTTACATTTTTAAAGGAAAACTATTGCAGTGGATTGGGATGTTATAACATATTTGGAAGAAAATGCAGAACAGAAATAACACAAACAATACAGAAAACATATATACATATATCTGACACATATCTGTGTATATTTATAGCAATATAATATATATGTATATATAAAGTTTCATGAAGCAGATAGTTTTAAAGACGGAATAGGTAGTTTAGCTGAGTAGAATTACTGAAGAATTCTAGAAAATGTGTACAGAATAAGCTAAGGACTATACACACACAGATTTTATAGATAGATAGATAGATAGATAGATAGATAGATAGATAGATAGATAGATGATAGATAGATGATAGATAGATAGAGATATAGATAGATAGAGATATAGATAGATATGTATTCTACATATTGTATATATATATAGTTTGATGTTATGTTTATGGAATACTGATAATTACTGATGCTGATAAAATTTCTATATTGCTCAAGTTTGATTTCAATTTCATGTTTATTAAACACACATAATTGTCCTTTTTCCAAAGTAACAGATATCTTACACAATCACATATGTATAAGTATACAGTTATCTGCATTACATATATTTATGTAGATATATCTCACATAGCGTTGTAGATATATATGAGGTATGACAATTAAGTTCACGATCACATCCTAGAAAAAGTGCTGCATACCTCATTGCTGAATATCACTACAGGCACCTTCAAAATACTCCCCTTGGGAAGCTCCACACCAATGCCAGCACCTAGTCCACCCTTCAAAGCAATTTTGGAACTCTTTTTCTGGAATGGTCATCAGAGCTGTCGTCATATTACCCTTGATGTCCTGAACGTCACCCAAGTGTCTTCCTTTCAATATTTCCTTTATCTTTGGGTAAAGAAAGAAGTCATTGGGGGCCAGATCAGAGTAGGGAGTGTGTTCCAATACAGTTATTTGTTTACTGGCTAAAAAATCCCTCACAGACAGTACTGTGTGAGCTGGTGCATTGTGATGCAAGGGCCATGAATTGCTGGTGAAAAGTTCAGGTTGTCTATCTTTTTCATGCAGCCTTTTCAGCATTTCCAAGTAATAAACTTGGTTAACTGTTTGTCCAGTTGGTAGAAATTCATAATGAATAATTCCTCTGATATCAAAAAAGGATAGCAACATCATTGCAACAAGTTCACAAACTGAACCATCAGACCTCCTGTATACTGGTATAAATGACAGAGACTGAAATGTAGGTTTGGCACAGTAACAAATGCAATGCAGCTTTAAGAAAAAATAATATAATATTCAAACATCCTATGCTTACTAAGATTTTCTGACTTTTAATGGTGAGGTAACACAAGTCCAGAATCTGCATTTTAATGACTTTTTTCTAAAAGATTGCTATTTTTTGTTGCTATAATTTTATCAGTCTGTTTGCTTGCTACTTTCATTGTATGCTGTTCATAAAACAAGGGTTTGCATGTATTTTCTTCTTTTTTGCGTTATTAGAAGTAATATCTCTTCAACTAGATCCTTCATTTCATGCCTATGATTTATTCTCAGGGATCTTAGGAATCAATGATAACATTCTTTCCAAATAATTTCTCTTTCTCTCTCTTTCTCTCTCTTTCTCTCTCTCTCTCTCTCTCTCTCTCTCTCTCTCTCCCCTTTCATTTTGCTGGTAAACCATTTTAGTTACACTTACTCTTTAAGAATCTTCCAACAAGCCTGCCTCTTCCCTGAAGATCATATTCTTGGCTATATTCCCTAAGTCATAAATCTCAGAATATTATGTCATTCCTGACTTCCTCTTTTCCAGGCTAATTCATTAATCACTGGAAGTTAGGTCTATGTCTTCTAAATTTTACACAACCAAGTTCTCTATGGTTTCTAATGACTTCTTAATCATAAAGACATTTCCTTTACCACTATCCTGCTTAACTTCTCTAGTTTAATGAAGTGGAAAAAGCATAAGCTCTTGAGTGACTCATTCGGGTATTTGAATGTAAATTGTGCCCCTGTGTTATTTTCAATGTCTTTTCCCCCCTTATATACATAAATATCAATAAAATAGTTTGAAAGGCTAATTATTTTGACTGAAAATAATTTATGAAAAACACGAAAAATACCCCACATAAGTCAATACTCAATAATGCATGGATTAAATTCCTCCTACAAATCTATGATTTATTAGATTATAAATTATGTGAGAGTAAATGTTTTAACCTCCATATATTAGCACAGTCATAGTGACTTATATATAGAAAACAGTAAATGTTTAATGTATGGGTTTATTTTATTTTACTATTGGTGAAACTAAACACCTTCCAAATAAAACTATAGGCTCTGTTTTTCAAAGATTCTACAGCATATTTACCTTGGAATAGTCAGCCATTCACATGTGTTCAGAAATCACCTCTTTGAGATGGTCCCTAGACCTGCATTCCTAGCTTTGACTTCTGTTTTGAGTTCAAATCCTATATGTTTACTTCACTGATTATCTCCTTGCACCTCAAACTGAAGATAAGATCTTTTTCAATGTTCCAGGTGTGACATGGAAATTATCAGCAATATTATTCTCCCGCTCATTGATACTACATCACCATTTATTTAAATGGTGCCCCCATACTTTCACGGAATTTTTTTTTCCCCAGACATACATAGTCTGTGACTAAATTCAGACAATCAAATTATGTTTCTCATAAATACATACTTCTTTTAATCTTTTCTTGGCTTACATTCTATCTCCCGTTTTTGTTTTTATTTGCCTCAGAACGTTGAAGAAAAGTAGTGATTACACATTTTTTTGTTGGTGGTGTAATATACTTCACCTGTATTTTTGTTTTTTGTTATTTTTTCTTTTTCTTTTATTATAATAAGAACACTTAACATCCGATCTACACTTAATTTTTTAAGTGTATAATATATTATTGTTGAATGCAGGTCCTATGTTGCACAGATCTCTAGAACTTACTCGTTTTGCTACACTAAAATTTTATGCACATGATTAGTAATCTCCATTTTCCCCTTCCCACAGGCCTTAGCAATCAGCATTCTAATGTTTGAATCAATAAATTTGACTAAATTCACATAAGTGAAATCATATACCGTATTTCCCAGAAAATAACACCTAGCCAGACAATCAGCTCTAATGTATCTTTTGGAGCAAAAATTAATATAAGACCTGGTAAGATCCGGTATTATATTATATATTATGTTATATTATATTATACCCAGTCTTACAGTAAAATAAGACCGGGTCTTATATTAATTTTTGCTCCAAAAGACACATTAGAGCTGATTGTCCAGCTAGGTCTTATTTTCAGGGGAACACAGTCGTATTTGTCTTTCTATGACTGGCTTATTTAACTTAGCATAATGTCCTCAAATATCTTCCATGCTATCACATATTGCAAAATTTCTTTTTTAAGGTTCAGTAGTGTTGCATTGTATTACATGTATATACCATGTTTTCTTTATTTGTTCATATGTCAATGGACAGTTAGGTTGTTTCTAATCTTGGCTCTTGTGAATAGTGCTGCCACAATGAATAAAGGGGTACTAATATATCTTTGTTATCCTGATTTTAATTCTTTTGGATAAATACCCAGAAGTTGAATTGCTGGATCATATGGTTGTTCTGTATTTAATTTTTTTTTGAGGAATGACATACTGTGCTCCACAGTAGCTGCACCCTTTTGCAGTCCCACCAACATTATGCAATGGTTCTGCTTTCTCTACATCTTTATCAACACGTGCTTTTTTTTTTTTTTTCTTTTTTTTTTTTTTAATATAGCTTTCTGACTTGTGTGGGAGAGGCTGTCTTACTGATCACACCACAGAATAGAAAACTACAGGCCCATATCCCTCATGAATACACATGAAAAAAAAAATCTTTAACAGAATACTAGGTAGCTGAATGCAACAGCACATTAAAAGGATTATATATTGTAACCAAGTGGGATTTATCCCTGAGATGCAAAGATGGTTCAACATACAAAAATCAATTGTGATATGCCATATTAACACAATAAAAACATTTTTTTAAAAGCCCATGATCATCTCAATAAATGCAAAAATAGCTTTTGGCAATATCCAATACCAATTCATGATAAAGCTCTCAACAATTAGGAATAAGTAAAGAAGCTAGCATAATAAAGTCCATATATGAAAAAGCCAGTAGCTAACATCATACAAAATGGTTGAAAACAAAGCTTTTCTTCGAAGATCAGGAACTAGACAAGGATGCCCACTCTCATTTCTATTCACCATAGTACTGGAGTTCTAGTAGAGCAATTAGGCAAGAAAAAATAAATAATGGGCATCCAAACTGGAAAGAAAGAAAAGAAAAGTTGCTGTTTGCATATAACATAATCCTATATATAGAAAACCTTAACCCTAAGTACTTCATAAATAAAAGTGTTAGAACTTATTTTAAAATTCAGTAAAGTTGCATGTTACTAACTCAACATACAAAAATCACTGTACACTAACAATGACCAATCTGAAAAGGAAATTAGGAAAATAATAGTACCAATAAATAAACAAACTTAACTAAATAGATGAAAGACTCGTATACTGAAAATTACAAAATATTGATGAATGTATTAAAGAAAATACAAACAAAGGGAAATAAATCTATTTTCACAGATTAGAAGACTTAATATTGCTAAAATGTTCACACTATGCAAAGCAATGTACAGAGTCAATGCAATCCCCATGAATATCACAATGGCATATTTTATAGAAAGAGAAAAAATAAAAGTATGAAATTTATAAGGAACCACAAATAACCAAATTAGTCCTGATGCAGAAGAACAAAACTGGACGCATCATGCTTCCTGATTTCAAAATATATATAAAGCTACAGTAATCAAAACAGTATGGTATTGGTATAAAAACAGAAGTATTGACCAAGGGAACAGAACAGAGGGTCTACAAACAAATCTACTCATATAAGGTCAACTGATCTTTGACAAAGGAAGGTCTGCACAAGTTAGAAAGGATAGTCTCTTCACCAAATGGTGCTGGGAAAACTGGATATCCACAATCCACAGAATAAAATTGCCACCTTATCTTACACTGTACACAAGATTCAACTAAAAAATGGGTTAAAGTCTTAAACATAAGACTCAAAACTCTTAGAAGAAAACATAGAGGAAAAGCTCCATGGCATTAGTCTTTGCATGAATCATGGATATGTGAGCAAGAACACAGGCAACAACAACAAAAGTAAACAGACGGGACTACATCAAACTGAAAAAAAAGTTTCTGCACAACAGGAAACAATGAACAGAGTGAAAAGGCAACCTATTTGTGTAGGAGAAAATATTTACAAACCATGTTCGTGACACAGGGTTAATCTTCAAAATATTTAAGTAACTCCGACAACCTAATAATTCAATTGAAAAATGGGCTAAATACTTGAATAGACAGTTCTTCAAACACACATACAGGATGAATTGGCACATGAAATAATGTGCAGGGTCACTAATCATCAGAAAAATCAAAATTATAGTGATTTCCCATTTTTTACTTACTACAACTAAAGACCTCTGTGATCTAACCTATCGTCATACCACCACACTAGTCCTTTATCTCGCTGTTCCCGTTTATGAATCTGATATCTCAGCCACCCAGAACTAGTCAGTATTACTAATATAGCCTTAGGAAATTTCCATCTTCATTTCCATCCTTCCCTTACTGCTGGAATACTTCCCCTCTCATTCCTATCTATCTTTGAAAGCTGGACATCCTGCAGGCTTAGGCTCTGCTCTAATGCCTTGTCTGCATTAAACATTTTTAGAATATCAGCCTGAAGTAAATGTTGGCTTATTTGGCCTTCTGTAACAGACATTTTTAGGGGGATAGAGCAGTAGTGAGGAGGCATATCACTATCTTGTTCTAAACATTCTATTTTATCTCTACTACTATTTTCTTCATACTGGAATCATTAATTCAATCATAGATATATTTGTATTTCTGAAATATCTGAGGAATGTATCTTATAGATCCTTCTATTTCATCTGTTTAGATGACTATAATACAAAATTACGTCTACATATATTATAGTTTTGTTTCATTTGTTTGTTTGTTTGTTTTCCCTATTAAAGCTTTGTGAAGGAAAGAGAGATGAAAATGGAATAAAACACTATAGGATAGGGCAATTGTGAGCTCATGACACATTTTATTCTCATCCATTCAATACCAAAATTATGACTTTGAGATACTTGGAGGTATGTAAAATATTGCAGCCATATGAGTAGAGGCTCAAAGACTACTTCACAATTATTTTAACTCAAAACTCTGGGAATACGGGATACAAGATAAGCGTTTCACATTTCATGAAGATAGATCTTTGTTTTATAGTAATATGTGGGCGTAACTGCCGACCTTGTGTTAATGGATTTAGTGACCTGATGGGGAAATTCAGGATATCCCAATATTGTGTCAGCTTAGATCACTGAATCAAAGCACATATGACAAAAGAGTTTCTTGTGCCGTGATTGAACATGGTGTGGGTGAGAATACATTTTGTGTGCAAGAATTAAATGGGAAGATTTTTTGTTTGCTTTATTATTAATTACATCATATTATTTCTATCCTATTACAGCTTGAAATCATACAGTTCTCATTATTTGACGACTGATTCTCCTAGGTTTTCTATGTAAATAAACTTTTCCTCATTTTGCAAGTCTAACTCTTTTGTTTCTTTTTTTTTTTTTCCTTTCACCAATCATTATGCCTTTTAATTTGGGGCTTATTTGCTATAATTTGCTTTTTTGCTAAATGTTAAATATAAGGAATATTATAGACATACTTTACTTGCTCCTGATTTTGAAAAAATGTTTTTAGAAATTTACTATTAAATATGTTACGTGTAAGTTTTTATCATTTTAAGAAAATTACTTGTGTCATTCTATTTAGGATTCTTTTACATTTAATCATGAAGGGGCATGAATGTAATTCAATGAGTCTTTAAATCCATTGAAGTAAACATGATTGCTTTTCTTTAATCTTTGAATCTAATGAATAACATCAACGGATTTTAAAATATTTATCCAACTTTGAATTATGAAGGAAATATATTTTTAAATCACTGTTAGATTTAATTTTCTAATATTATTATTCATTTTTAAATTTATATTTGAGTGCATTAATCTGTAATTTATTTTATTCCTAAGGTTTATGTTTCAAATCTTCAAGAGATTAACAAAATTATTTAAAGAGATTTGGTATTCTTCTTGTTTAATAATCCCAACAAGCTTTTGAACTAGAATTTTTTGATTCTTGAATAATTGGTAGAATTCATCATTAAAATAA
Organism: Rhinolophus sinicus; assembly: GCF_036562045.2. Taxonomy (NCBI): domain Eukaryota; kingdom Metazoa; phylum Chordata; class Mammalia; order Chiroptera; family Rhinolophidae; genus Rhinolophus; species Rhinolophus sinicus. The sequence goes on from NC_133751.1 coordinate 19,789,729, forward strand.
CTTGAGCATGATAACTTTTTGGTTCATGTTTAAGTATTGACTTCATTATTTAATAAGGTGAAACTACTTACATCTGTTTTTTAGTTAACTATGGAAATTTCAATTTTCCTAGAACAATTTCCATTTAAAGCAACTTTTCCTTATTAACACAAATTTTATCATTTTTCTCATTAACATTTACTCCTTCTAATACATTCTTAGTTTTGTTTCTTTTCAGTTCTTAATTGTATTTCTTTATCAATATTGTCAGAGGTTGGTCGATTTTATTAGAATGACAAGAATTGACATTTGTTGATCCTGTGCATTTTTTAAAAATTATTTGTTAGGTCTTTATTCTTGTAATCCTTTTCTAAATGCTTAAGTTGGAGATTTAACATGGACTTCCTTCTTTTCTAAATTAATATTTAAAAATAAAACTCTTCTATTAAATATGTTTCACAAGTTTTTACATATAATATTTTTGCTAACAGTCAAATGTAAATAAATTCTCATTCCCATTATGATTTATTCTTTTCCCTGTGCTTTCCTTTAATGTGTCATATTTTATTTCCCAAATTAATGTTTCAATTATTTTTTTATTTTTTTCCAAATTACCTTTGGTCAGAGAGAAATCTGTATAATACCACAATTTTTAATCACTAATGTTTTCTTTACCGTTTATTACAAGATTGTTAAATGTGTCATGAATTCTAGAAAACAAGGTGTGTCCTCCAGCTGTTGAGTGAATTGTTTATATACGCTCATTAGATTAAGTTTTTTTGTGTGTTGTTCAAACCTTCAGTGTTCTGACTTATTATTCTGATTTATCAGACAATTCCAAGGAAATACGTGTTAAAATTTGTCAACATGATTTTGAATTTTTTTTCATGTCTTGGAATTTCTATTAACTTTTATTCCATCTACTTACAAGCTATTTTATCAGGCACATTCACACTTAAGATGGCTATATATTCCTGTTAAATGAAATATGTTACCATTATGTAGTAATTCATTTTGCATTAATGTTTAATTTGTCTCATCAATTTAACTATACCTGCCTTATGTGGTTTATAATTTTTAAATATGTCTCTTAACTCCAAGCTGGGATTTTTAAATCTTAGAAATGTTTTAAATAAAATTAAGAATTCCTCTTTTGCTATATAAAACAAACATATATTTCTGATAAATTCAATACCTGCTATCTTGGGGGATTATTTAATGTTTCTACTATCTCTCTAATGGTGGCTTCTTGCTTCATGTGCTTTGTAATTTGTAATTTGAGTCCATAATTTAGGAACACTTTTAAGGGAATTTGTTGAGATCTACTTAAGGTAAATTTTGCTTTCGTTTCTCACAGGAAAACAGGCATTACATTACTGAGGTCTATTTATACTAAAGTATCCACTTATGTTTTTCTTAAAATAGGTGTGTTGTAAATTCTAGTCCCTAACCTGTTTTAATATAGTCAAGAAAGGTCTTTTTTCCCTTCCTATTCAAAGTCAAACTGAAATGGGCTTTTTTGTCAGTATCAACCACTACGGGATGGATAATTTTATTTCCAGTAGACAGGACTTCCGGTTTGTATCCTCTGTCAAGTTCTAAGTCATAAAGGAATGTATAAACTTTAGGAGCTTAGGTACAACTAAATTATCTCATCCCTTTGAATTTGTGCTTTCTCTTCACTTTTTATCTTCTGAAAATTTTCCTCACTTTCTTGCCATCTCTCGTATGGGTTTATATATACACTCGTATACATGTTTCTGTCTCTTATATTTGATAGCAAAGCATACATTTTCTAACACAGCATTCTTTCTTGTAATAAGTTTTCAGATGTATGTATTTTAATCATGTAATTTTTAAGGCTATTTTTCCCTTTTTTATGTTATAATATATCCCTTTCAGTTTATTATTTACTTTTTGGGAATAAGGAGTGTGCATTCACACAAAGTCAATTACTTTCCCATTAGCCACTTGTTTACTCCTAGTTTCTCTTCAGATTTAATGCTAGAAGATAGAATCTTATTCACAACAATCAGTTCAAATTCACATGGTTGGAGTTTATCTAGCATATCTCTAGTAAGTGAAGAGATATGCAACTACCCATATAGGTTTGAACAATAAAAATAAATTATTTCCAGAGTACCCTGATCTCAAGACTTTATATTCAGTATTTCCACATGCCTGGCCTAATGCACTGTTCTCTCTCTCAGAGGATAGATGTGTTATAGTGATTTGAAATGACTTTTACTCCAATGTGGGGGGAGCAAATTATTTTGATTGGCATATAACCTTTGCCATTAAGTTTCGGTTTTTGTACAGGGAGGTACAGTTTTACTACAGTTATCAGAATAGATTATTTAAACTCCAAACCTTTATTTTAGGAACTTATCTGCATGATCATGTTTAAATATTTTCCGGTTGATCTCGCAATTCTATTATGGTGGCGATGAACATTGTCACAAGCAGTTATGCCAATTTTTTCACTGTCACTGAAGAAACCATGCCCCCCTTACATTTCCCTTGGCCTGTCCTGCTTAGCTGAGCCCCACAGATGAGAAGATCTGGTAAGATGACTCTATAATACTAAGTCATTGGAGAATCATTTCTCCTATTATTCTTTTACTTCTCATAGGCAATGAATTTACTGAACCAAAAAAAGACTAGAAAGTTAAATTTTAGCTTTCCATTATGCCCTGCAAGTCAAAGAGCAGTAAAATATACTTAAAGCTATGAAGGCACTATGGACATAGTCATAATTTGATGTTGCTAAGAGTAACTAGAACATTTAAACAGGAGACTGAAGGGTAGTATACTTAATGTGAATAAAAATTAAGATCACAGTGAAAAAGAAAAAATTGTTTAGAAAAAAAGGATGTAGACATTTTGGCGTGCTTGCTCTTTTTTCAGTTAGTTGATTCTTTATCTATTTACGGGTGTTGTACCCTAATTTTATGATATTGATCTTCACTCTGACATAATGATCTTTAAAATAAATGTAAACCTAAGGAAAAATTTTAACTTCTTCCCTGCAGTGTTTGTCTCTTCAACTCTCCCAATAAAATTTCATGCTAATAAAAAGTGTTTTAAATTTGGCAAAAACTGTTTCACAAAGATTTTAAGCATTGCTGACTGTAATATCTAATTAAGATAACCAGACATGAATAACTTCCAAAATTTTAGCACCAAATTCTATAGAGCTTGTTGCGTTTTAATGACCGCCCACATCGGTCTCCCACAGAGAGAGAATCAATCATGCTTAATAAGCCCTCCTTGTCTGACAGAGCTATCCCAGTTACACATACACACAGTACTCCAAGGTGTCTTCCTAATATGTGAAACTGACTACTTTTAATAACTAATCTCTTTGTCACAAGCTTAACATAGACACAGAAATATATTTTTCTACTTATGTCTGTTTTTACTTCTTCTGAAAAAAAAGGATGCTGTCTGCACTTCTCATTGTGTGCCTTTGTTCATGTCTCAAACTTGTACCTCAAAATGTCCAAGACTGTAGTTGAGAAAGTATGTGTTTTGGACTCAGGCAGATGTAGATCTACATGTTAATTCTTCAACTATGACACTGTGCAGCTCAGACAGTTTTGTTAATCTCACTAAGCCTCAGTTTATTATGTTTCATTATTGTTCTGAAATGCGGTATATAAGATGCCTAGCATAGAGAAGGTGTCATCTATAGAAACAAGAATTAGTATGAGCAATTTTATTCTTCATTTCTCTAAAGTTACGCACAGTAGCTAAATTATCCATGAACTGCTTATATTATATGTATAGATCAAAACAATTAGGCAAAATTAGATATGCTCCCTATATCATCAATTAGAACAAGGCTGGTTCATCCACATACCCCATTATTAATAACTTTAAGTATTCATGAATTAATGCGATATCGTATGTCGGTAATACCACCTTAAATTCAATACTCCATTTTTAAAATATAAATAACATTTTTTCTTAACTACCAAAAACATTCTTTGGATCTCTGGATAGATACAATAAATAAAATTTGAAACTAAAATGAATTAAATACCTAATCACATGTATCTGCTTTCATGAAGAAAGAGTTACTAATGTCACTGTGAACAATGAGCCCTTTAGTCTAAAGATATGAATGGGGAATTTAGGGATTCAAGGAATGCTCACTAATTTATAAACAATAATCATAGCATCACACTTTCCTATAAACACTGGGAACCAGCCTGGAGATCTCAGCCATAAGACATGACCTCAACTGTAAGACACCCCAATTAATATTAGTCTTTTCAAGTTGCAGCAATACTTTCTTTCTATAAAACATTACATTATATATTTCTACAAAATATAGATTTTTGTTACGTATTCCTTTTTTTTCCTACCTAACAAGAGATTTTTTCACTTATATAGGAAAGACAGTGTAAATCCTTATTCTATCATTTACAAACTGAGTGAGCTCAGGCAAATTACCTAAACTGTGTATGCTTCAATTTTCTCAATGCTGCAGTTGACATAATAACAGTACCTCTTTCATGGAGATGTTGTGAAGATTAAATGCATTATTGTATATAAAGTACTATAACACTAAAGTCAGAAACATAAAACTGGAAGGTACATAGTAGAGGGAATCTGGGGATAGTCTACACTATTAAAAGGATTAGTAGCACGAGATAGTATGTCTCCATCAGTGGACTCCAACATGTTTTTTTTTTTTTTTTAACAACTTACTCAAAGTAAGAAATATATTTTGCATCACAATATTGGAAAAGCATCATGTATACACATAAATAAAATTGCCATAAAACAATAGTTTTCTTCTATATGCTACACATTGATGACATTTTAGTTTTTTCTGTTTTATTCATAAACAGATTATTGGATATCATCCATGAGATTAATTTTATAACCAACAAATGTGTTGTTGCAATCCATAATAAAAATGATAGTCTACAGAGTCTTTAGATATATTAACTGCTTTCTGGGTGTTTTCTCTTTCATTTTTCCCCTCTTCTCCCTAATCTCTCTCTTTTTCTCTCACATCCCCATAAGGCAGAGTGCATGCTGGCTGAGAACTCTGAAGTCAGGCTTTCAGCTTTATAGGTCACATAAGAGTAATACTTCTCTGCCAGCTTCAAAGCAAACAGCCTGCTGTTCTGGTGTCAATCAAGTAACCAAGCTATTTCTAATCTAATCTCTGATGGATAGGATGTCCTCTCTCTGATTACTATCACATAGGGAAATCAGATACTGAAAATACTAAAACAGTGGATGCTACCATTTATCCATTGAGAGCCCAGACCTCACCTACATGCCCGATGTATTAATATATAAACATTTATCTTCACTTATGTACACACACCCAAGAATTTCTAACCCAGTGCAACTGTACCAATACCAATATGTAACTGAAAATGTAGTTATCATGCCTTTATTTGTATGCACTGTCATATCTTATTCCAGAATATAAATGTGAAGTATTTGTAGGTTAGAAATGTCCAGATGTTTCTGTTTAGAAATCTTTAACCTTTGAGATACCTGAGTATTTAAACATTTCTCCTCATAGAAAATATAATAGTGAAGAGAAAAACAAGGCTGCCACAATAAACATTCTAATTTAGAAAGGACTACAAGTTGAAGGACTATACAGTGATCACTGGTTAAGGTCCTATACTGCATTCTACTGGACAGGAGACTTTAGTATTGACACATTATTGATTCATTTCCAAGGCTGATGATCTGCACCCTGCCCATTCATTGTTGATATACATCCCCTTCCAGTTTGATGTCACTGCTCTAATTTTGTTGAAACCATAGACTGCTGCCCAAAGACTTAATTGAAGACAGGTAGCCATCTTATCAATGTCCAGCAGCAGCAAGCTTTTAAATTATGAATATTAATGTGAAGCCCACCTTTGGACTCTCTGTCTTTTAGCCACAGATATATAGGCCTCAGTCTGGGGCGTTAGTCTGGTATTTGACTCTAACCAATAAGAAACAGTAGATAAAACTGGTCACTCCTGTTCTCTGCCTGCCATCTTATAAAATGTGGCTATAGGCTATTATCTTTGGCAAGCATAGCATCTACTGAAGTTTTTTGGGGAGGGCCTAAAGTATTAGGCTCCCTGATTTTTTTTTTTTTTTTTCCCATTGGATGCCAAACTAAATCCTAATATTTCTGACTTTCATTTTTTTTGGCTTGCCACAACTACACCATAAGGCAGAGAAGTCCCTTTTGGCAGTTTCAAATTATGGACACTTAGCAGTGTCAGATCTCTGGCAAAAAGCAGAAAGTTTCTCTTTGCCCACAACTCTGTATATGTCTGTTCTTCTTTCAGACAGGCCAGCTTATTTTGAAGCTTCTCTCTTTAGTAGCACTGACATTTGTCTCTTTTAGCACCTTTCTGAACAGTGAACATAAGTCATCCACACACACCAATAGCCTAATGTTTTTTTGGAGAGTCCTGTTTTTCTAAAATAGCCCATATTCTTCCAGAGCCTCAATTGTGAATTCTAAGCAATGGAATTCAATATTTTAACCAACTTATTAGATATTATAAAATAGGTTTATACCTCAGAAGCCTAGGAGTGCTAAATAACATACAGGATGCCAGTTAAAATTTAATTTCTGACAAACTAAACATACATTTTTATTATACGTGTAGTCCATGAGGCATTGGAACCCATTCATATTGAAAAATCAGTGTTTATCAGAAATTTAAATGTAACTGGGTGCTGTTTATGTTACTTGCTAGGCATACACAAAATGGAGGAATCCTCATTTCTCATCACACCTAGGGTTCTAACAGTTCCACACTCAGGCTTTATGATTTTCAAATCCTAATACTGTGTACTAATTATTGTGCACAGTCTGTATATATTCTCACAGAGTCCAAAGAGAGGATCAAAAAAGTTCCAAGGATTTTAAGGACTAGAATTGGTCATTTGGTAGAATTGGTGATCTTACTCCAAGAAGCTATAATTTCTCTGCTTCACTCTAGATGTCGGTATCATTATCGGAATTTTTTTTCCACATGATAGAGCTGGATCAAGATAGACACAGTAACATTCACTGCATGTTCCCACCTACATTTAATTTTGGATCTAATATTTCTGTTTTGTACTTATGTTAATCTAATGTCCGCTCAAATTAACAACTCAATATAAAGGTCCTAATATCCTGGTCTTTTGTTACATCACTTTATTTTTTCAGACCAATTATTTTTTGTTGTTGTTGTTGTTGTTCATATATTTGTCTATCTGTTCACGGTCTGCCTTTCTAATTAGAATTTAAGTGACGTAACATCAAGAACTCTATCCTCATAATAGGAAATCTATCAACATATATGAAACATGAACACTGTAAACTTTTTCTCTCTCAGATTATCTACCATATATATATATTTTTACACAAGTCGACTTCTAGCTTGATTTATTTTGGGTTGCAGATTGATCTGTTTGTCTATTCAGAAATGATGCTCTTTTCATACTGTATTATATCATAGTCACAACAATTGGGTAATTCCAGTATTCATTGATATTCTCAGGAACTCAAAGGAGATCCAAAGTCCAATATATCCCTACACTCAAGTACTACATTTACAAATATCTTCATAGTTACGGAAAATATTTATAAATACTTCTAACGATTTCTAAAAATCTAAAAAGGATTTCTGTTATGGAAGTCCCACCTTCATCATATGTTGCTTCCAATTACTAGCACTCCTCCCTAAGGAGACTGAGGTGGATAGGGATGTTGAAAGAACCCTGAATATGTCACTACATTATGCTGTTTGACATGAAAATTATTTTGCTCTGAAGGTAATTAAGCAGTAGCAAACCCACAGAAAAGCTCCCCTTTTCCTGTAAAAAGGCAGGATATAATATCTCCCTTTACTGGAGAAAAACTCTTATCAGTCTATAGAAGGGACTGCAAAATCTGCAACCCTGATTCCATTAGTTTCCTCCCATATATTTACCTCCCCACAGTTTGCTGTGCTTGGAAGCATAGAACTGCTTCCCTTTGTACTGTCATTTCTCTACAAAGTGATTGTTCTTTGTTGAAAATGTGGCTGAAAACCTAAAATAGGTAGAGATAAAGTTTTGCCTTCTCTCCCGAAGTTACTTTCTGCCACCTACAACAGAATATTTATTTGCACGCGACTTTTAGATCCAGACAACATTGATTGCCATAATTCTTATGTTTTCAACCTAATAATTTTCACTTGCATGCACACTGTCAGTTTAAATATATATAAAAGCAAGGTCATTCTGCCCTTACCAAACTGTGGCCATGTACTATTAAGTTGACCTCAGTGATCATAAAGACTAGGTGTGTCATCATTTTCAGGTGACTTTTAATTTTCCCTTTTAGGACATCACCAAATCCTTCTAACACTTTGTTCATATATTTTATTATGTGTATCACTTTATTTTAATCATCCCACCACAATTTAAATTATTTTCAAGAGCTATAAATGGTGCCATAGCCTCTTTACAAGGTTTCCTGACTAATAGTCTATTTAATGTATATTAAATAAGAAGTAATAGTCAGCTAAGGGAAGTATCCTTTTGATCCCATTACTCAGCTCCTTATAGCACTATCATGTTGCCAAATGGCCACTTTTATCAAATGAAAATTACTGATCATGGCCTTTAAAATATGACACCAATTAACACAGGGACCCTGTAGTACACAGATATACTGCATGAGCTCATACCATCTCATCTCGGCCTATGTTCTATTGTAGTTTCAAATATCATTTCATGGCTCAATGTGTCAACTATTAGACTTGGCAAAATATACAAGGGGGATTGTTTTATTTTATTTCAGGTGCATACAATATGGGCAGTAACATCAAAACCAGAAAAAAAATCCTGGCTTTACCACGTTTTTACTGCTTAGCAACACAAGACTTTTAAATGTTTTGTTTCTTAGTTATTATATATGTTTTAAAATATAGACATTATCTATCTCAAGTGTAGAAAGCTAATAATTAATGTGATATATTTTCTCAAAAAACAATACTAGAAAAAATCAGAAGGAAAGTACTTCATAGAGCATGATATCAGAATATATATATTTTTAAATGGACTAACATTAACAAAGGACCAAATATGTCGACTCTGAAAGTAAATACAGATGAGATTGAAATTTCTATTGCTAAAAATACAATTTTCATGTTGAGTTGCAAAGAAACAACAAAAACAATACCACCACTGAAAAATATAGGAAAAAAAAAATTCCTCCATCGTGTATTTCCTACAGACTGTGAACTACAAACTAACACAAAGTGAAACAAATATCTTGACAGTAAACTGATTCCATACTAATTAACAACAACAGCAACATCCAGCAACAGATAACCAGGGATCAATATGTGTACTTCAAAATGTAGAAATCAAGAAAAATGCTATTAAATATACAAATTATTCAAAATGACTAGGTAACAATTAAGGAATTTAACACAAGGGGGGAAAATAGTGTGTGTGTGTGTGTGTGTGTGCGTGTGTGTGTGTGTATATATATATATATATATATATATATATATATATAAAATCATACAAATACAACAAAAAATTAACTGGAAAAGCTGTTTCAAAAATTCCTTAAATCTTGAGCAGTCAAGTAGGCAAAAGTGAGTGATACAAAAAATGCAATATGATTAATGCTGTAGAATTATTTAATAGTTAGAACTATAAACCATACAGAAAACATAAGTCACTTTTAAAAGCCTATGAGATAGTCCCAATATCATAATGATTGGCGAGGAGTTAAAATACAAGCAAATACACACACACACACACACACCCCTAAAAACGTTTTTAAAAAGTCAACAAAGGAATCATTTCTATAGGCTTCACTATCTAATGATGTTTTGTGATTACAGGAATAAAAAGAAAAATCCTCAACAAAGTCTCCACTCTCTTCAGTTACAACATGATCATACAAAATCAAATCACGGGTTTACAAATTACTTAAAATTAATTAAAGTAAAAAAGGTATGTATAACAATACAGAGAATTTAGCCAAGAAGATTGGAACCCAAATGAAATTATATTGAATTAAATTAAATCAAAGCTATCAATTAGCAGACTGTTATCAAAAAAGCCTCAAAAATATAACACTAAAATTAATGCATTTCAAAATTAAGATATATTTTTAATAAGACTGCTGTACTTGAAGCACTCTGCTACAATGCCAGCAGTAATACTGTTTCCATAGGACCATTAACTATTGTAGCAAAATCCTTGAAATTGCTCACACAGTTTGAGAGCGGTTATCTACAGTTCTGAGAATTCATTAATGATTAGAGATTGACACATATGTGTCACTGGTGACACACTGGTATTTATTTACCAGTGTGTGTGTGTGTGTGTGTCCTCATTTACAGGACAGGTGCATCAACATTAGGGAATGCTCATAGCCATTGCTAATTTCACTACTGATCAGTAAATGACATAGAAAACAGTCCATAGCATTCATTCATGTATTTGACAAATTCTAATTTAGCATCGAAACTGTGCCAAACACTTCTCTCAGTTTTAGAGATGTAGAGATTAAAAATCCAAACAGATAAACTATCTAGCTCTTTTGGAGTATACTTTTACTAATATATTATATAGAAAAAATCACCATGGAAATAGGAAATCATATGTGTCATATTATTAATATGAAGACAGAAGATTGTGAAATCCTTGTTATTTTTTTTATTTTTATTTTTTTTTCATTTTTTTAGGTAATACAACTGAATTGCTTCCTGAGATTCAGGACCTTGAACCTTGAATTAACACTCATTCCAGAAGAATGGTTGAGGAGGAGGGGATTGTTGACTCTGGATAATTGAGAAGGAAAGTCTCAATTATTGTTAAAGAAATGGACATAAACTAATCTTAACATTTTATATATTTAAGATATTAAAAATATAAATATTAGTCCAAATAAGTTGAAAGACACTTTGGTCAAAATTATTCTTATTCTGGTCCTGGTTATTGTTAATATTCCATAGGTGGTTTGTCTGAAAGTCTTCGTCTATGTTTGATCTAAATTTAAAATCACTAAACTGATTTGTCATGTGAAAAAATCCAGTCTTTGCAATTTTCCTTATTTCCTTTCTCTATGTGTAAATTCTATTCATTAACTATGTCCTTTTGTGTAAAGTTTCCAGAACACACCTATGATATTTTTAACAAATTTACCTTTCCTGTCATAGTTTCCAAACTGCAAATACGCAGCATTCATTATGTGTGTTGTTTCTGGGCTCCATTCTACAGATCTGCATTATATATATAATATATATAATGGTATATATTATATATAATATATATTGTATAATATATATAGTATTTAAAATTAGATAGATAGATAGATAGATAGACGATAGATATTGCAAGCTCATCAATCTCAGCTATGAGCATATCATATCATGTGGATAAAAAAAGGAAAAAGTGTTTATGTATTGTGTAAGTGTGAAAAAAATATGTTTCAACTTTCCTTTCCCATTTACAGACAAATTTGGTAGGAATGGACTAAAATAAATTAAATTTTAAAGAGGTAAAGAATAAGAATATAACAAAAATTTGTTAAATAACTCTCATTTTACCAACATAATACAATGCTTTCCATTCCCTCTGTTAACATATTTACTGAAGTCTACAGCTTGTTGAATGCTTTGGGCTCACATAGCTTCTGTCTCTCACACTCTGTTCTCTCTGTTTCGGTAGTATGTGTACCAAGTATCAGATGTGTTTATCCCTAAATCTGTTTATACCAGTTGTTTTTGTTTTTTCACTTACATAATTTATTTAAATATCACTTAAACTTACAAAAGTAAGAGTGTGAAAATAGAGTTATTTCTATAAAACTACATTGTATGCTTTGAAAACAACTGTGTAAAGGTGAGTTGCTTGAAATATGTTTTCAAAGTAAGTGTTGTCTGGACAATTATAAAAAACTGGGGAAGAAATCACAGACATCTGAAAGGATTCTGCACACAAATTTCTTACAAAAAAGTTTATAACTGCTTGATTTGCTTTAAACAGACAGAAACAAACAAACAAAAAAAACTGCAGAGGATGGATTATGAGTATGGTTTACATAAATTTAAAAAATACAAAAAGAAAATGCATAGCACTGTCCATCAGCTGACATACAAGCAAAGGCCTTGGACTTGATAAAGTTTTTAAATAAATTCACATGTATACTTTCAAAGTTAAAATGAAATGTGTAAATCATACACCACCTTTATTTTAAGGTTTGTATCAACATAATTTTGGGGGGTAAAAAGGCTTATTCCATATTTCTTATATCATTCCACAAAAAACAAACAAACAAAAAATGCTGACCTGCCCACCCTTTGTTTTGATAGAAAATGCTTCAGCATAGTCAATAATATTGCTTCGTGATGGATACCATGTGACTCTCCCTCTAGTCTATCCCACAGACACAGCTAATTAGAACAATGGTGGGTCACCTGAACAAAGGAAGTCAATGTGTAGAGGCCAACTACTACTGACCTGTTCTAAGAACATGGAATGGAAAAATCTGATTCCTTTTTTGCGTACATAGATTTCAAATGATGAAAAAACAAAAGCTATTAATAGTGAGTATGAATATTAATCAAAGCTTCCTCGCGGCATAGTAAGGATCAAGATATTTGGAAATTGTGTGTACGTTAAATTTATGAGGGGAGAGGATTGATAAATGGGCATTGGCGTGGAAGGATTTTATGATACTCAGAGAAAAGCAAAAATACATGAAATATAATATTTTTAGTGACTAACATGATATATCTTAGTGCCCTAAACAGTATTTGTCCTCCTTCTTTTTAAATAAGGGGCTCCATATTTACATTTTCACTAGGCTCTGCAAATTTTTCACCTAACCCTGGGGGTAATGTTATTGACAATTAATGTTAATTGATGACTTACCATATCTCAGATTCTTTGACAAGCACTGTCTTATGAAGTGACTTGCTAACTTCTTGAATCAATTCATTTTACCATTTTATAGATAAAGAAGTTAAAATCGGAATAATTACTCAAATTCCCCAAGAAAAACTTACATTTCAGTGATAGAAACTGGAGATAAATCTAGGTATATCTGACTCAAATGTCTATGATTTAAATTATTAGCTCCTTTGACCCCTGCCCTGTCCCATCATCCCCATACTTCCCTTTACAGAGATATATTAATAGACCTTTGTTTTCTGTATGTAAAACTGCTTAACATTTATCAGAAGGTTGCGATATTGTAAAGACATTCTAAATTCAAGAAAGGTATCTTTTGGTATTCTTTGCATTCATATTGTCAAATTTATCATCATAGAAAATTAAGAACTTCACATATATTAGTACGTGAGTGTATGTATAAAATTGTGCACAAAGGATTCATCAGTTCAATATTTTTCTATATTTATTAAAAGTGTAAAATCGTTGAAATTAATATTGGGTCTCTCACTTGGAAAAACTATTTGCAGTTAGGTAGCACTAAGCTACTGTACTCAAATTATATATGCATATATGTTTATACAATTTTAATAATAAATTTATCTGTTGATCAAGTATATGTCCTTTGACCCTTATAGAGCAAACAATTCTTCATTATAGGGTATAATCATGTAAAAAAAACATAAATATTATCAAAGGTTATTATTTTTTAATCATAACATATACCACAATTTTACCTTCAGTAAGACAAATGCTCATATTTGTTTGATATATAAACTATTAATATTTATAATGTTAGGGTGAGTCGCTGTTTACGTAAGTTTAATTAGTTACATATTTGTAGTTTTATACCATTCAACTTTATATATCCTGCATATTAAATACATATATTACTAAATTCATTAAATTTCATCACACTTTTAAACAGAAAGGCCATGTAGTCCCGTGAAGTTTTAACTATTTCAATATATAGTCATTAATATTTTGATAGCAGCTCTCAAATAAAAGTTCTATTTACTTTTTGTTTCCTAGTTGTTGCTATACCTCAGTCTTGAAATGTGGCATAGGAATAGCAATACATTTTTGCAGTCAATATTGCAACCCTGTTTTATGTCAATCCATTTGTGTTGTCATTTCTATAACCACATTTATTAAAAGAGGGCACTCAGAAGCAAATACAGAAAGAAGTAACTACCACTTCAATTTTGAATGTTGATTTGAACATTTCAAAAACCAAGATATATGCACGCATGCAAACACACACACACAAACACACATGCTTGTATTTTTAATGTAATTTACATAAACTCAAGTATTTTAAGACTCTCTAAATAACAGATAAGCTATGAATAAAAGCAGGAACTGATATTCCACTGAACCATAATTTTATTGCAGTGATTGCTAAGATATGCAAATGATTTTCAACAATTATCATATCAGATGCTTAACTCAGTAATTCCTATTCCTCACTACAGATTTCTTTCAAGTTTCTGATTGCTATTTTCAAATGTCTATTTATCTATGATGGTAAGTAAAATGTCATTCTTATGATTCCATTTACTATTATGGATGTATTTTGTCTTTATCTAATATAAATCAATCAAATAAGTTTCTCAATTTGGACAATAACAAGTGAGAAATAGATGGCTCCAAATACTAAGAAACAAAGCAGGAATTCAAGCAGAAAACAACATATAAATATTAACAGCAAAATGGAAGACATAACAAAACCCCTTAAAGAACAGGTGCTGCCTCAACGCTAAAAGGTATAATTTTGTTACTGTATTTTCAAATTTCGATGTTCAACCAATGTGACTTCCTATCTTATTTAGCCAGACACTTGTTATTTATGTTGATGTAGTTTGAGAGATAATACTATGATTATTGCATCCAATTTTGTGTTTTGTGTTTTTTTAAGAAAGGAAATTTACAAAATTCAATTTCAAAGGACAACTTCCCTATAATAGTTTGCCAATAGTGAAAATGTGGCTTCATACAAGATTAATTCCAGGAGCAACACTAGAGATCAAGTCTGATGAAATGGCTTCAGAAAATATATAAAGATGGAATCATTTTAATAGAAAAGAACTACAAGTATATATTCCAACAAATGCAATTAAAATACACTCTTTAATAATGTGCAAACAGGTTTCCACTAACTCTGTACACTAGTATTTAAATAGAACTGATCTCTATTGTGTGTCATCATCTGTCAATCTTAATCAGAAACACCCACCACTGTCTTTTTGTCTGCATGAAAAAAAATATTTCATATATTTTAATTTTCAGTTTTCTATAATAACATTATTGATAAATTAGTCAAAATTATTTATTATCATGGAGATAGATGAGTTGCATTTCATGTATCTCAATTGCTTTTTTTTTAGCTAATGTTTCATTTTTCATTATTGCTAATAGCAAATAAAATAATTTCTTAAATTAGGCTACCATGTTTTTCACCTAGGTGTTTTTAGCCTTCTCTGCCTCTGTTTCCTCTTATATAAAATAATAATGACAATAATAAATACGATGATGATAAAAATATATAACCTTTTTTAAAGTTGTCTTAAACATTAAGAACAATGATATAAGTAAATAAGTTAGCATATTACATATCAAAAAAGCACTCAAGAACTAGTGGCTTATATGAATGTATATTCATATATGCTAAACATCAGAAGAATGTGAATTTTGTTAAAAAATAGTAAACTCCTTTTTAAAATGATGTGTATCATTCGAGTTTAGTTGCTCCAACTATCAATATTTGAATATTATTGAAATAAAAGAATGTATTTTAGATGGGAAGTCTATTCAAGTCGGGCCCTGAAAATATTTTTAAAAAGAAATCCTCTTTTTTCTTCAAAGACTAAATAATATAAGCAGCATTTACTTATTCAACTTGACTACCCATTCTTATTACTAAAAGGACACCTGTGTGGAAAACAAAACAAAACAAAACAAAACAAAACAAACCTAAAGAACCAGATGTGGTTTTTAATCAACATTAACAGACTGTTAATATTATTGTGTGTGTGTTTTGTTAACCAATAGAGTTCCCATGAAGAAATTTTGGTGAAAGGACTACTGACACATCTGTATGGGAATGAAAGGCTGTTGAGCTCCCTAGAAACTATCAAATACAGCAAATCAACATCAAACCTAGAACCAAACGTGCAACAGGACTTTGGGCAGAAATACAGATGGCACGCTTCAGAGAGAGTGGGACTCTACCTGGACAGTGACACTGAACCAGCGTGGGAGTGCCGTGGGAAAAGGAAGACAATTGGGATTTCCCATGAGTCTCCTATTGTTTCCTGTCTGCTGAGCATACTGTGAGAGAATGAATCCATTGGCCCCAGTTCAAAGGTTCAGGTGTGCATAGCACAGAAGTCAGAAAAGGAAGGTACAACTGTAAGTACTTAGACTAATGAATAAACTGCACACGTGATGCCATTTCAATTACACTAGGATTTAGGTATCTGTTTTTGTTGTCTATTAAATGATAGTCTTTGGATACATCTAATATTTGAAAATGAACTCTTAACAGCAACGTACTTTAGACCTAGTTAGATAATTTAATGATATCTCCTCTACTGTTCTCTATACTCAAGAGATTATGTAGGAATGACAATTTTCCCACTTATTCAGAATTGGCTTATTAAAAATTCATACCATATGTATTAGTTTCTCCATAATAAGGGCATTTATATAACATTATATAGCAATAAATTTATAATATAGTAGATAACGTCAACAAAATGGCAGGCTAGGAGGTCCCAACACTCATTTCCTCCACACACACAAGAAAAAAACCAATGAAGAAACAACCACAAACCGAAGCAAATCACTCTGGGTAAGCATTGGACTGAAGCAGCAGCAGAAACCCCACGGAACACAAAAACCAAGGACTACCGCATAGGGAAGCATAGGAAGCTTCTTACCTGTTCTGTTCCAGGCTAGCCTCCAGTCTCCATCTGCTCAATATCACAGGAATCCCTCAGAAGGCTTTCACTCCACTGGAAAAAAGAATACGAAGACTTCAGCACTCCTTGTCACCACTGTGGACGTCTGCAGCCTTTGTTACTGAGGACACTGCAATCTTCACTGCAGCTGACCCCAGAAACCAATGGAGGTTTCTAGAGTCCCTGTGGCTCTGTCTCCTCCCCGGGGCTAGAGATGTACCTGTGGTGAGACTTGCCCTTAGGGGCCCAAGTTGCAGTGGTGCCTCACTCTCCAAGACAGGGCATCACAAAGACTCATTATCTCCCGGCCTATAATTGGTACTGTGCTGGGCCACACCCACTGAGTAATAGTTTGCAGCCTTGTTTGAACATCACTTGCACTGGCTGCCAGCAAGCTGCACGCAGCCCTCCAAGGTCCTCAGTCTGGGCTTTGATCAGCCATAACCCATCATCTGGCTGTGCTGCTGCACTGTGCCCCGCCCCTCTGGGTCCTGAGTCATGGTTTTGATCCACCATCACCTGGGTGGTGTAGCCACTGCTCAGTGCCCTGTCCCTGGGTTCTGAGTAAAAAAGCCAAAAAACAACAAGTGCCGGTAATTATGTGGACAAAAGGGAACCTTTGTACACTGTTGGTGGGAAGGTAAATTGATGCAGTCACTATGGAAAACAAATACAGGGGTGCCTCAAAAAATTAAAAATAAAACTACTCTATGATCCACTGATTCCACTTTTGCATATATATCTGTCATGCAGGAGACCCTGCTTGCTGCGCCATTTGTCGTGCAGGGTGCCAGGAAGGGTCTCAACTCCCGCTCCCCACACAAGAACGCAGGACATGGTGAGGCCAAAAAGGAACACCCACGGAGCCACAGGTAGGGGAGCCACACCACTACAATCTCGCTGGCGGTTGGGCTGGAGAAACAGGAAACAGGAGCCACACAATTCTCAACCCTCACCGCGCCGCCTGCTAGCTCAGCCACCATCTTCTTGCTAGCCCCCATTTTCTCTTTCTCTGCTAGCGTAGTCACAGCAGTTATATTAGTAGCCAATGGCTCACTGGTTACAGCTGACGGCCAACTAGCCACAGCTGATGGCCATGCAATCACAGTTGATGGCCATTTACTACCTGAGCCAGCACCTGTCTATGTGAGGCTGAGAGCCTGGAAACTACTTTCTGGGGCTCTGTCCCCACAATATCTGAAACAAATTAAGTCACTATCTCAAAGAGATAGCTGGATTCCTATGTTTTTTTGCAGCATTATTTATAATAATCAAGATATGGAAACAACCTGTGTCCACTGATGGATAATGGATAAAGAAAAAATATATATGTACATATGTGTGTGTGTGTATATATATATATATATACACACACACACATATATATTTGTTCTAGTATTTTTATTTTCTTACTGAGTCCATTTTACTAAAAAAGTTAAATATATCTTACAAAATTAACAAAAGCTTAAGAAAGTTGAGCATATTACACTGTGTAATATTTAGATAAGAATGTTTGAAAATTATATTTTGTTCCTTACAACATAGCACATCATAAAGAAAAATTAAAAACATTTTCTCATGTATAATTCCTATAAATTATTATATCCCTCTTTATTAGGGAAAAGGCCTGATTATGGCAAGCATTCATACACCCCTGAAATTTTCTGTAGAATAACTACAAAAGTAAAACCAAGAGGCTTGCAGACCTTTAGTAGTTGAAACCATGTTAAATATTGGGAAGAATTCAATTAATATCAAATATATAGATAAAATAGAATATATAATAGAAAATATATAAAGTAGAATATGTATAGTAAAGCTTATATGTAAAATATATAAAAATGATAATATTTATATAATGGAATATATAACAGAATATATTTCAAGCATAAAAAGGAGGGAAATCCTGCTATTTTGACAACATGGATGAATCTGAAGGACCTTATGCTACTTGAAATAAACCAGACACAGAAAGACAAATACTGTATGGTATTACTTATTTGTAGAAACTTAAAAAAAAAAAAAAAAAAAAAATCCCATAGAATGGAGTAAAACTGTGGCTTCCAGGTCCTGGGGTGGAGGAAATGGGAAGATACACACCAGTCTACAAACATTTAGTTATATATAAAATCAGTTTGCAGAACCTAATATAGAACATGGTGACTATAATTAATAGTATAGTACCACATAGTTGTAATTTTGAAAGTAGATCTTAAATGTTGTCACCACACAACAAAAAGAGTTACGTGTATGAAATAATAGATGTGTTAACTTGGTTGTGGTAATCATTTCACACTGTACATTAAATCTTCACATTGCACCCGTTAAATAGATTTATTTTAATTAATTATTCCTCAATAAAGCTGAAAAAAGTAAAAAATATTTATTTATAATACAAGTTATGTGGAAATTAAATTATAAAGTCTAAGTTATGTTTCCTGCACTTCATTTAGAAATTGCTTATGATAATGTTTGAAATATTCCTAATTCTGACTAGATTGCACTGAATCAGAAAGTGTCATGTGGGGTGTCATGCGGGGTCTCAGCTCCTGCTCCCCGCATAAGAACACAGGATATAGTGAGGCCAAAAAGGAACACCCATGGAGCCATAGATGGGGGAGTCATACCACTATATTCTCGCTGGCGGCATCCGCCTCTCTGCAATCCGCTCTTGCTAGCCCAGCCACCATCTTCTTGCTAGCCCCCATTTTTCTCTTTCTGCTAGCGTACCCACAGCAGTTATATTGGTGGCTAATGGCTCACTGGTTACAGCTGACGGCCAACTAGCCACAGCTGATGGCCATCCAATCACAGTTGATGGCCATTTACTACCTGAGTCAGCACCTGTCTATGTGAGGCCGAGAGCCTGGAAACTGCTTTCTGGGGCTCAGTCCCCACACCATCTCAGCCACCATCTTCTTGGTAGCCCCCATTTTCTGCTAGCATAGCCATGGCAGTTATATTAGCAGCCAAGGGCTCGCTGGTTACAGCTGATGGCCAACTAGCCACAGCTGATGGCCATCTAATCACAGTTGATGGCCATTTATTACCTGAGTGAGCACCTTTCCATGTGAGGGCGAAAGCCTGGAATCTGCATTCCTGGCTCTGTCCCCACAGAAAGTTATATTATTTTTTTAATAAATGTGGTTTTGTTTTGTTTTGTTTTGTTTTGTTTACCTTAAGCAGTAATGGTACTAACAGATACGAAAAGGAAAGATGGATGGGTAGTAGATTGTGGAGGTCAAAGTTAATTGAGAAAATCACTTTTACAAAATGGATAGAAGTTGTCAACTATATTCTCTTTATTTTTCATATTTAGAAGCATTTATATTTCATAGTCAACTTTCCAGGAAGTAACATGCTTATATTGTAATAATTAACATTATTTTATCTTAATTAATGCAAATATATTAAGTGTATAAATGTATCTTAACTGTATCTATTATTTATTGACTTTCTATGATGTGTTTTGTATGCATAACCATAATAGTAATATAAGGTATCAGTTTCTGTTTTAGTGAAAATAATGCTAGCTGTTGTAACACTGTAAGAGATCAATCACAATATCAATGATTAAAAACAACAAAAATAGTTTATTTCTTGTCCACTTCACCATCCAGTTAATAGCAAGTAAGTGGATTTTTTTTTTTTTTTAATTAAAGTTCATTGGGATGACAACTGTTAGTTAAGTTACATAGGTTTCAGGTGTACATGTGCCAATAGCCACACAGTGGCTATTCTTAACTGGTTGTTTCAGAGACCAAGGCACTTTCCAACATGTGAATGTGCACCTGTGAGTTTTCTCCACGGTGTAGGCAGATAGATAGGAAATAGAACATTGCTGTCTAATACATTTACCATTTTGATTAAAACATAAAGTAAAATAATGAAAAGTAGTGTTTTTAGTTGAGAATTAAAGATTGAGTACACAAGATCAATTAGGTAAAATTGATAATGGAATTTTACTGACAAAACCTCCCAAAAATATGTCAACTCCATTGCACAGATAAAGGAATTGACCTTCAGAAAGGTCAATGAGAGTGTAGATATTATATTTTGTAGTATTAAAATATCTGCAGCCTAATCTTATGATTTCTATTTTCTCTGACAAGTGCATGGCAAAGACATCTGTTGGAATGAAGGAGATATGTAGGTATAAAAACCTGAAGAGAGGGGAGAATATTAAAACATTTTGTGGAGAGTGAGATAGATGGGCAGTCCCAAGGGCTGGCTTGTGAGTGATGAGAATACATTTTAGGAGGTAAATATGACCTCATGTGTGAAATTATCTAGCAGTGCTCAGCTGCTAGAGTAAGGGCATGTTGCATTATGATAGTTTAGGTCATTCAAGGTTGCTGTTTTGCTTGATAGGCTCAATAAGAATAACAGAGGAACGAGAGAGTTTAGAATATTTGCAAGAATGTCCTTGAAATCACAAACCATAGAACCCAAACTAGATAATGTAAAGTAAAATAAAAAATAAATAAATAAATAAATAAATAAATAAATAAATAAATAAATAAATAAAGAGAGGGGGATGGGGAGAAATTTATTGAGAGGTCTCAATTCCTGACCAAGAGTTTCTGACCAAGCAGTTAGACAATAAATGAGGCTGTGGTCACAGCTGGGATTCACTAATTAGTGACACCTAGGCATAGAATGCTTGTACTATAGGTAATAACAAGGTGAAAAAAGAAATTGTGGAAGTGGTTTGTTGAATGTGAGTCTAAAAGTTCACTGGACATAAAAAATCAAAAAAACAATAATTTGGTCATATTTTTGTTCTAGATTTTCTGTATGGGCATCTACATGTAATCAGAGTGATGGAAGTAGCATCTAAGGGTGGAGAAAATGACCACAAACCAGATGCCAAGTATTCAAGGAAAAATAGAAGTGATTAAAAACATATATACATTTATGCACATATATATGCCTAATTTTACATTAGTATCTGCAATTGCAAACATACAGTATAAGAATGATGTTAAAATGGGACAGATTTTGTTTTGAGGCCCCAGAGGCCAAGAACTATATAAGATTGTGATCAGTATCCTGGGATCTTAAAGAGGTAATTGGAAAAACATGAAGGACATCTTCAGATTTTAGAAAACCTTAAGAAATATTTAAACCTAGATCATTCAGCAATACTCCAGTGCTAATTTTTAAATATCTTCGTTCTAGAGTAAGCCTCAAAAGGCAAGAATAACATAACTTTTCAAAATATCTCTACATAATTGAAGAGATGAGAGACCACACATATATGACACATCAAAATATTTATAACTGAATCAAAAGCAATAATTTATCACCCACTTTGAGGTGTCCTGGCTTTGCTAAGTCACCATGCTAAAAATAATATTATTAAGTTGGTGCAAAAGTAATTGTGTTTTTTGCAATTAATCTTTTAAACCGCAATTACTTTTGTACCAACTTAATATATTGGGTCAAGTGCCCCCATATACTGTACTAAAGAGGTGTTAGACTATACATGCAGGACATACTAGGAGATTTTAAAACTGGATCAGTCACTATTTCAAAGAGATGGAGTAAAGATTTATCGGAAAAAAGTTGATTACGTGCTGTGTGTGTGAGTTTCCGTCACGTAGGATCTCCTGAGGGCAGGTGAGATGCTTTCAAAGGATATGACACTTGAGGTTTGGGCTGAAAGTGGCAGACCAGAGGGAATGAGAGCTTCCCTGAAACACACTTCAATTACACTTAGGTAAAAGTCACTAAATGCATTTACAAAAGAGATCCTGCTAGGGTTGTATTTCAAAACACCTATTTCCACAGAGAATTGCCTGCAGGAGTGAAAAGGCTCCATCAAGGAAAGAGCTGTGAATGGAGAGCAAATACCAGGGACATCGAGGACTCATAAGAGGCCTGTGTGGCAACAACCCCAGGAAAATAATGGGGAATGCAGGAAAACAGACACACACAGTGCATTTTTGAAAAAAACAAACAAACAAACAAACAAACAAACAAACAAAAAAACCACTAGTTTAACAGAGATTTATAGCTTGGGTGGGGATATGGTGACTATACTGGGCTCCATGTTTAAGTTGGGAAAAGAGTACAGGGAGCATTGAACTTCATTCCCTTTTTTCTGAATATTATTGAAATTTAAGTTTAAATTTTCAATATTTAATGAAGCTCCAAAATGTATGACAAAAGATCAACCTCCTTTCAAGCTGGAAAATTTTGGTGGGTGCTCTGAAGAAATAAGATTCTTCAAAAGTTATATTCTTTGGGAGATGACCTGATTTGATATATCAGATTCCCCATTTGATTCATGATCTTTCCTAATGTAGAATCTTTAGGGTGTTTTTTCATTGTTTTCTTGATTACATAGTGTATTTTACTGATTATATTTAAATGCTTAGGTTAGATTTCTAAACATGGAATGACCATAAACTAACTCCTGTTTATGAGTTGATTTCCAGAAATGTTACATCAATTTTTAATTCTAGCACTTACCAATGCCAGGTTCACTTACTAGCATTAGACATTACCATAGTTTAGAAATTTATCAGTATCAAAGGTATAAAGATATCCTTCCTCCATCATTCCCTACTTTCTCTCTTTTATTTTTTTTAATTTTTTATGACTAGTAAGCCTATATAAGCCTAAATATATCATAACATTTTCAGACATTTGTATATACTATTCCACAATTTTACTATTATGTTCTTTTGTCTCTGTATGCTCAGTTTTGGTTTTATGTTGTTGTTTTTTTCAATTCATTTTAATGTCTAATAATTCACTTATAAGCCTTCTAAAATATATGAGCTTATTATTTATTGTAACTATTTTTACAACTCATTTTGTCTTTTAACTTTTTTATGTATTATGAGGCAAAACATTTAATTTCATATAGTCAAATATATCAATTGTTTCATTTAATATTGGAAACACATTACATATTCTGTGATCAATGTAACATTTTATCATCCTAAAGAAAAATATATATTAGAATGAGATAGACAACTCAACAAAAGATGAAATACCTACTTAGAAAACTATGAGGATCAGTGAGTCAACAAGTTTACACCTCTTAGTTCCAAATGGAGAAAGAAGGCAAGTGGAAAACAAGTAAACAATTTCATAATGAAGTTAGAAAGGATCTGAAAGGACATTGGATGTGAAGTAAGATACTTAAGCAGTACTGTCGTGTGATCCAAGCAAAAGGGCTTCAATTCCTGGACCATGGCTTAAGAAATGCCAGCCATGACACATATGTCCAAGTAACCATTGAACACAGAGCCTGGCCCCCTCTTCCAAACCATCGATGGCCTTGGAATCCCCTGCCCAATGAGCCCAGCCTACTGCTTGGACCTCATGCATACTGCTGGCCTAAGGAATGACCAAAGAGGGCAGGGAAGGAAGATACAGGCTGTTCAGAAGCTGTGGATGGAGCCTGATAATGTGAATTGTCTTGTTCAAATACATGATCAGGAAACCAGTTAGACAGCAGGATGGAGCCAGGTGTGATAAATAAAGAATGGACATGTTGTAAACTGGAAACCTTCCTTTGTACTTTTGTCGGGACCAAAAAGTAATAGTGTCATGCCTGCGCTTAAATTCTAGATTTCCTATGTCAGTTAGCTGGAGTCTGAAGAGGAAAGGTTATTATACTTCTGGATCTTAGTTTCCACACTTGAAAAATAAAGAGGTTTAACTTGTGCTAATATTCTTTAGCTGGCTTTATCCCTCTTAGTGAACTAAGAGTCTTTGAAAACAATAGAGAGAGAAAATGAGAATTTAACAGAAAGTACAAATAATTGACTTTTCTACCTTAAAGGGATTTATATACTTTAATAAAGTGCTGAGAAAATTTTCAAACTAATTAATTTCCCTGGTGTGCAGACAATCAATTTTTATAAATGCACAGAATATAACATTATATTTCTATGTGTGAGTATCGGCAAGCTTAGTCACCAAATTTCAGCTTTGTGGTTTTGTATGTTGTCTCTGAGTAAGGCACTTCTCACAATAGGAATCAACTCTGGTTCATCCAGTTTCCTTGCATCAGTCCATATGATATTCTGTTGCTTGTTTTCTAGCATTTTCCCCCTTTCACATACAAACAAACAAACAAACAAACAAACAAAAAATCTTATTGTCCATGAATGAGGAAGGTGAGTTTAATTTTCACTTAATTAGGCTAACGTTGCAAAACGGTAATACACAAAGTCCTCACTAAATTTTGTCAACAGGTTCTTGGAAACTGCGACTTTAAGCAAGACAACGTATAACAAACTAATTTTATCATAGGCTAATTGATACAAACAAGAGTTAAGTTCCTATGGCACATTTCTGGTCACAAAAACGTGTCTCATATCTCACACTGTAAACAAGAGTCCTTTTTGTGGTCTGTTTAGTACCATGTTTTTTGCATTTCTGTGGTTTTTGTCTAGATTTCACTGTTTAAAATAGCCCCAGAATGAAGTGCTGAAGTGGTGTCCGTGTGGCTATGTGCAAGGAGGCTATATGTATAGACAGACAATATGGGCGTTTTCGATATCTTTCCTTTAGGCAGGCGTCATACTAAACTTGTCTATCAGTTCAATGTTAATGAATAAACAATACACATTGCAGGTGCATTTATATGGAAACACACAAAAGTATATTAATAGGTTTGATGAAAATGTGACCAGACACTCCCAGGAACCTAACCCGGTTTCTTCCCTGGAAGTGATGTTGGTTGTGCATTTGCCAGTTCAAGGTTTCTGGTGACTTCGTAGAACAGATCTACCATAAATAATGAGATTCCACTGTATTGAGTAGTAAAACACTATCTGCCCAGCTACAACACCACCACATGTTCCAAATTCTCTTGAAGCTAACTAGGTTATGTTATTAAATTCTATTAACACAATTTAAGTGAAATATTGTGTTACGATTCCAAGAATAATTTACCAACAGGAGGGGAGATATTTCACATGTATCTCCTGCATCCAATCTGAAATACACGATTAGTGGTCCAGCAGTCATGCTGGAGAATGTGGTGACTTGGGATGGAAGGTGCATGCTGAGGAATTTAGAACAGTAGCTAGGACAATAGGGTCTAATATCACCCACACAGTGCCTTCCATTCCGTCCATGAATGCCCGCTATTCAAACTTAATATATACTAGAGAAATAAGCTTCTATTTTGTTTAATACACTCTTAAAAATAAGCTTGTATGTAGCAACTTTTAATTATATCTGCTAATGTAGCATGTTAACAAGTTCGTCGATTAAAATAATATCCTACCTCTATTTGTTTTTATTCTTACTCTGCTCTTGGTTCTTGTTTGTGGGTATGGCCCCTGTCCACTCTCTCTTCAGGGTATTACTCAATATACTTCACGTTGATCTATATCTTTTTTTTTAAATTGTGAATTTCATGTATCTAGCATGTTTCTGTACATTCAACTATCATCTAATTGCTTAAATCAGTATATAATGCCTCTTTTTCTTTAATTATTTTGTTAGTTATGTCTTCATAATTATATTGTAAAAATTGTAGGTGGGAGTACACCTTAAACTTTCCTTGTATTCCATGATAATGGAAATAAATTTGTAGGTGAAAAATAAGTACCAGTTATTGTTTAAATTACTAGAGATAATTAAAATAATATATATGTATGAATAATATATATTACATATAATATACATTATATATAAATTATATATATATGTACTTTAGATGTTCACATTATATCTAACCCTTTCAAATTGTCACCTCATATGCCTTATATAAAATATTTGAACATATATCTGTTCATATACAGTGTTTATATACAGTGTATATGAACAGATATATGTGTTACATATATAACAGATAAACAGTATTATATACACTGTTTATATACAGTGACTAAAAGTTATAAAAAATGGTGATGTAATAATGGTTCAGATTTTCCTAACTGATAATTATTCAATAAAATTAATGTTATTCCATTTGTTACTTTAAAAGCATATTATATATATATATATATAGCATTACCTAGTTATAGTTTTTTTCCTAATATTAAATATATATGTCATAAAATTTTGGTGAGAATACTTTCCAAGTCTTCCTTCATATTAGAGTATACAAACTATATAACGTTTAACTACTCACTACAAAACCAACCAGGCATGATGATGTAAAATTTGTATCATTCAGATCTATTTAGTGACTAAAATAATTACCATATCAACCTGTTTCTTCATCCTTTTTCTAAGTTGTTTTTGCTCTCTTTTTACCATGGTGCTTCTTATCTTTGTAGTCCAGTTGGAAGATTCCTGCTAAAAAGGGGCATCACTACTTATGCAGAGGTTTGATAGAAAGTTATGATTTTGTGGCACATAAAAGCATGAAAGCTTTTTTCATCAGATTAGAGTTTACTTCTCTCATCTGATTTCATTTCAGAACAAATAGGCAGTAAAGTGGGGAAAGCAGTAACTCAAACTTAATTCACAATTACTCTGTTTTTTGGTGTGGTTTTTTTTTCTTAGTGGAATCCAGGCTTTAATTGTATTCATCAAATGGACCAAATTACACAATTTTGTCTTTCACGGTCACTCTGTATCTTTAATGTACAATTTCAACTAGGGTATTCTTTTATAATAAAATCACTTTTTCTCTGGCATGCTTGTTCAGGAGCTAAGATAACATGTTTTTTTGTTTTTTGTTTTTTTTTCCTTCACCAATGTCTGGCAAGTTGCATTATCTGCTTCTCACAAATGCTTGTCGTATGTAGAAAACATGGGATAATTTCATAAATATGTCATGGACGGACAACTCAGGTTTTCTGACAGGATCAAGTCTGTGCTGAGCTAGCTAAGGTATTACACACAGATTCTTATATAATTATTTCTTACTAGAAAATAATAATCCTCTTTATCAATGCCAGAACATTCGTAATACTAAATTAATGAATTGTTCATTTTTCTCATTCTTATTGAAATAAGCACATGATAGATATCTATAAGTATTTTATTTCAATAATAATTGCATAGCTTTAAAGAGTTTTCTCTTAAATTTTATATCAGTTGGGCTGAAAAAATAGATATTTTCTATCTTGACTAAAGCAATTATTTTCACAATATAACTGTTAAGAACACAATAATATTCTCCATCAAGAGAATAATGTCCAGTCCATAAGTAAATGTCTACATTTGAAATACAAGCTGTGTTTTTTAATAAACAGATCTATATAAGGAAATCTCATTCCTCTCTTTAAAATCTTAATTATTATTTTACATCACTAAAATTGAGATTGTGGAGATAGGAGGTAAAGCGTGAAATCATGGCCATAAGGCAGTACCACAAGTTTCCTTCTTTAAGAAACATGCAATTTTTTGATGTTATAAAAAATGGAATAAGTAATTGAAAGATCATTGAAACAAATGGTTGCTCATATAAAGTTCCTCTTCAGGGTCACTTTTTATTTAACTAAACGATTTTTCTCATTTTGAATAATTCAGGAATTGTAAAAGAGGGGTTAGCAATATATATGTGTATATTAAGCATTTTCATCAGTGCAATGGCTGCTTAACTAGCTTGCACACATTGTGATTAGGAAATCAGTAGAGCTCCATGATGTTTTCTTTGCTTTGGGGTCAGTGAAAAGAGTAGTAGACAATTGCTTCTGAATTGTGATCAATTAGTAATTAGCTAAGTTTGGAAAAAGAGAATATCAGGTAAAAACTGTTCGGGGTTCTTCGTTTGCCATGTGCAACTGTGACTGAATTTTCATTACCACACGTCCCAAGTGTAGAATGCCTCTTACCCTACCCAAGCAATCTTATACATCAAGATTCTAGTCACTTTTTACTATCAAAATACCTTCTTTTGTAGATTTGTTTTCTTCCTGATTCCTGACACTTGTTCTTCATACTGATGTCTTTCCCTCAGTTTTTATACAGCTCCAATACTAAAACCAATAATCAGGCAAACAAGTAATCAAACTGTTTCTTTTACCGCTTCTCTCAATTGCCACCTTTTCCTACATGCTGATCCACATGCCCCTTGGACTTAACAAAACTGCATTTACAATATGACCCAGCAATCCTTCCCCTGGGTATCTACACACAAAATCTGAAAACATTTATCCATAAAGACATATGTGCTCTGATGTTCAGTGCAGCTTTATTTACAGTGGCCAAGATGTATAAACAACCAAAGTGTCCTTCAATAGATGATTGGATAAAGAAGACGTGGTACATATACACAATGAAATACTATTCTCCCATAAGAAAAGATGAAATAGTACCATTTGTGACAACATGGATAGATCTTGAAATTAATATGCTAAGTGAACTAAGTCAGACAGAAAAAGTAGAGAACCATATGATTTCACTGATATGTGGTATATAAAACTGAAACCCACAAAAGAACAAGACAAATTGTCTAAGTCTATAGACATAGACAATTGTTTAGTGGCTAACAGAGGGTAAGGGGGGAGAGGGATAGTAGATGAGGGTAAAGGGGATCCAATATATGGTGATGGAAAAAGAACTGACTCTGGGTGGTGAACAAACAACGTGATATATAGATAATGTATTACAGAACTGTACACCTGAAACCTATGTAACTTTATTAACAATTGTCACCCCAATAAACTTTAATTAAAAAAAATAATTCAGAAAGCAACCTCTCCTTTTGTATTGTACATATTGATTAGTTGTGGCACCATTTACCCAGTTACTCTGCCATAGAGCTAAGGATTTTTCTACTTCATGAAGCATTCTCCATAGCCAAACCCCATGGTTGTTTGTTTTAGTGTAATATAATTACACAGATATCTGGTGTGCTTCTTCTTTCACTATACCTAAAGTTTACTGTCTCCAAATTACTTACTTTCTTATATGAAATTCTAAAGTATAGAGAAAGATTTAATTATAACCTTTGAGAATAGAAAAGAATAACTGACAAGGGGAAAAATAGAAGCATTTGAATTTAACATAATGTCCAACTTGAAGCTGAAGTCAGAAACGTATAGTACTGTAATTTATTTTCCCTCAGAAACTTTCCAGAAAAATCCTGCCAACTGAGATACATTCAGTTCTGTATCTCAGTAACAATGCAGCATATGAATTCAGTAAACGAATTCAGATAAAAAATAAGTATGCTATGTAAAATCACACATTGAAAAAAAAACACAAGGCCTATAAAAAAAAATGAAGTTAAGTGCACAACACTACAAAACTTTCACCGTGACATTTTTAAAAAGAAAACTCTAATAAAAACAGTAGCACGTGTTTACGTATGTCACATGGTAAAGAAATATATAAATGTTAGAATAAATAGGCAACTTTCCCTCAGAAAAGACTTGAAATTTGCTTGTAGAAATGCACAATTGTTGCAGTCTATGATTTATTGTGAAATGGTAGATGAGCGTTATACAATATTGGATGGACAGTTATAAGCCAAACGTGGAAGGATATGCCTCATAACACACAGGGTAAGGTAGATGTTTGAGGTACATGCAGAGATGTGTTTTGTATATTCTTATATGAGTTGGTCCAGCAGGGTGAATTTTTTTTGTTGTTGTTTTGTTTTATTTTATTTTATTCTTTTTCTAGACAAATTGTACAAAGGTATTTTGGATAGAGAGGATAATGTGTCAAAATTTATGATATCTGTAAGTGCCTAAGAAGTTCAAATAAATGAGGGAAGATAAATATTGGTAAATCAAGAGATATGAGCCTCAGAAGATGGTAGTTTTTTTTTTTTTTTCAAAAGAAAGAAAAAAAATCAAAGACAATAATAATGCCATCTTCCATGCTACATAATGGTTATTTTACAATTTGCAATTGAGCAAGTGACAATGGGATTTGTAACTTCAGGTGAAAGTCACATTATACATAAGAAAATACAAATATTTGATTTAAAGGAAAAGAATTGGGACTCTGGTTTATAAGTTTTCATGTAAGGAGCTTGGAGGTTGCCACTCAGCCCTAACCACAAGTAAATAGACTAAACAGACTGAAAAAACAGGCTCCATAGACTGAAAATTCAATAACTCCTTTTGTATCCATAAGAGGCAGAAGGGTACAGAGCAATCCCCACCCCCTCAGATTGGAGAAACAGGCATCTAGAGGGAGATATGGCTTTTGAGAGCAGTGACTCATGAGCAGAAACTGATGTGAAAAGCAATGATGGGATAGGAAAACCTGAAGTGTAATTGATGAATTGCTAGACGTTAGTATGGACAACTCTGAGAGTTAAAAACTCTAGGGGGATCCTGTCATAAGCACCCCTACCCCCACCCCACCCCACCCCCACACACACACAATGTTGTTTACCTCTACAAGCTCTACCAGGTTCCTACAGGAAATATCAGAGAAAAATCCCCTCAGGATTCTAGCAGAGGGACCGGAAAGGAACCTTCTCAGGTACACCAGAGCACTGTGTTCTTAAAAAGGCCTGCCCTCAGAGAAACCAGTTAGCCACAGGCTAACATTCTGGAGTATCACCAGAGTATAATTGACCTCGGGAAAGGAAATACCCAACTACAGCCTACTCTAGCGATCCATTCACCCACAAGTGGGGAGAAAAAAACTGAGACATTGTTGTGAAGACAACAGCCCAGGAGCACAGGCTCACTAAAAGATTGAGACCTAATCATACTTCCTCTACCCACACACCTTGACAGCCCTTTACTAAAGGACTACTTACAACAGTTCCTATTACCTGGCATATTATTTCCTGACATCAAGCAAAAATTACAAGGCACATCAAAAAGCAAAACGCAAACAACAACACCACCAATAAATAAATAAATAAATAAATAAAACAACTGTGAGTAAAATGGTAATAATTTTAATGGATAGACAGTGTAAGAAAAAATGGGGAATGTAAGCAGAAAGATGGAATCCTAAGAAACAACCAGAAAGAAATACTAAAAATAAAAAAAAACAACAACACTGGAACAGAAATGAAGAATTGTTCTGATGGATTTATTGGTAGACTGGACAAAACTAACAAAAGAATCTCTGAACTAGATATATCAATAAATTCCTTGAAACCTTGAAAAACAAAGAGAACAATGACTGAGGGACAAAAAAACAGAACAATATCTAAAACTATGGAACAATGACAAAAATATAACATACACATAATGGGAACACAAGAAAGAAATGAAAGAGAAAGGAACAGAAGAATTATTTGAAAAAATGATGACTGAGAATTTCCCCAAATTAATGTCAGACACCAAATCTCAGAGAACACCAACCTGGCTCAATTCTAACAAACAGAAAAACTTCATCATCTTTAAGCTACAAAAATTCAAAGATAAAGAAAAAACTCTGTAAAAGCGGAGGGTGGGGGGATTCATTAACTATAGGGGACTAAAGATCAGAATTACATCCAAGTTCTTAGAAACCATGTGAGTAAGAATAGAGTAAAATGAAATATTTAATGGACTGAGAGAAAAATTAAACCCACAACCTAGAATTTTGTACCCTGTGAAATTATCCTTCAAAAGTGAAGGAGAAATAAAGACTTTCTCAGACAAAAATTGGGGAATGTTTTGCCAGTAGACCTGCCTGATAAGAATTGTTAACAGTTCTTTGGAGAGGGAAAATAATATAGGTCAGAAACTCACATCTACACAAAGAAAGAAAGAGCATCAAAGATGGAATGAGTGAAGATTAAAAAAAAAAAAGTGAATTTTCCTCTTTCATAATTATCTGACATGTAAAAATTTGTTCAAACTAATAATAGCAACAACACATTTGATTGTGTATGCTTATGCATATATCTTATGTACATATATATCTTTATGGATGATTATATAAAGTGAAATAAATGACAGCAATTATTAAAAGTATGTAAGGAAGGAATTACAATTATTTTAAGGCATTCATGAAGTGGTGCAGTGTTATTTGCAAGAGGACTTGGGTTAGTTGTAAAAGTATATTGCAAACTCTAGGTCAAAGAATAACTAATATGCTAAAATGAGACAAAATGGAATTATATGACATGCTCAGTTAAAACCACAAAAGGCAGGGCAATGGTGGAAGACAAAAATAGAAACAAAGAGCAAGGGTAAGAAATAGAAAACAGTAACGAACATGGTAGATATTAATTCCAATATGTCAATAATCACTTTGAATGTCAATGGTCTAAATGCACCAATTAAAAGAGAGAGATTGACAGAATGAATCAAATAATAAGATGCAACTATAGTTGTGTATATGAAATTCACTTTAGTATAACAATCTCTACAATCTCTTTCAGAGTATAGAAACAGGGAATATTTGCTATTTCATTCTATGAGTCCAGCATTACTCTATAATACCCAAACCAGATAAAGACATTACAACAAAACAAAACTGCAAACTAATATCTCACAAATGAAAAAATTCTCATCAAGATATTAGCATTCTGAATCCAGAAAAGAATAAGAATTATACACCATGACCAAGTAAGATTTATCACAGGTATGCAAGGCTAGTCCAACATTCAAAAATTTAATAATGTAATCCATCACATCAGCAGAATAAAAACAAAAAATCACATGATCATATCAATACATGCAGAAAACTCATTTGACAAAATCCAACACCTTTTCATGAGAAAAGCTCTTAGTAAACTTAGAGTAGCAGGGAACTTTCTCAAGTTGATTAAAGAAAAAAAGATCTACAAAAAAATTATAGCTAACATTATAGTTGGCTCAAAACTCAATGTTTTCCCACTAAGGTCAGGAACAAGGCAAGGATGATCCTCTCACCACTCATTTCCAACATGATAATGGAAATCCTTGCTAATTCAATAAGGCAAGAAAAGGAAATAAAAGGTATACATATAAGTAAGGAAGATGAAACTGTCTTTGTTTGCAATGACATGATTTTCTTTGTAGACAATCTGAAAGAAGTGACAAAAGAATCTCCTGAAAATTATAGTAAGATTTTAGAATACATGATTAACATACAAAATACAATTATTTTCCTATATATACCAACAATGACCAAGTGAAATTTGAATTTAAAAATCACAATACCATTTACACTGGCGTCCCCCCCCCAAATGAAATATTTATGTATAAATCTAACAAAATGTGTACATGATCTATATGAATAAAACTAATATATTTGATGAACAAAATCAAAGAACTAAATAAACTGAGAATTATTCCATAGTCTTAGCTAGGGAGATTTAAAATTGTCAAGATGTCAGTTCTTCCCAATTCGATCTATAGATTCAGTGAAATCCCAATAAAAATTCCAGCAACTTATTTCATGGATAGCAACAAACTAATTCTAAAGTTCATATGGAGAGGCAAAGGACCCAGAATAACCAGCCCAAAATTGAAAAAGAACAAGGTTGAAAATGTATAACTTTAAGACTTATAGTAAAGCTAGAGTAATAAAGACAAAGTGGTATTGCTGAAAGAATGGACAAATAGATAAATGGAACAGAGTAGAGAACCCCAAAATAGACTGCCCCCCTAAATACTGTCACATGGATCTAAGGAAATAGAATGGAGCAAAGATAGTCTTTTTAACACATTATACTGGGATAAGAATAGACATGCAAAAAATGAATCTATCCAGAAACTTACACTTGTCACACAAATTAAGTAAAAATGGACTATAGACCTAAAAATAAAATAAAATAAAAAAAACTATAAAACTTCTAGAAGATAAATATAAGAGAAAATGCAGATAACCTTGGGAATGATGATTTTTTTTTTTTTAGATACAACACCAAAGACATGATCCATGGAAGAATTAAAAACTGGACTTCATTAAAATAAAGAACTTATGTGCTGAAAAAAAAAAAAAAAAAGAATGAATGAGAGAACAAGCCATAGACTCAGAGAATTTTCTGCAGTGAATTTTGCAAAAGTCACATCTGATAAAGGACCACTATCCCCAAAATACAAATAATTTATAAAACTCAATAAGAAAGCAAAAAACCCAATTAAAAATGGGCCAACATATTAACAGACACCTCACCAAAGATGTACATGTGGTAAATAAGCATATGAAAATATTTTGCACAGCACAAGTCGTTAGGGAAATGCAAATTCAAACAATAATGAGACACGATACTCACCTATTAGAATGGCCAAAATCTGGACTACTGACAATACCAAATGCCAGCAAGGGTGTAGAGTAACAGGAAATCACATTCATAGCTGGTGGGAATGAAAAATGGTACAATTTGGAAGATAGTGTAGTAGTTTCTTATGAAACTAAATATACTCTTATCATATGATCTAGCAATCATGCTCCTTGGTACCTACGCAAAGGAGCTGAACTTTATGCTTCACACAAAAACCTGCATAAATATGTTTATAGCAGCTTTATACATAATAGGCCAAACTGGAAAGCAATCAAGTTGTCCTTCAGTAGGTGAATGACTAGAGAAACTGGTACATCCAAACAATGAAAGAGTATTCAGCACTAAAAAAGAAAAGAAAAAGAAAAAAAAAGAGCTATCTAGCAATGAAAAGGCATGGAGGAAACTTAAATGCATATAACTAAGTGAAAGAAACCGATGTGAAAAAGTTATATATATTGTATGATTCCAACTACACATTTTTAAAAGGTACAACTATGGAAAAAATACAAAGATCAGTGGTTGCCTGGGGTGAAGGGGGTCAGGGAGAAATGAATATTCAGGGGATAGAGAATTTTTAAGATAGTGAAAAAACTCTGTAAGATATTAAAATGGTAGATAGATATCATTATGCATTTGTCCAAACTTACAAAATACACAACACCAAGAGTGAATCCTAAGGTAAACTATGGACTTCAGGTGATTATGCTGTGTCAAGGCAGGTTCATCCTTGATAAAATTTGCCATTCTGGTCAGTGATGTTGATAATAGGGGAAGCTATGGAAGTGTTGGGGCACGGGATATATGGGAAATCTGTAGCTTCTTCAGTTTTGTTGTAAAACTAAAACTACTCCAAAAAAATAAAGATTTTACAAAAGTAAAAGATTGCAGGACATGGTTTTTAGAGGAAAGAGAAGATTGATTCATGAAATGAAAAGCACATTGCAGTTACAGAGATGAAAATATAGAACCAAAGTTAAACAGATATGCTTATTTCTTGAGTAAAGACCTGATTTCACAGAAATGCATCGCATGCCAGATGAATTGGCTAACAGAGATTCTAACAAAATTGATCCCAACTACCTCCATCTGCAATGGGCATGGGGACTGTTATGTGCAATCTATAATAATCTGTATGGTTGTGTTTGATATGCAGGTGAGTGTGTGTTTAAGGAGCCCCGGACTAGTGTGCTTGTGAGAAATCAACCTATTCCATTAACCACACTAACTACATAAACATAGTCACTGTTTAATTCATAAGGATTTCAAAATTAGAATAAGAATCCCCAAATTAAAGAATGACTCTATACTTCTGCAATAAGACTGTGTTTGCTTACTCTCAATATCTC
Source organism: Rhinolophus sinicus (assembly GCF_036562045.2). Lineage (NCBI taxonomy): Eukaryota > Metazoa > Chordata > Mammalia > Chiroptera > Rhinolophidae > Rhinolophus > Rhinolophus sinicus. The sequence continues at coordinate 19,825,995 of NC_133751.1, forward strand.
CTTCTTTCATTTATGTAATAACTTGGGTAATATGCCTGACGTTTATTATGTTTGGAATTTTTTTCATTTATACTTGACAATCAATATTATATTTGTTTCGACTTTTAATGGAGTCCAAATATTGGTTTCATATAGTAGCAATTACTTGACTTCCCAATAATCAATTAAGCCAGCAATTATCTGATTTCTTGGTATGTATTTGTAACTTCAGAGGGTAGTGGGTAATATTACTTTTATAATACTAGAACCTATCAATGATGTATTGCAATCAGGAAGCAAATAACATTTTTAAGGGTATACTGTTGGACGGCATGATTTGCCATTTCTGTCCAAGATCTGAAAGGTCAGAAGTACTGCCTGCGTAACAGAAAATACTAAAACGAAATTAATCCCAGTAGAATCTGATACTTAACATCTCCCACACCCATAAGTATATTTCAGTTAGAAACTCCTCCTGTATGGACAAATGTGGAACAACTGTTACTAATAGGGTATAAGAACTTCTAAGAAATAAGAGATAATTGCACATGAATGCAATGAGGAACTATGTACAAAGATGTTACTACCCAAAGAAGGAACTGTATTAAGACAATAAATGCTGGAAGGTCAATTCACTATCCATCTCTTCTCATTCCAGAGCCTCAGAAAAAAACAAAACGAAAGGTGGTCAAATTCAGAACACTTTCAGAAAAAGACAGAAACACTTACAGCCCTGCTCTTTGACATTTGTAGTTAAAAACACAGCTAAGTGCTCTTCCCAGGCACTGATTTCCCATCACCTCTCCAAACCCTTCAGTTATATTTATCTTTCCACGACATTAGAGTTTGTTCAGTACTCTCTGGAGAATAAACTGAGACATGCTTAACAACATCTTGACTCACACAAATGTTGTTACAAAAAGGCTGCAATACATGTAGTTCATTGACATTAAAAACTTACGCTTCCCCTTAATATTACTACCACAGTCAGAGAACCCAAACCTATCTTGAAAAAGGTTTTCATGATGAAAGCTTTTGTAAATCCTGAAATATAATTAACAAGTAATAACAGCAGAAACAGTGAAGACTTTTGCTTTCTTAAAATCCTTAATTCCTTTTATTTTATATGAGAGACCTAAGAACTGAGTGATGGTGTTTTTGTTTAGTGTGGTTTTGCGGAGAGAGCACAACTCAATCAAGTGGAACCTAGTCAAGATTAGTAATTCCCTTGGGTAATATGGGACATACGTAAACCAAAAGAAATTGGAGATTATTTAAATTTCATTTTTCAGGGGTTCACTGAAGTTCTTCACTGATACTCAACAAAAATAGTTAAAACAATAATTTTACTTCAGCATCGCATGGAATATTCACTGACTCAGAGTTGACGGTCTTTTAAAAAAGAAAAATTAAACATTCTATGCAATTTTGCAACAGGACATTAGATGCAGATATGTATTGAATATATAACTATACATTTGATCATTTTAATCTATTTTAGATATTAGATTTTTTGAATTTTATATAAGAAACCTATTAATGGAATTATTCAAATGGTCTACTATTATAAGAACTTCATCAGAAGGGTACAATTTGTGTCACTTTAACAGAGTAGCCTCCTGTAACAGTGGTTTAAACAGTTTACTGTTGTTTTGTGTGTCAGTCCTGTGGTTCATGATTCAGAGCTGAGAGAGAAGCTTCCATCTCAAGGCCTAAGGAATTTGCAACAGTATTCAACATCTCTTTGAGACAGGAAGGGAGAAAAGTCTAACAAAATAATGAATGTATCACTTTTAAGAACACGGAACAAGATGCACATATCAGTAATATCCACATACTTTTGGGCAGTATTTCCGCAAGAAATATGATTAACCATTTCCACAGGATAGTAAAATAATTATTTTAAAAAAACCTGAATGCATGGAGATATATATATATATATATATATATATATATATATATATATATATTCATTTTTGTATTTTTAGTTTGTTGGACAGGTGGGCCCCTTCTTGGTTACCACCAAGTACCAAGTTCAAGGTCAATTACACAACTTTATGCTGATTGCTGTAGGGAATAGGCTCCATTGAGGAAAGTGAAAGTCCACAAAATAGTGTCAGCAAGAATATTCACTGGGCCTTCATCTTCTCATTGTCCCCCAGAAATTTGTCCTGTGGCCAACATGCTCTATGGGGTGTGCATTGTAAGTTCATGTTCCTATGGGGGTAATATTTCTCTTCAATTTTCCTCATTTTATGTAAAATAATGAGAAAGCAGCAATTCAGTGGATGAATATCCAGCAGTTTTGTTCTAGGTAAGTCTGGATTCGGTATTTTTCCTGAATTCCTAATCACAAGCAAATTTGTTAATTAGCTTTGTCAACTTTTCTTCTTCCAATTCTCCTTTCTAAAGAATAATGCCCTCTGAATAATAAGCATTGTATCCCATTTAAAAATAAGTGCTAACAAATATATGCACAGGTGGTTGTAGGTATAGCCCATGAACTAATCTTACTTTAAAATGGTACATACACACATTCACAAACACACATATGTAGATGGTAAATAGGTCAGGGACTTATTTAGACATTATAAAAAGATGAGATCCTTTGGGAATAACATTAAATTTAATAAGGTAATTATCTATACCAGAAAGCTGTAAATGAGATCTTCATGTAAACAAACTTCGTAAATTGCATCAAGCTAATCCTAGTTGTTATTTAGATGCTTACATGAAATCATTTGAGAGAATTTCTTGCTTTTTTATTCTGTACCCCTGCTTTATTTCTCCATTACAATGATTTTATAGTGAATACACCCGCTTGTAAAGTAATTTCAGCAAATGTTTAAAAGTATCTCCCGGGCTGAACATATTAAGTTTTATATAATCTGTGTTTTCTATGTTCTGCTTTATTGCAACTATGTCCATGGACCCTATAGAGTTTATATAAGCTGCAGGCTACTGCCATCATCTTTAGAACACCCAGCCAACTGTTTTTATGTCTTTAAGATACTCTAACAGCTAAAATAACATTGGCAATAAGCACATCAGGAAATAAAGATACATTTTAGGAATGGACTTCCCTAAAACTCTGCCTATCTGATTGCTCAATAGGCCCATAAGTGCTTTGTAGCTTTTGCAGATAATCAAGAACGGAATTTCTGTTCAGATTTTTATTCTCAGAAGGAGGTTATTTTCACTAAGGAAAGAGAATATGTTCTGATAAAACCATATGTGTGATGGTTTTACTGTACAATTTTTATGGTAGTATTTGGACTCTTCTGATTTCTTTTTGGAAATGGAGGGAGATGCCTGGTTAATTTGAACAGCTTCTAATTTAGCTAACAACTTGCATTGGTTTTATGGATTATTCCTCCTATAATTCACAGGAAATCAAAGTAATGTGCATATTTTTAATATATCTTTATTTTTTCCACTAAACCTTTAAAATCAATAGTATTAATGCAATGAGAAATACAAAACAATGAAAATGTACTCAATTTATAAAAAATAGTTTATGGAATTTTAAAAGGAGTAAACACAAAAAAAATTATGGCAACATCCTGGGCATTCAATTACAATTTAGAAGACTGGAATAGGATAGAACAATATAACACTTTTTCTAACCCTCTGCATTTACTGTGAATGTTACTTGTATTTATGTGTATTTAATTTGTAATTGTGGTAGAATTAGTAAGAATTAGAAATCTATAGCTTCACATTATTTACCATTTAGATTTCACCTAAAGCAACAGAAATTCAGAAGAACACTTTTTTTTAAATCTCAGAAATATCCCAGATGCAAACTACAACTTATTCTTTGATATAATGGGCACTAAAAAGCAAAATGAGATAAATGAATAATTAGCCTTGGAAAAGAAAGATGTTATACTCTTCAAAATTCTGTTTCAGTATTTAGTTAATGGGCTTGTATTTGTCAATTTTAAAATTGAATATTCTACTTTTATCATTGTTATACCATAAATATAATTACTATTACTCTGGGGAGCAAAAAGGAAAGAGGATATATACATTAAATAAAATTAAGACTTGATCAGAATGGCAGCCTGAGGTGAGCCTCTGTAAAGCTCCCCTGGAATTTACAACTAATAGAACAACAATAACTCCACAAAGGACTCCCTGCACAGCAGACAGGCAAGACGAAGAGGCCCACTACTGAATTCACCTAAAAGTGGGTGAATTGCACGAGCGGGGGAGGAGGAAAGGGAGAAGTGTGGAGACGGAGCCGTGCGGGCGCAGGGCGCAGGACGCAGACCTCGCTCAGTGTGCCGAGCTCGCTGCTTCCCGAAACTACCGCAGCTGCAGGAGAGGGAAGAACTCGGACTGGTAGGACTCCGCTTATGGCCCACAGGGCTGAGGGGACAGCATATAACACGGCTGAACCCAACGCTCACGGCAGAGACCTTGGAGAAAAGACTGAGGGAAGAAGGCTGAAAACGATGGTTTAAGCCCTCACTGCTGAGCAGAGAACAGAGCCTTAGGCACTGAGACTAGCCGCCCCCTCCCTCCCCTCCCAGAGCTCGCCCTGCCCCCACCTGCCCGGTGCTAGAAACGGAACAGTAGCAGTGTCAGATCAAAATAACAGAATATTTGCTGTTCTGAAAACTGTGGACCGCAGACACAAATTCACAGCCCAACTAGTTCCGGCAAAGGGGAGGGAGCTGTGAAAGCAGGACCGGCTGTGGTGGTGGTCGCCGCCATTGCTCTGGGCCACCTCTCACAACTCACCCCGCCCCTGACCTCATCTATCTGGGCGGATCCGTGCAGGAGTAAACAGAACTGCTGAAACACAAGGGCTCTGAATCTGGTGCAGGAAGAGCTTTGGAACATCAAAAGCTCTCCGCATACCCACCAGGACACTGTACCCTATGATCTAGACGAACTATTAACAGAGGAGAAGCCCGTCTCCCAGGGAATCCCCCCATTGTGTGAGAAGCTGGAATAGTGCAGAGAAAATATAGCACTACCGTGTGGGAGAAGAAAAATAAGCTGCAGTTGGAAAGAAAATAAAACATTCTACCAAAAAGTACTGGAAAACAAAATAAAGACCTCTTCCTATCAACCTGTTGCAGAAGCCACTCCTGTAGATGTCTAGGAAGAAAAATAATAAATCAGTAATTGCCATGAATAACCAAGGCAAAAAGACAGCTCAGAAAGAAAGTGAAAAGTCCCCAGAAAAGGAACTTAAAGATATGGGAATATGTGACTTAAATGACAGAGAATTCAAGATTGCAGTTCTTATAAGCTCAATGAAATGCAAGAAAACACAGAAAGGCAGTTTAGTGAACTCAGAAACACAATCAAAGAACAACATAAGCATTTTACGAAAGAGATTGAAATTTTAAAAAAGAACCAAATAGAATTTCTGGAGATTCAGAAATCAATAGACGAAATTAAGAATGAAATAACCAGCTTAGGTAGTAGAGTTGACCAGATGGAGGAAAGAATCAGTGACATCGAAGATAGAAACCTGGAAATGATATGGATGGAAGAAGAAAGAGACTTGAGACTTAAAAGAAATGAAAGAACTCTACAAGAACTTTCTGACTCCATCAGAAACAACAATATGAGAATAACGGGCATACCAGAAGGAGAAGAAAGAGAGAAAGGAACAGAGAATATATTCAAGCAAATTGTCGATGGGAACTTCTCAAATTAGTGGACAGAACTGGATCCTCGAATCCAAGAAGGAAATAGAACACCTAATTACCTCAATCCCAACAGGCCTTCTCCAAGGCACATTGTATTGAAGCTGTCTAAAATCAACGACAAAGAAAGAATCCTCAAGGCAGCCAGGGAAAAGAAGACGGTAACTTACAAAGGAAAGCCCATTAGATTATCATCAGATTTTTCAGCAGAAACTCTACAAGCCAGGATAGAGTGGAACCAAATATTCAAACTATTGAAAGAGAGAAATTATGAGCCAAAAATAATATATCCAGCAAAGATATCCTTTAGATATGAAGGAGGAATAAAGACCTTTCCAGACATACAGAAGCTGAGGGAATTTTCTAATACACGACCTGCACTACAAGAAATACTAAAAGAGGCTATTCGACCACCATCAACAGGGACAATTTGTGGCAACCAAAACAAAAAGGGGGAGAGTAAAGGCCTGAACCGGAATATGGGAATGGAGAAAGTAAGCGTGCTGAAGAAAATGGAATACTCTAAATATCAAACTTTCTTTTACATAAACTTAAGAGTAACCACTCAAAAGAAATCCAGAACTGAAATATATACTGTAATAAAAGAAGAAACAGAGGGAAACATCATAGAATACCACCACACAGAAATAATAGACAACAAAAAGGCAAAGAAACAATGGAGACACAGCCTTACCAGAAAACGAAAGATAGAATGACAGGAAATCCTCACATATCAATAATCACCCTAAATGTAAATGGACTGAACTCACCAATAAAAACACACAGAGTAGCAGATTGGATCAAAAAACTAAACCCAACCATATGCTGTCTCCAAGAGACACATCTCAGCTACAAGGACAAGCATAGACTCAAATGAAAGGGTGGAAATTGACACTCCAAACAAATGGTACCCAGAGAAAATCAGGTGTAGCCATAATGATATCAGATGAAACAGACTTCAGGGTTAAAAATATAACAAGAGACAAAGATGGACATTTCATAATGGTGAAGGGGACTGTACAACAAGAAGACATAACAGTCATCAATATTTATGCCCCCAATCAGGGAGCACCAAAATATACCAAGCAACTACTAACAGAACTAATGGGAGAAATTGACCAAAACACAATTATACTACGGGACTAAAATACATCATTGACAGCTATGGATAGATCATCCAAACAGAAAATAAATAATGAAACAGCAGCCCTAAATGACACATTAGATGAAATGGACATAATTGACATATATAGAGCACCCTTTGCTCTACGTTCAGGAACACGACAGGGCTGCCCCTTTTCACCTCTGCTTTTCAACACAGTGTTGGAAGTCCTTGCCAGAGCAATCAGGCAAGAGAAAGAAATAAAAGGCATCCAAATCGGAATGAAGAAGTTAAATTATCACTCTTTGCAGATGACATGATGCTATATATAGAAAACCCTAAAGACTCCACCATAAAGCTATTAGAAACAATCAATGAATACAGTAAAGTTATTGGCTACAAAATCAACGTACAGAAGTCCATTGCATTCCTATATACTAACAATGAAATCCCAGAAAAAGAAATACAGAAAACAATTCCTTTTGCAATTGCAGCAAAAAGAATAAAATACCTAGGAATAAACTTAACCAAGGATCTGAAGGACCTATATGCTGAAAAGTATAAGACATTTTTGAAAGAAATTGAAGAAGACACAAAGAAATGGAAAGACATTCCATGCTCGTGGATTGGAAGAATCAACATAGTTAAAATGGCCATGTTACCCAAAGCAATATACAGATTTAATGCAATCCCCATCAAAATCCCAGTGGCATTTTTTAAAGAAATAGAACAAAAAATAATCAGATTTGTTTCGGACCACAAAAGACCCTGAATAGCCAAAGCAAACTTAAGAAAAAAGAACAACGCTGGAGGTATCACACTCCCTAACTTTAGCTTGTATTACAGGGCAACAATAATCAAAACAGCATGGTATTTGCAGAAAAACAGACACATAGACCAATGGAGTAGAATTGAGAACCCAGAAATGAAACCACATAAATATGGACAAATAATTTTTGGGAAAAAAAAAATAAATAAAAGACGTGATAATATATAAATCTTGATTTATGGCTACTAATAGAAATCAACATTTCCAACATAAATGTTATATACATAGAATACAATTCTTATTGAAGAATTTCAATATAATTGTTTAATATTGAAGGTATATATATTTTAGGTCAGAATACTTACCTTAAAATTACTTCTATTATGAATTAAGTGAAAGTTAAAATATTTTCCAGGATATATGTTTCTATTTACCTTTGTATACATTGTTGTCTCTCATGTTATTTAGTGAGGACACAAAAAATAAAGAAAATTTTAACACTTACACTATATGTTAAAAGATAATTTTTATAACTTTCAAATGATATGTACAAAAGAATAGCATGAGATGATAGAGGAAAGAAAATGATGGGATGCACACAAATAGAGGGGAAACATTTAGTTTTTCACTAGGCTTGATAAAGAAGCTGTAAATATTTGAACATGTCATTATTTTCTTTATCCTTTGATAAGTATTACTGCATATGCAGGACTGTATCGCTTCAAATGTAATTGAAATTTTCTCAATGTCATTTTGCTATAGTCTTTTAAAAGTGAAAACCAAAGGAGTCAAATGATATGAATAAATGATTAATACCTTAAATAAACATGTATTGAAAACCAAGTATGTGGAATACATTCTATTAGACATTGAAAATATACTTATAATTAAAATTTAAGACTTCAAGAAGTTCAAAGTCTAGAACAAATAAATAATAATAGTGATGATGTTAGCTAAAATTTTTGAATGCTCAGAAATATATATGCATATATCAATTATATTAGTTCTCAAAGGAATCCTGTTAGGAGACTATCAATATATGTTTTATAGGCAAGAACCGTTCATTGTTGAAAGTTGGTAATGTATAGAGCTGGAATGTATAACTAGGAAGCCCTAATCTCTGTTAAAATATCTCCCAAGAGAATCAGGATAATTCACAGAACAGCTCAGTTTTCTGAACTAGGTTTTTTATGTATATTCTTACCACAGTTTCTCCTTAGTATCTCAATTACTGTTCAGTTTTCCTATTTAAAAATGTGGAGTCAAATTGTCCAACCCTCAAGATTATTTTTTTAATAATGCAATCAAAATTAGAGTCTGAATACTATATAAAAACTAGAACACTTGGCATAAATAAAATGAGATTAAAATTGGGAATATGTAAAGAAAAGTTAAAAATGCCCAAAAAAGTAGGAAAGAAACAAAGGATGAAGGTTTATTAGGAGGGTGCTTAGAATAAGGGAATTTGTGGAATGATCACAACCTCCAAACGACACAGCTTGGACTGGGCATGGCTGGTCTGACTTTACCATGGTCGACATTTTGTTAGTGTGGCTTCATCCTCATAAAGCTCATGATGTTTTAGTCAGGAATAGTGTCAACATCTATGCAGCCTCATAGATGCAGTTTTATCTAAGCAGGCTTCAGTTTTGTTTTGTTTTTCTGTTTGTTTGTTTGTTTAATTGAGCTACCCTGTACCTTCTGAGCCAGCTGGCTGCTATGTTAATGGTATAAAGATAGAAAATGCACATCCGGGTGGTCCGGATTGGTCTTCCCTCAGTTCCCTGAGCTACCAGTACTTTCTCAAGCCACACAGTCTATAGAAGAGCAGATATGTACATAAAGGTCAGTTTTAACTTCTAAATTCTATTTTTATTTATCTCAATTTCATTTAATGTCATAATCATTATTCCAGTTGCCCAAATAAACCTCTAAATCAGGTCATTTTTTATTTTTATTTTTATTTTTTGTATTCCCCTCATAGAATTGCCACTTTCTAATTATGTTTTATTAGCGTTATTTCTTAGGTCATATTCTTATCTCCTTGCTTCAGTAATTGCAATTATCCCCTAAATAAGTTTTGTGCCCTATCCCACTTTTTGCTTATACCTATGTCTTCAACCACTACTAATATTTCTAAGATAAAAAATATAAACGCATGAACAACTTGCCTGAAATTCTTTACTCCATGACCTATTATAAAAGTGTTTAAATAAAGTTTTGTGAGAGATCCAAGGTGGCTGAGTAGATAAACCGTGTTCTTGTTTCCTTCCATGAACACATTAAAATTACTACTAAATTATAGAAAAGACAACCCAGAGAATCATCTGTAGTCTAGCTGAACAGAAGCTTTATAACTACAGATATAAAAAAGAACCCATATCGAGACTGGTAGGAGGGGCAGAAATGTGAAGTGGGCTGGCACCAAACCTCCATGTGGAGGCTGAGAATCAGAAGGGATATTTTGACCATGGATGTTCCCCCCATAGATGTGAGAAACCCCAGTCTGAAGCACTGGTGCCTGGAAGAGGAGCCCCTACAACATCTGGCTATAAAAAACTGTTCCCACGCAGCAGCTTACCCGTCTGTCTCCTTGTACCTGCCCCTAAAGAAAGGACAGTCTGTGAGATGGATCCTTTCAGGGACATTGCTTCACCTTTGTGCCATCTCTGTTTGGCCCCAGAAAGATGGCTGGTCAGCCAATGACGAGCAAGATTCCCCACGGAGGGGGGGGGGACAACTCAAGCCAGGTGCAGTCTAGTGGGGACCAACAGAAGAATCCATGGGGTTCATAGAGGTGGGCACAGCTTCCCACCTTCCCCCAACTAAGGAGAGCCTCTGCCTCTGTGGCTGCATTCCTTCCCACAACCTGCAGGGGAAGTGAATCAATGATGTGCTCTCCATCTATTCATATGCATGAAGGTTTTGTCACTTGGGGAAGTACATACATCCTGAGACTTATGGTTCAGCTGCCTGCAGGCAAGGGTGATTGGCTTGAATCAGTTTCCTATTATGATGTATGGGATTCACAGATCTTGAGATTGACAAGCTTTATCTCCTTTACTTCCCCACCTAACTAATAAAACTATGTGTAGGTCTGATTAGGGGCCCAGTCCTTGAGACTGGAGTCCCTTGGCCCCACTTGCACTCTATTCATGGCTACTATCTTTTCTTAATCCTGCGCCGCCCTCCTCACTCCCCACAACCCTCATCACATGGGATGTGACAGAAAACAGTGGGGATTCCAATCGTTCGGGTGGGACGGAAGGCTGCAGGAAACCCAGACATCCTCTTAAAAGGCCCCCACACAGACTCACTAATAGGCACTCATCCCGGGCTCTGTGGATGGATGGTGACTCGGGGGGCATCGTAGACATATGGGGGGGCAGACTGAGGTCTGTGGCTTCCCAGCAAGAGTTGGAGGACAGTAAGCATTTTCACTGTGAGGAGTGTTTCTCCTGTGCAGTCAACAGGTGGGATCCATCTTTCCTGTGTTGAGCCCATCCCCACTACAGCCAAATCTGAATATGCTAGACTTGGTGAACTCCACTGGGACCTGCCCCACCCATCTTCCCCCAACACCAAAGCATGTTCATGGCTGTTAGTCAGGCTCGCCCACATTAAACTTTTTCTAGGAAAACTATTGGAGTCTGCAAGGCCCAAGAGGGTGGCTACCCTCTGAGACTAGGCATTCTTTGAAACTTTTGTTGAGTAGCTCCAGGCTTATCAATGGCACCAATCCAGCATCTACATTAACCTGGTGAGCACAACTCTTCCCACTCTAGTGACTCCCTGATACCTGGCCAAACCCAGCATGCATACTATACAAGGCTCTATCAGTGGTAGAATCTTAAGGGAGCTGGCATGTGGCAGAAGGCCTCAGGGAGTCCTGGCTTTTTACATAGCTACCCCAGGCTCGACAGTGGTGGTAGATGCCCTGGGTTTGCAGTGTGTCCTCTCCAATGGGCCCCCAGGTTTTGTAAAGGCAGCTAACAACCATGTATCACTTTGTAGCTCCTACCTGCTAGACCCTTGCTGGTCACAGGTAGTGAGTGGGTGACCTGGGCCTGCACTGGAGCCCCTACCAAGAGGCCCCAGAACCAACATACATGGAGGTTGGTTTCAGATCATAGGAAAGCACCACCCAATTATCCCCACAAGCTGCATACACAAAGGGCGGTCTCAACAAGCACCAGAGTCCACTGGAGCGAGTCCCACTCAGTGACATAAGACCTTGCACAGCAGCCTATATGCTGTGGATATGGCCCAAATCAACAGCCAATCAGCCTGAGGGGCCATCCCACCCACTGACATGCCAATAGCAATCAAGGCTTAACAACAATAGGAGGGCACACACAATCCACACAAGGACACTCCTAGACCACCTGGGGCAGGTGATCAGGGAGTCTGTGCCAGGGCCCCACAGGACACCTACTACATAAGGCCACCAGGCCAAGACTGACAGACATAGCGGATCTACCTAATACATAGAAACGAACAGAGAGGCAGCCAGAATGAGGAAACAAAGAAACGTGTCTCAAATGAAAGAACAGGAGAAAACTCTAGTAAAAAACTAAATGAAATTGAGGTAAGCAAAATACCAGAGACAGAATTCAAAACAATGGACTGGGATTTACTCGATTGGCTATGCTGGTTCTCAGGCCTTTAGCCTCGGCATGAATTACACCATTGGCTTTCCTGAGCCTCCAACTTGAATGTTGTAGATTGTGGAACCTCAGTCTCCGTAATCACATGAACCGGTTCCTCATAATGTCGGCTCATAATGTCTCCTTTAATATAAATACACTGTTATTTATGGAGATCCTTCACTTGGCACCCTTGAGGCTTTTTACCCCAGAGTGAAGTAATGGTGACGTATCACAATGGATAAAAGACAGGTCTGAATTACTTTTGTAAATGGAGAGTGATGATTATGAAAAGAGGGACCAGAAGAAAGGTTAGCATCATGCCTGGAGCCGGGTACCTTCTCAGGCATAATAACTTAGAAAAAATAAATATGAAACTTATGAATCTGAAGTATTTTTCCCTCTCAGTATGCTCTATTCCTGCCTACTCCGTGAAAAACTTTAGGCACTCAAAATAATAGCTGTATCATTGAACACTGTTGTTCTGGGAAGTGTAAGAAACCCCTCTTTTGTCACTGACATTAACTTTCTGGAGGATGCATCAGAGAGGAGCATATTTAAATGAAGTATTAGGTAATTGCAACTTATTCATCTGCAAAAAAAAAAAAAATCTAGATATTTTGTGGAACAGCAGATTGAGAAGAAGGGAACATCAACATTTTTCTATCACAAAATTTAATATCTATCTATTTCAGGAACCAATCTATAAGGAAAACACTGCCAAGGCTTAAAAAAGCATCACCATGTTGAAAAATATTTCTGCCATTTAACTTATGAAACTTCGTTCATTCAATGACCAAGAACTGCCTCTTTTGAAACACAGACGTAGGGGGAAAAATAGGTACCAGGTAGTAATAAATAAATTTTATTTTAGAAAAAAAATGTTTTTTCAGTGAAACAATGTTAACTTTTCATAGATTCTGATTTAGAAAAGCTATGCGACTAAAATAATAAAAACATGTAGTTTATTTGTATTGATATATATTTCTCTATGGGCTTTCATTTGAAACCTGCTCAACAGTATATGTGAACTGAAATCAAATGCGTGATTAAAAGAACCTATACTATAGTTGGCAGCAATTTGTCGCCTGTTTCTTTCACTAAAGTTTATCCATGGAAGTTCCTTTTAGAATAAATATCAAAAGTATATTTACTTCAACAAAACAGATGTGCTATTAAGAATTACTTTTTTGGTCACATTAATTCAATAATATTGTTACTATTCAATAATACTGTTAAATAAAATGTTTCAAACATACATCAAATCTCTGGGTTATAGTCTTAATCTGCTAATTATTTAATCTGTCACTCAGTTTCAGAATAATTCTCCACAATTTCCTCTTCTAATTTACTTTATCTATAGATGTTTGCATCGTCATGGCTTTCGTACCAAGGTAAACATATTTCTAGAATGAAGCAGATCGTTTTAACTTTCAAGGTCTTATTTAGTTTTGTTTTTTTACATTGCCACTGCAAAATGACAATTTTAAAGACATTTTATGCACATTATATAGTGAATCTTCAAACAATGATATATCATATAAAAGTACTGCCTATCGAGTCCAACTCATTAATGTACAATTAAGAGGGATGTCTGATCACTTTGTGTTTTCAAGATGGCAGCATTATCCATTACTCCTACTTAATAATTATAACTAGTGTCAGCTCTATTAGTTGAGACAGAGTAGAGCTGAAGGAACAAAGCCTCCAAGAATCAGCACATGATGGTGACATGGGTCGCACAGGAATCACAGCAGAAGGCTGTGTTAATTCAGTGTGAGGCTAAATGGGAAAAGCGATTGACTTGGATAAAGTGTCCAACTTTCCAGATTTGGTCAAAAGCCTCTTCTATGTACTTTGTGGTCGAATTTACTTATAAAGGGCTAAATTGATGTGGGTCAAAGAGAATGTCATAATGAAAATACAGGGACTTGGTTCTAAGCATGTAAAGATGACTAAATTCCCACAAACCGGACCCATACAACTAAAGAGGCAAAGTGGAACAGGAAATCTGAGTCTTATTAAGAAATATGCAGGAAGGATGTCTTCCTAGATTAGGCATAACACATAACAGGTTTGTTGCACGTATGTTAACAACCATACTCAGTCTATTGTCAAGAAAAGAGAAAAAATGCTAATTCGTTAATACAATTATATAGGTTTCAATTGTATAATTCTATAATACATCATCTAAGTGGGAAGATAGAAGAGGGTAAAGGGGGTCAAATGTATGATGGCAGAAAGACGTTTGACTTTAGGTAGTGAACACTATGTAAATTTTGGTGATAGGTACTAGGCTCGGGTGTGAAAGACTGAAGACAAGGAATTCCATCTCATTTAGAGTAAAGGCAAAGTCTCTCGAGGACCTTCACTTCCCCAATCTCACCTCCTATAGTGTCCTCTCCACTTATGCCAAGTATACTGACTCCCTTTTATTCTCCAATGTGACAAGAACAGTTTCAATGTATACCTTTGAACTTTCTGCCCCTTTCCCCACAATGCTTTCCCCAAAGAGATGCATGCTCACACCCTTACATCCCTAAAGTCTCTGCTTGAACGTCACCTCACAGAGATACCCTAATGACACTATTGGTTCAAACTGTAACCCAAATTAAAAGAAAGGTTTTGGTTCACATTATATTTGAGAAAGAGATCTTTATTTATGTAAGCCATTGGAATGTCAGGGTTAAACTAAATGTCTTAATTCTGTCTTGTCTGTCTCCTCCTTTTTCTTTCAGGCAATAAAGTATAGCACAAAAATGCCTAAGTGCAACCATTACAATAACTGATTTTGAGTACAGTGTCTATAGTATAATGACTGTATACCTTGTCAAAATGTTTAATTAATTTGAAAAACATTTCCATTCTGTGGGAAATGCAAGATGATATAATATTTGAAAAAGAGAGTTTTCATAGGCATACTCAAAAACATAATTTCAGATTTATACTCAAAGAACAAAACAGCCAAGAGACATGATTTGCAAGAAGATGTACACGTTGAAATTACTGGGGAAGGAATCTGAAGCAGTTATTATAAACTTATTAAATATCCTGAAACAAAATCTAGTCATAATGAGAGAGCATTTACAGAATATGAGCAGTAAAACTGAAACTGAAAAAGGGAAAAAGAAAATTCTATAAAAATTAAATTAAACAACATAAGTGAAATTAAAAATTCCCTAATAGGCAACACAGTAGGAGAAAAAAAAAAATCATGGAGCTTGAATATAGATTAATATAATTTATACAATATATAAAAGAGAAAAAATAAAGAATATTAAACTCAATGATCTGTAGGACAATATAAAAAATCAATATAATTATCGCTATGTAGGAAAGTGGGAAAATAAAGATGAAGAAAAAGTCAATATTCTTTGGGACTACATCAAGCGTGTTCAGATATAGTATACAAAATATTCTATTTCTAAAAGGAAAGAAGAGAGGATGAGAATGAATCCAAGAAGAATACTGAACTGCAAGCAGGGTAAGTACAACAACAACAAAGCACATCTGAGTCAAAATGATGACATCCAAAAATAAAGAGAAGATCTTGAAAGAAGACACAGGAAATTGTCCTATTACGTATAGGGGAATAACGATACAATCACAGCTGATATTATCAGAAGCAACAGAGTCCATTCTCCACTGAAAGCTACCAAGACTTTTTGGACAAATGGCTGATTCCAGGACTAGGGCATGAAAATAACAGATGGTATTCTTACTTCTTGTTTGGGTCAAGAACATGAGATATGCTCAAGGAATTATGGAAAATTTGCAAAAGAACCCAAAAGTCAGCTTGAAGAGGTCTCATTGACCATACTAAGGACAATTTATTGTCCCATGCAATAGTATACAAATGTGTGCATTGATATCAACATACATACATACACACATACGAGTATGGACATAGAAATTGAAACTCCTACCTTACAGAATTTCAATTGAAAATATATTTACAAGTATAGTACAAAATTAGTTGTAAGTTTAGTAGTAAAGGAATTAGATTATTTTCAATAGTTATTAGAATAGTGGAATTAAATTTGACAATAAATAAGACATTTATTATACATAGTTGAGCTGTTAACGATATTCCAAAAATTATTTAATAATTATAAAGAGGAAAGTAATGGATAAATATGGCAGAACCACATCAATCAGGTCACCAGTCTTAACCTAACCTAATATCAATAAGTGATAGTGGAAAGAAAATGTAACATATCTGGAGGTTTCATAAATCAGAGTTCAATTGGAAAATCTGATATATATTATTTTTCCCCTAGAAATAATCATGAAATATGGATTACTTTATATGTATCTCTAAATCTTAAATTTGTCTTCATTTAGCTGTAATATGCTCATAAATACCACTAAGAATATGATTATAGTACTCAAAAGAGGGATTAATTTACTAAGAGAATGCTTCCTTCAGGGAGATTAGTTCTTACCTGGAGAGAGTAATTTACCACAAATGGCTGCCACTATAAGACTCCAAACTTCATGAGGAGTACAGGGAAGATAAAATTATTAATCTTTTTTTTTAAAATCAAGCATGATTCCAGACACAAATGAGAAGCTCATTACCTACCGTGTTTCCCCAAAAATAAGACCTAGCCGGACTATCAGCTCCAATGCATCTTTTGGAGGAAAAATTAATATAAGACCCGGTTTTATATTATATATTATATTATATTATATTATATTATATTATATTATACTATACTATACTATACTATACTATACTATACTATATTATATATTATACATACTATAAAGACCCAATATTATATTATGTTATATTATATCATATTATATTATTATTATAATTATAATTATATAACACCTGGTCTTACGTTATATAAGACCCATGAAAATAAGACCAGGTCTTACATTATTTTTTGCTCCAAAAAACACATTAGAGCTGACGGTCCAGCTAGTTCTTATTTTCAGGATCATGGTAGCTGTTGAAAATAATCAATGAATAGATATTATATATACATAATCAAAAAATATTATGTTTATTTCCTTTGAAGAAGTTGGTGATTTTTTTTTTTCTTTCTGTCAGATATTTCATTAGGTAGAAATTTATTCCTACTACATCCTTTCATTTTTTTCCCTTTGTGTGGGCATGTAAGTTCACTTTTGTAACCTTTCATAATGTTCACATCGAGGTAATGGAAAGACCGACAGGATTTTTATAAAGTGTAACAGTAATAAGGCTTTATGGGAATACCAGTTCCTAGAACATACATGATAAACCTAGGGTTTAATCACTTAATTGAAAAGCAGTAATAATACCAAGGATTAGACATCATGATATTCTGCCATTTTCTATACGTGACTTTGATAAGTTTTTTAATCTACAGTATCCCAAATATTGTAGTGGATATTTTATTTTATTTTATAATTTCAATAACACTATAAGATAAATATTATGATACACAATTTTAAGATGACAAAACTGATATTCAAAAAGTTTAAGTATCACTGTCTGTGACACACAGGTCACATGTGGCAACCAGACTGGACTTATGGCTGCCTTTACTGAAAAATTAGGCATCTACATAGTGTATCATTTCTGATTTCCAAATAAAATTACATTCTCTATTTCCTCATCTCTAAAAGAGGTTGGTATAGATACTTTTTTAAGTCCCCTTTCAATATACATTTGAATGACTATGAGGTTTACCAAAGGTCAAATTAGCAGTAGAGAAGGGTGGTAGCCAACGTCTTTGACATCAATTTGTTTTTTCAATAGTATTTAAAATGAGTTCTTATACATTGTAGTTGTTTGAATTGTACCTACACACACATACACACAGACACAGACACACACAGACACACACAGACACACACAGACACACACACACACACACACACACACACACTACAGCCCCTAAATGCCATTACCTGTGAATATGACCTTATTTGAAAATAGTGTCTTTGCAGATGTAATTAAGAATATCAGGAAGAGATCATACTGGATTTAGGGTGGGCGAAAGTCCAGTAACTGGTAGTCTTATACCAGGAAGATATCAAAGGGGAAGGCCCTGTGACAACTGAGGCAGAGATTGGAATAACGAGTCTATAAACCAACTCATGCCAAGCACTGCCAGCAGCACCAGAAGGTAGGAGAGAGGTATGCAGCATATTCTCCCTTGGATTCTCTAGAAAACCAACTCTGCTGACATCTTGATTTCAGACTGCTAGATGCCAGAACTGCAAGAGGATACACTGCTGCTGTTTCAAACCACCCAGTTTGTGGTACATGTTTATGGCAGCCCTAGGAAACTAATACTTAGGTTTATAGCAAAAAAAATTTCAAGTCTTAATTTGGGGTTTATTTTCAGATATCACTGAAGATTTTCTTCCTATAATTTCGCAGAGCAATAATATTTTCTGATGTCAGTTATGCTGCTTTGTATGGAAGACGCAGTTGACTGATAACATTTTAATTACAGCTATTTATATGTTGAATACAGATTAATAAAAATAAAGCTCTGAGTTCTATAACATATTTTGTTGCAATAATAGTTTGATTCATTGGCATTATAAACTATAGAATTCAAGGCTCTGTGTCAAAGAAATGTTCTTGCAATATTTAAAAAATAAATGTATATATTTTATGTGTGTATCAATTATCTATTGTCACATAAAGCTTCACACAAAACAGTCATAGAACCTTGGAGGCCTAGAATGATAAGTGTGTTTCTCATGAATATGGGATCATCTGGAATTGTCAAGGCATCTGTACTTTGTCTGGGCTCACTCATGTATTACCCCTGCCAGGTTCTCATGGCAAACACAGAAGCATAAGAGAGCAAACATAAGCACTCAAGGTCTCTTAAGGCATAGATATTAAAATGACATCCCATCATTTCTTCTTTACTGACCAATCGAGTCACATGGCCAAACTTAGGATCAGGAAAAAAAAAGGGCTCTACAAAGAAATAAAGCAAAAAGAGTTTGGGTACACAGAGAGGTTAAGAATTGGGATATTTAATACAATTTATCAAATTTGATAAGAAGATATGTCATTCTTGATTTTGCTAGTTTTTGTTCTAATCAGAAAAATGAACATTCTTCCTGCTTGTATGTCTCTCAAATAAACCCCATGTTGAAAACAGCAGGGGATTTCTATCAACAATATTATTTGCCAAACTTCAGTTGTGCACAAACTCCATAGAAAACTTAGTTTCTTCCTGTGTCCAATTCCTTGACTTTTTATCTCTAGGATTCTGAATGTCATACTTAGTCACTATATGAATAATGAATGTGGCTATTAAAAATGACCTAGAAGTCTTACCAAGCACCTTAGTCACTAGAGAAAAGAAAGAATTCAAAGAGTACTGTTTATCAAATCTTGCTTCCAACACTTTTTCCTCTTTCAGTTTACCTAGCAATTGTGATTAGATCACAAGTTGCACAGCTGTGAAGTTAGAATACTGTGCCTTTCAGAAAGCAATCGACAAAACAACAATAGCAATGTTACATTAAACCTCAATTGTCTATGACAGAAACTGAGCACTAGAGTTAGAAAAGGCAATAGGAAAAAATCCTGTAAAGTGACATCCTTAAAATAAGAGGCAACAAACATTGTCTTTCAATAAAATGTAAAAAGCAAAATTAATTATAGAACTTAACTATTATTCTATCAAAGTTTTATATTATATAATATAAATCATCTAAGCATCCCTAAAGGATTTAAACAAAAAACATCCCCTAACCCCCTGCACTGGAAAAAACATGGATTCCCAGTTCCAAGAAGCAACTGCTTTAAAGTTAAGTTCCCCACCCCATCCCAGTTTTTTTCCCCCAAAACATCCTTATATTTGAAAATACCATACTTATAATTTGTTTTAATTTTCCAATTTCTTATATTATCTACTTCATAAAATGCACACTGACATTTCTTTACCTCCCAAACACCTCACTTTCACATGCACTACTCTTTATCAATATTTCAGTATGGTTCTATTACTGCTTTGGTTAAAGCAATTAATATTCCACGTTTACGTCATTATGAGTACACTTTTATGAGAATAAAGATTTCTTTTTTTTTTTTTACAGCTATACTATGATTATATTTCCTTTCCTGTACAACTTTTATTTTCCTGAAGTAAACAAATGCCTCACTTAATTTTGTAGTTTGCCATGTAGTTTTTATGAATCCAGCTTCAGTTTCTGGAGGACAATTCTCTAGTTTATTGACCACAGGAAGTGAGTCAGTTTAATTGCCTTTTCTGTTCCTCTTGGAAATGATTTTCCTAGATTTTAAACACATTGTGTTATGATTTAGAACTTTGGTCTCCCTGTTGAGAAGCTCAGTGAATGCTGCTATATTCACTAATCCTTTGCATGTAAGGCCCCACTGCCTTTGTATTCTCTGTAAAGGTGTGTGTGAGAGCTCCTTTTACCCACTCTATTTTGAAATTTCACAATAATATGCCATGGTATATCCTTGAGAAATTTTCCTGAATTATCTGTTTGATAATATTCCTCCCTTCATTTTCACCATAGAAGTTCAAGGTCTAAACTCTTATTATTAGGTTACTGGATTTAGTGAATTGAATCGTTGCATTCTTAGGTGTTTTATACTGTTTATCAAATTTTCTATCTTTTATAGAAGATTCCTTTACTAGAAAGGTCCTTGATCCTCTAATCTTATTGACTTTTTTCTTTATTGCATTCTTACTTTAATTTCTGTGAGTTTTTTTCATCCTTTAGATATTCCTTTTATATTTGTTTCAATGATACATTCTCTCCCTAAACATTAAAAGGAGAATATTTTCTTTGACTTTTTTTATCCCTGAAGTTCTTTCAATTTCTTTGTGTTTATTTTTTTTTTTTCTATTTATTTTTTACTGTCTTTCAAATTTGGGACATTCTTAAAATGCATAATGAATCCTGAGTGACAAATCATACTTTTGAATGAACCAGCACTACACTGAAAACTTCATGGTTATGCAAGAAATTGGCCAAGTAATTACTCTCAGTAAATTAGGCTGGGCATTTTCAACTATTAGAAGGTAACTAAAACTTTTAGTAGATGTGTTATGCCTTTGGCTGGATGGTTTCACCAGAGAAAAGTCTTTCCATATTGTTCCTTAGGAGAATGTTTGCTTGAAATAATTTTTGAGTTTTATCTTTAGAAATCTGTGTGGATATGCTTGGTGTTATTTGGTGAGCAGAGGGAGTCTAATTGCATTTTCAACCTATCATTCTGTTTCCATATCCTTTAATATGGCCACATTTCAAAATAGCATCAACTTCTGAATATTTCTGGGGTTCTTAGGAGATAAATATGCTTGCATGAAGGTTATACATACGTTCTGTCTAGTCACTATTCAGAAAAAGTTTTATATATACATATATATTACAAATAGGATTTTAAGTTTAAAGTGTTCTTTAAAAAACTGAAATTTCAAAGTTTTTCAAAGTTGTGAACTAAAATATTCAGTTATAAAATGCTAAAATGTGATTATTGTGCATTGAATTTAATTTCCTAAACATCCTTAAGAAATTAAAGCATACTAAAATTTTTAATTTTTAATAAAGCATTTTTAAAAATACTAACACTAGGAAAATGAAAAACAAATTACGTAAGACTTTAGAGGTATTTTTAAAAGACCTAACTCCATTCCACCCATCCATTGAAAACATTCTACATGTCATAAATACAGGGAAGATTGTTTTTTATCCATATGTTGAAAAATTTGATAAATGCACCATTCATAAAATTGGCTGTTGAGCAATTTTTTTTTTTTTGCAAAGTAACCTAAAGTCATTATGCACAACTGAAAATAATCCCTGTGTGTTACTGTAATAGGAAACTTTATTTATATAAACAACATCTAAGAAGGATTTATTATATGTTTGCCACAGATCAAATTTTGAAATACAAACAAGATAATGACATATCCTTTATTTTTGAGAGTTATAGTATAGCAAGTGAAAGAGCCATGTCACTATATGATTCACAACAAATGTGATATATACGAGGTCTGTCAATTACGTTCACGAACTCATCCTAGAAAAACTGCTACATACCTCATTGCTGAATATCACTATGGTCACCTTCGAAGTACCCCCCTTGGGAAGCTATGTACCAACACCAGTGCCTAGTCTACCCTTCAAAGCAATTTTGGAACTCTTTTTCTAGAATGGCTATCAGAGCTGTCATCGTATTACCCTTGGTGTCCAGAATGTCATCAAAACATCTTCCTTTCAGTATTTTCCCTATCTTCAGGTAAAGAAAGAAGTCATTGGGGACCAGATCAGGTAGTAGGGAGGGTGTTCCAATACAGTTATTTGTTTACTGGCTAAAAACTCCCTCAGAGACAGTGCCATGTGAGTTGGTGCATTGTTTTGAATTGTTGGCGAAAAGTTCACGTCATCTAACTTTTTCATGCAGCCTTTTCAGCACTTCGAAGTGGTAAGCTTTGTTAACTGTTTGTCCAGTTGGTACAAATTCATAATGAATGATCTCTCTTGTGTGAAAAAAAGGTTAGTAACATTGTTGGAACAAGTTCATAAACTTAATTGTCCAACGTCGTACATTTTAGAGTCCATTTGTTAATGCAATTTAATAAAGCTAAAATTTCTACTGGAATTTCACTGAATGCATAGATGAATTTTGTGAAAAATACCAAGTATTTTGTTTATGTAGTTTGGTTACTGAGTTACTCACATAATATCTTGTACTTTCTTATGAAGAGGACTTGTACATTTCTTCCTCCATTATGTTATACTACAGTAGTATCTTAAAAGTGGACAGATGGTTTGAACAGCTACTTCATGAATATGAGTATCAAATTGGTCAACATGTATATGAAAGGGTTTTCATCATTATAATTACCAGGTTAAATTTTTGTTAAAGCTCAGGTTGAGATAAAATTACAGTCACAGGAATGATTGAAATGAAGGATAACTGGCAATACCTTGGTAATACAGTTTTTGTGTTTTTTCCTGTGTGCTAACTTTCCCCAGTTTTGACCCCTTGCTATAGGTTGGTCACTTCTACTTACTGAGCAGCTGATTAAGTCCACACCCCCAACCACTTCCCTTATGGGGCTCTCACACTCTGGGCTACTTACACTCATACTAATCACCTCAGGTCCACATATCCTGACAGGTAGCTCCTATACCCTACAGCTGGCTGAAATAATTTATATAAGCCAATCCTAAACCTGATTGTCCTGCCTCCCTCTCTCCTTCCCACACAAACCACACTGAAGACACCTACCAACAGTCCCCTGTCTTTTTCTTGCCTCATGGCTATCCCCAGTGCTTCCCCTGAGTTTTCATGTGAGGCCTGATGTGTTCTCTCCCCAAAGAACTGTGAGAATAACTAAACTGTAAACCTCTATGGTTTCACCTGATGTAACTAATAAGTATTTTAATGTTAAAAGGACTTTGCACCATATATTTTTTCCATTAGTGATTTATAGCTAATGTAAAACTATATACATTTAAGTTAGAGATTGCAGCTTACTTTTAAAAAGCTAACTAGATGGCTTCACCAGTAAATGCTACCAAAACTTTAAAAGATGTTTTAATACATGTCTCTCTTAAAATCTTCCAAAAATTGAACAAGAGGCAATACTTCCTAAATGATTTTATGAGGCCAACATTATCCCGAGACCAAAACCCGGTAAGGATAACACAAAAAAAGAAAACCACAGACCAATATCTCTGATGAATATAGGTGCACAAATCCTAAACAAAATACTAGAAAATCAAATAGAATGATAAATTTAAAAGATTATGCATCACGATCAAGTGGGATTCATTCCAGGCGCACAACGATGGTTCAACATATGCAACTCAATCAATGTAATACACCAGACAAAAAAAATAAAGGATAAAAATCATATGATTATATCAATAGATGCAGAAAAAGCATTTGACAAGACACAACATCCATTTATGATGAAAACACTTAATCAAGGGGGTATAGAATGAAAGTACCTCAACATAATAAAAGTTATATGCTACAAATCCTCAGTCAATATCACAGTTAATAGTGAAAAACTGAAAGCTTTTCCTTTATAATCAGTAACAGGACAGGGATGCCCCCTGTCATTACTATTATTCAACATAGTATTGGAAGTCAGAGCCAGAGAAATCAGGCAAGAGAAAGAAATAAAAGGCATTCAAATGGGGAATGAAGAAAGTAAATTGTCACTTTTTACAGACAACATGATTCTTTATATAGAAAACCCTAAAGACTTCACCAAAAAAATACCTGTTAAAACAATAAACAAATACAGTAAAGTTGCAGCATACAAATCAATGTACAAAAATTCATTGGGTTCCTATATACTAACAATGAAATTTCAAAAAAAGAAATGGAAAAACAAAACAAACAAGAAAACAAACAAACAAACAAAAATCCTTTTGCAACTGCAACAAAAGAATATAATACATAGGGATAACTTAACAAAGGATGTAAAGAAGCATTACATTGAAAATTATAAGACATTATTAAAAGAAATTGAAGAAGAGAGAAAGAAATGGAAAGTCATTCCACTTTCATGGATTAGAATAACCAACATAATTAAATTGGCCATATTACCCAAAGTGATATGCAGATTTAATTCAATCCCCATCAAAATCCCAATGGCATTTTTTCAGGAAGTAGAAAAAAAAGATTACCAGATCTGTATGGAATGACAAAAGACTACAAAAGCTAAAAAAATCCTGAGAAAAATGGACAAGGGCGGAAGTACCACACTGCCTGACTTCAATTTATACTACAAAGTGACAGTAATCAAAACAGCATGGTATTGACAGGAAAAACAGACACAAAGACTGATGAAATAGAATTGAGAAGACAGAAATAAACCCATATATATATGCAGATACATTTTGACAAAGGAGACAAAATCATACAATGGAGAAAAGAAAGCCTCTTCAATAAGTCGTGCTGGGAAAATAAAAAAGCCCCATGCAAAAAATGAACCTAAACTGTTATCCGTCACTATATACCAAAATTAACACAAAATGGATCAAAGATCTAAACATAAGACCTGAAACGATAAATTGAATAGAAGAAAGCATACATACTAAACTTATGGACCTTGTGTTCAGACAGGATTTCATAAATTTGACCTCAAATGAAAGGGCAGGAGAAGCAAAAATAAATGAATGGGACTAAATCAAACTAAAAAGCTTTTGCACAGCAAAAGAAACTGTCAAAAAACAAAACAAAACAAAAAACAAAAAGGCAAACAGTCGAGTGGGAGACAGTATTTGCAACCAACACCTCTGAAAAGGGGTTAATATGCAAAAAATATAAAGAACTCATACAACTCAACAACAATAACAACAAAAAAAACAATCCAATTAAAAAAAAATAGTCAGAGAAATGGCCAACAGATACTCATATATGAAAAAATGCTCTACTCCACTAACTATTAGGGAAATGCAAATCAAAACCACAGTGAGATATCACCTCACATCTGTTAGAATGACTAATATCAACAAGACAAATAACAAGTGTGGAGAGATTGTGGAAAAATAGGAACCCTCATATCTGATGATGGGAATGTAAATTGGTAGAGCCACTATGGAAAACAGTAGGCGGTTCCTCAAAAAGTTAAAAATAAAATTACTGTATGACCCAGCAATCTGTATTCTGAGTATCTACCCCAAAAATCTTAAAACATTTATCCATAAAGATGCACATGCCCCTGTGTTCACTGCAGCATTATTCACACTGCCCAAGGCATAGGAAAAAAAAATGTGTCCATCGATAGATTATTGGATAAAAAAGACATGTTACACAATGGAATGTTACTTAGCCATAAGAAAAGGTGAAATACTGCCATTTATAATGACATAGATGGATCTTGAGTCATGTTAAGCGAAGTAAGTCAGACAGAAAATAAAGGACCATATGATTTCATTTGTACGTGGGATATACTGAAAGCAAAAAACGAACAAGACAAACAACCAAAACTTATAGACACAGACAACAGTTTAGTGGTTACCAGAGGGTAAGTGGAGAGGTGGGGTACTAGAAGAGGGTAAAGAGGGTCAAATATATGGTGATGGAAGGAGAACTGATTCTGGGTGGTAAACACACAGTGAAATATATACATGATGTATAGAACTATGCACTTGAAACTTATATAAGTTTACTAACCAATGTCACCCAATAAATTTAAAATTAAAGAAATAAGACTATTGAGAATATGATAGAACAAAAAAAGCAAACCAAAAAATTTAACCAATGATAATTTTATATCTAATAATTACTGCTGAAAATATATGGGCTAATCAATGAATTATGAAATATATATATTTTTATATTATATATTTTATTATATGTATATATAATAAAATATATAATTCATTCTGAAGTGTAGATATTTACAATATTATCATTATAATCAATGTTTTTAGCTTTGTATTCACTCTTACTTTCAACTTTCAGTACCGTTGTCAAGGTACTGATAGTTGGTACATCTGGAAAGGAAACAAAGATGGCATTGCTGTAAATATCTCACATAAGCAAAACAACAGAAACCTGTCCTTCTCTATACACACATATAAACATAGTCAGTCTCATGCACATACATGAGGTGTTTATGAAACACTGCAGACAAGTTAATTTAACTATATAACATCATGAAATTTCAGTGCATATTTCCTAGCTAATGCTTGCTCTGAAATAGGTCATTCTCACACGCACCAAAGAGGGTATGAGTGGATATAAAAGGGCAACACATGAATTACATTTTAGAGTCATTTTTTATGGATGTGAGTTGATAAATATAGTGATAAAACTATTTCAAGTAGATTTATTCTGTCTTCCCTGCAGTAATGCTGTAGAGAAAGCAGTGGTAAGTATGGTTTTAACTTTGAAAGCCATAGCAATAGTTCTTCTGGTTCCTTCTCTCCTTGGGATGAAGCTAATTCCATTTGGCCCACACTATTGTTGGTGTCCATGTTAGATGTTTCATTTTCCTTCATAAAAATGAAAAGAATCATCCTAAGAATATCAACTTATTTAGAGTTAGGAAGCTGCTATTATAAAATCATGATATTGCTTGTCACTAAAAGAGTATTAAGTTACTCTGATACGGTTATTTGAAAATGTAGTCATTTGGACTGTATTCTCTATTGTATTTCCCCAGTTCCAATTTTGCTCACTATCTTTTTACTATCTATTCACTATCCCTTTCTAAGTTTACTGTGACTCATGCCTATGGCTCTTAACAAATGGGTTGGGACAAATTTTACACCACCAAGTTCACTCTTAGGTATTATCCAAACATTCTTATTAGAAATTCTATTTCTCTTCACTGAAAATCTCAAATGGCCAAATTCTTAGGATTGACCAAACATGTGCATTTTCTTTTTTTCTTCTTCAGAATCAAGGAAAAAATTCAAAGGTCATCTTGGCAGTCCCTTAACAACCCCCGTCAGTCTTCTTGAAAACTAGATAAAATTTATTGAGAATGCTCAGGTGAATGGATTGTCAAATAAGTACTTCCATGTTGGGTCAGGTCACTTGATCTGTATTAAATAACTAAAGACTAGAAGTTCTTGTACTATGTTTTAGAATGTTATAATAGTAGTTGTCCAATCTGGCTTCTTGAAAAACCTTTTCTAGGCAGTGTAAAAATATTTTTCTCATCCTTAATGTAGTGAATAATTTAAACATGTAACTCACTGCAATTTATTATCAACTATTCTTGATTTCTTCACAGTGATTAAATAAAAAATGTACTAGAAGATAAATAGTAAAATATAATTTAAAAACATCTTTGCTTAAATGTTTTAGCATATAAGCAAGTATAGTGGAGAATACAGAATTTTCAATCTAATTTCTCTTTTTTATTTATTTATTCACTGCATATATTATATGTGATGCCTCTAATATTTGTTTATATCAATGTACAAAGTTTTCTAAAGATATACTTGGATCTAAAAATTAGATATTTAAATCATTCATATTTGTTGACAATTCTCTTCAAATCATTTTTGTATGAGTATAATTAACTATAAGAAAGTAAGAAGCCAAACAAAAGCTCACTTTTATGCATATTTAAAATACAGAGAGGCTAGCTAACCCAACCATAAACGGGCAGTGCCACATTTATTTTAAATTTCTGAGTATAAAAATATAATTTTTAACTTTTATTTTCTGATTCTAACTGAACAAACGATGGTTATACCATCATCATCACACATATTTAATAGAATTAACAACTTGCTTCTAAGAAAATGTGTTTGATATAGCATGTCGATATAGGCTTTTGTGTCCTTAACGTCATTAAAATATCACACAGCTTGTAGAAGTAAAACAATTTATGTTGTGTAACACAACCTTTATCTTCATAATATGAAAGAGAATACTCTTCTTAAAATAAATGTTATAACTGACAAGTGACATTTGGCAATATGTTTTTTCAATACTGTTTTTATTGTTCATAAATGCATATAAAGGCATATAGAATAACATTTTATATTATATATGAAGTGAATGGTTGCAATCTCAGTAGAGATACTGAGGATGAAAATCAGACAGATGCAAGTATATAACTGCCCTCTGACTTCAAAACTGTTCCATCCAGGTTGTTTTATATGCTATACAGGGAAGATCACAAAAGTATGAACTAGCTTTGACCAAGTTGCTACACGAGATAACTCATGAAACAGTCCTTGAGGCTGTCTATGTGAGATTCGTTCAAAAACCAATAAAATACACTATATTAGGCAAGGTTCTCCAGAGAAATAGAACCAATATATATACCACATTAATATATATTGGCATATCTATATCTACACACACACAAACACACACACACACACACACACACACATTATTATATATACATGCATTACGATGCAATGCAGGCATCCTTTGAAAATATCAACCTGCACAATTTACCCTGTCTGTTTGAGTATGTTTTAAAAATGTGAGCTATGCCTTCTGAAATATTTACCATCTGACTTGTTTCATTCAGTAGGGCCAGTTCTTCCATCTGGGATTTCCTAAATTGCAAAGCAGAATGACTTCTAATTCAATGTATCTTGATGATATAAACCTCAAAGGTACTGTAATGGCACTAAAAATCTACCTTCACTAATCAATCAAATCGTGCTCTCTGACAACCATTACCATCTCCATGCTTTGATTAAAGGTATTTGATACCTGATTCTCATTATTCTTCAGAAAGATGCCAACTCGTTACTGTGGTCTATTAGTACTTAATACTTTGTCTTTAATCTCCCTATTCAGGCACATTGAGAAGAACATGTGAGGCTGTCATATGTGCATGTGTGCCAGTGTCAGGTTCTCATACGTGTCAAGCTTTTTGTCCTCAGGGGGGTCTTTGCACCTGAAATGCTTTTTCTTAATTCCCATTTTGATCTTTTTATTTCTGAGTCATCCTTCCGATTTCATCCCAGTAACATTTCCTTGGGGTATTTTCCCTCATTCTCCTTCTCTTCTAGCATCATGTGTTTCTTTTTCCCAGCATCTCTTCTGTATCCAGTTGTATAGATCAGATTTTTTAAATGAATGTCTGATATCAAAAATATATCATTACTTTTAGAGACATGTTATATTTCTAACAATATATTGTGAGGTGAAAAATTCTATTTACTTTTCACAAAGATGGCACTGAAAGTGAAGAAGAAAGCCCCAGCCCCTCCCAAAGCCAACACTGAAGCCAAAGCAAAGGCATGAAGACAAAGAAAGCAGTTTGGAAAGGTGTCCACAGCCACATGAAAAATGAAGATCCGCAGGTCACCCATCTTTCCACAGCCCAAGACACTGCGGCTCTGAAGGCAGCCTAAATATCCTCAGAAAAGTGCCCCCAGGAGAAACAAGCTGAAGCACTATGCCATTATTAAATTCACTCTAGTAACTACCGAGTCAGTCACGAAGAAGATATTAGGTTGGTGCAATAGTAATTGCGATTTAAAAGGTGAAAACTAATTGCA
The DNA here is from genome assembly GCF_036562045.2 of Rhinolophus sinicus. NCBI lineage: Eukaryota > Metazoa > Chordata > Mammalia > Chiroptera > Rhinolophidae > Rhinolophus > Rhinolophus sinicus. The sequence goes on from NC_133751.1 coordinate 19,856,118, forward strand.
AAAACCACAATTACTTTTGCGCCAAGCTAACAGAAGACAACAATACACTTGTGTTCATTGTGGATGTCAAGGCCAACAAGCACCAGATCAAACATGCTGTGAAGAAGCTCTATGACACTGAGGTAGCCAAGGTCAACACCCTGTTCAGGCCTGATGTGGAGACGAAGAAATATGGCTCCTGGCTCCTGATTATGATACTTTGGATGTTTCAACAAAACTGGGATCTTTTAAACTGAGTCCAGCTGGTTAATTCTAATTATAAAACATTTTCACTAATATATATATATATATATATATATATATATATATATATATATATATGTTCTACTTAATTTTGATTAACATTATGCCTACAAATTTTATCCTGGCAATATTTTAAATGATTGAATGAGTATATCTAAAATGCTTAATCTGGAAATAATAGTACACTATTCTTTATCAAATTTAGTTTTCTTTAAAAATACTTTTTTTTTTTACATTTTACTGATTCTTTGAATTCAGAACAGGTCATTAAAAGAACAAGAAAAATGACTTTTGGCTAGAGCTTTATCTGATAAATAAAATTTATAACAGGGTTGAAGACTGCAGGGTCATTGGTAAAACTGCTTGGATTAAATTCTGGGTATGAATTTAAAACTGGCAAGACCCTGGGCAAATTATATAAACTCTCTGAACTTCAGCTCCTTTATCTTTAAAATGGGAGTTATAATAATAACTGTCACATAGATTTTCTGAGGACTTATGTGAGCAAACTGATACAAAGTGCTTAACATGTGCTTGATTAAATAAATATTAGCCTGTGCCATAATTTTTAAAGTATTAAGATACATGCATATTGCACATTTATATGTTCTACCATCATGGCAATGTTCTGAAACTGAAATGTAAATCAGTCTCCCTAAGCTCATCAGTGGAAGTGAGTTGTTTTAGACATTACTGGGACACAAAAACACATTCACAAAAAATGTGCACTAAATGTCTCCTGAATAAGTGAAGGAATTAATGTTATGATTAAAAGTCAAGTGAAGGTCTTAAAATCTACAATACTCTGAAAGCATTTTTATTGCTAACATAAATACAAGTAATAAACCATAACATCATCTTTACTATTATTCATGAAATTTCTTAAAAGTAAGATTATAAACTATCAGAGTTTGCAACTTATCTAATACAAGCATTGTATGTACAATACAGTGAGATCACTGTACTGTAATTCAATTTGATCTACAAGCTTTAAACTACACTCAATAACAAAGTCATTTAACTGCTGAATTAGTGGTTTTATAGTCATCCTAATGATATCTGTTTCAAATTCAAGGATATTTGATACATTTCTCATTTCAAGTACTTGTAGACAATTAGGTCATTTGGACCATAACTATGTAGTATTTTAATGTAAGATATTCACTTGTTTACCATCACTTGGCACTTCATTTTATGAAAATTGTATTAAATCACTTTTTGGCTACTCTGGAGGTTTTCAATTTCTATTCCCATTTTGAATTTGTAATTTGTCTTAAATATGTGAAGAAAATTAAAGTAAAATACATCACGAGAATTCCTCACTCGTCTCATATTATTAGCTGGTGTATATCTGAGGAACGATGACAAGTGCTCTATTAACTTTCACTTTCATTGCTAAGTATTATTAATACCACCAACTTTGATGTCTGTAAATAAAATTGTCTTCTTTACCAACATCGTTCTTTTTAATTTGAACGACACTGATTGTTTTCATCCTTTTTGATGAAACTGAACATCTCTCTCCCCTTTTCATCTTTTTATTGTATTGTATTTTATGTACGTTCACTTATATTTACTATATTCTTATCTAGTTTGTTCACATTACAGTTTGGGTACAAAACCTGCCAGATAGTTCTCTGGTGTATATCAGAATTACAATTAGAAAACACAAACACACACACACACACACACACACACACACACACACAGAGATGATATCTTACATGATGTTAAATTAATTCACATCTGAAATTCATATAGTGATCTCCATGCTAGAGATTAGTGACTTTAAAAATTAACAATTCAAGAAGGTGACATAAGTACTTCTAGTTTTCGAAAAGCTGCTATCTATATTCCTCGGACACAAAACTTTATGGATTTTATAGAGAAGTTCTAATTATATCAAATCAGACTAGTCCTCATCTCTCTTTTATGCTCTCATTTAAATAGTATTTTCATGGCCATTGTTCCCTCTGTTCCTTAATTACTGAAAGTGATCATTTCTCACATGGCTTTTGAACGATATGTCAACCAAAAGCTTCTTCTACACACTTTCTACAAAATGTTATTATAACTTACATTTCTATAACTAAATTCAGTCAAAGAAATTGAAATTTATGCATTATGATTTACACGCATCAGTGTAAAAGAAGAAAAATATAAAGTAAAATAAAGCAGCAAACAGATAAAACAATGAAATCATAAAATGACTTCAAATGGAGGGCATTTGAAATCAAGGACATTATATAGAAGAAAAAATAAATTTACCTAAAATCCGGTTAATTAAATTAACATTTAAGACAAAGGGTAATACCTAACTATATTAAAAAAAACATAATTATCAAATAAATGAAATTTTGAGAATGTACTATTACTCATCATCATCATCATCATCATCATCTTGTAGATATTACCTCAAGAAGTATTACTTGAAAAAATCAATTTTCATTGAAAGAAAAAAAATGTATTCCTAAATATCACCAGATTGCCACATTGAATAAATCATGTATTATTTAGGCTAGTAAAGAAAATTGTCAATATGGAAACTTTCTGTAACTGATATCCCTTTGTTATCAATACCTAAAATTTTCACAAATCAACAAAAAAAATTTTGTTTTGACAATCACACTACTAAAGGAAGAAAGAAACAGCTTCCGCTTCCTCTCCACATTCTGAACTTTGAGGTAAGGCATGCTGATTATAAAAATCAGATTCATAACCTTAAAGGCAGGGATGCTTGAAGATGTAGTTAAGTAGCTTACAACTTAAATAGGAAGGGGGAATCAGAGTAAGGGCTAAGAAAAGATGCTCACTGTTTATATTAAAAAAAAAAAAAAGCACCATAGGCAACAGCCATTTGTATCTTTAATCCCTTTTCTTAAAACAAGATCTTATTTCCTAGAGTAGAATCTTCCAAAGCCTTGTCTAATGGTGTAGCCTGGGTAACATGGATCTCAGAACCAGTGAGCTAGAAGGGTCTAGATGTTTACTCTGTACATCTATGTTTTACAGGGTATCCTGATCCTTAGGGGCAGGTGTTTGTACAATCCAGAATTCTTTTGTTCAATCTTTCAAGAGATTAAACATCCACAATAGAATTTGGAGATAGAATATACCGTCTTTTCAGGTTAATTTTAATTCAACATTCTTACAAAAGGGGAAAAATACAAGAAAATATCTCCCAAGTACAGACTTCAGAGATAAAAACAGGACTGATTTCAGAAGGGATTTTTAAATGAGGCAATTTTTAAGATTAACCATAAGACTACCAACACTGATTATTACAGAGCATCACTGTATTCCAATACTGCTGAGAGGTAAATATGAGGTGTGATCCAACAATTCGGTAAATGTTTAAATTAAATATACAGTATATATACAGTAAAAGACACATTGGTATTATCCCCTTAAAATATTCCCCTTCCCTTTGAATGCACTTATCCCAACATTCCTGCCACTTTCTGAAGCAGTTCTGAAAGTCCTCTTTCCTAAGTGTCTTCAGTTGCACTGTCATGGCTGCCTCTACGTCCTGAGTCATTTTGACTTTGGGGAAGAGTCAGAAGTCACATAGTGCCAGATCCGGTGAACAAGGTGGATGAAGACACATCATAATGGTTTCATGAGACAGAAATTGCCATACCAGAAGTAATGTGTGACGGGGAGTATTGTCATGATGGAGGATGAAACCATTTGCCCATTTCTCAGGCCATGTACATTATTTTTTAAATGCTTGTAAAGACACTCACAAAAGAGGACTTCCAGAACTGCTTCAGAAAGTGGCAAGAATGATGGGATAAGTGTAATCGAAGTGAGGGGGCATATTTTAAGAGGGATTAATGGCAATGTGCCTTTACTGTAATATATATTTTTAATTCAAACATTCACTGTATTGTGTGATCACACCTCATATGTTCTATAAAAAAGGACTTGAAAAAACCTTGCTATGTAGTCTTAACTCATTTTACATTAAAAAATACATCAATTAAGGGATATAAACATCAATCGTTAAGGCACTTGCACATGGATAAATATCCCAACACAGAAATCAAGAGCTATCAAATGTCTTGTGATAAAACAAAGAGACATTTCTTAATTTGGTTTCTTAAATGTCCTAAATATTTCACTACATATTTGGTTTTCCAAGATTGTAAGGAAGGAGAGAAAATTGGGAAATCTCAAATTAATTATTACTTAACAAGAATAGTTTGTGCTCTATTACTTATTCAACAGCTTTCACTCATGAAACTTACTACACATTGCAAATATTGCCCCATCAATCATCACTCGATGAGGGCAGAAAACATGACAAGATTTAAATAATTTCCAAGAGTTTCCAATATTAATATCATACTCTATTTACAATAATAATAATAATAATAATAATAATAATGTGTAATCCTTGCTGAGAGATCATGCTGGCTTTCAAAGAGAATAAAAGCATCAATCTATGTCCTAAAGGACAATTGACAAAATAATGTGCCTGCTGCTGGTAACAATTAATATAAACCACACATTCAGTTAGTACTGCTGCTCAGTAACCAATGAGTATTTGGAAAACCATCAAGTGATAATGCAGACATCTGGTTTAAAAAAAAAGAAAAAAAACCTTTTTAACTAAAGAGTTTATAAATGGAATTCTTAATCAATGACTAATAAAGCTATTAAATGCTATTCCTGAGACCTTTAAATGTGATATTTAAGTTCTTACTTTCAAAGAATGATCACAAAGCTGAGTTAATTTAATACTTATAAAATTAAATTTATAAATTCATACTTATAAAAAATTTTGGATTCAGAGAAATATAATTCATTATATTGTTTAGCTGAGTAAACTAATATCTGGACAGTTTAAGTCACTTTTTCTTTATAATCATAAAACCAGTACATTTATATTGCTCCACATTTTGTAGTTTAAGATATAGAAAAATATAAATTGAAGATGAAGTCTAGGTACTTATCCCACTAAGTTCTTTGCTATAAAACTACTTGATGCCTAAATGGACTCTTTCTGTTCCAGGCTACCATTTTGTGCACTAACACAGAAAGAAATGGAAATATTTCAAAGATATGTATTTGACAACACACTTATTGTTGTGTAAGTCCTTTATAGTTGCTTTAGGTAAAAAATAAAATTCTGGAGAAATTTACTATTTTATTAGCATAAGTGAACTCAACTGAGAATATGTGTGTGTGTGTGTGTGTGTGTGTGTGTGTGTGTGTGTATATATATATATATATATATATATTAATTTTTATGTTGGTGAGTTAATACAACTGATTATTCCATCCTTGTAGACTCCTTAGGATGTTTTGATTCACTCAACAGATGTTTATTGATCAACAATTAGAAGCCAGGCCTGTTACAAACATAGGGTGCTACTTATTAATTCAGCTGAACACATAATTATTATACATATAGTATATGCTGTCTTATAAGGTAAAAATAATATAGCTGCGAAATGGACAAACAAGAAACCTAAACTCAAGGAGGTTAAAACAGGTTTGTAGTCTCTGAAGCAAGGGTAGAGAATATCTCTAATGCCATGTAGTCACAATTAAAACAACAACAACAATAACAACAAAAACTATATATCTTTATTGTCTCTCTAAGTTCAAGAAATACAGAGTTTCAAAGGATGAAATCCTGATTTGAAACATAGAATAATGGTTGCACGCTGATTAGTTATTTTGCCATTATTTTGAAATAGAGGATGACATATGGTTTTGGAAAAACCTGCATGAATACAAGTAGTGACAGTTCATAATTTTTTTAAAAAAGCATATACTTGTTAAAGAATTAAATCGTATAACAATGATGGATATCTTATAATTGAAATCATCTTGACATTGGCAGTATTAGTTTGAAAATGAAGTCTGTGTGTAAGTCTTGGAGCTCTGCATTTCTGAAAACATTATCCTGAGTAATTATTTCAGAGTTCTTCAAAAGTTGTATGAGGATTTATTTTCCTATGTAACTGAATAAAAGTAACACCCTAAAAGTTCAAGTCCTCTACATCCCTTGCTTTATATTATATTCTCTTTGACACCGAACAAAAATTAGTTGGTCTGAGATTCAGTGTAGTTGAGAGACAAAATGGAATGAAAGTCTCTTTGCTAAGAAATGTTAAACCAACTGTGATTGAATTTTACCTTCTTATTATCTGCATTGACCTAGAAAAACAGCTAAGGAAAAAAAAATGTCATAGCTGTGCGACTTTGCATTCTAAATAGTGATGCATTTTATGTTTTAAAAGCAAATTTGAGCTCATATTAAATATCCATACTGGCTTACCTGTTTACTAAAGACAAAGAGAATAAACTAATATGGGTAAAGTCACAAGTTGGTTGTATGTACATTATATTATTATTATTATTATTATTATTATTATTATTATTTTAGACTAGAACTTCCCTACAGAACTTTTGTGATGACAGAGATGTTCTATGGTTGTGCTGTAAACATGGTTGCCAGTACTGGTCTAGTACTATTACTGTTGGCTACCATATTGGACAGCATACTTCTAGAATTGAATTTCAATTGCATACCATGTTAGTTAAGTTTTTAAGGAAAATGTTTAGAAATATTTTGCTGTTGTCCAAGATTTTAATACTATATTTTATAACACATCATGCTGTTGTAATTATTCTTATTATTTTTTTTGCAATAGCAAGAATATAATTTTAAACTATAAAACTCCATCCTCTTCACATTTATAATAATGGGCATTGATTTCTCCATCATTCTTATAGTTATACTCAGCCATGATGCTTTGTTCAGTAGTGAAAATAGATGGGCATTCAAGTATGTTTTACTAAGACTATTTGAAAAATAAACCACTGGTTATCAAAACACATAACTTTAAGTCTTAAACTTTTTATAAATGTAAATATAAATTAGCTGTGCATTTATAATGTGGGGATACAATTATTTATCATTTTCAAATTGTACTTTCCAGGAATGCATGGTTTTATATTAACTATGTTATTCTGTCTATATTTTATGCTTACAGAAGCCTAACCAGAACATCGACATTGGAAAAATAGGATTAACTACATCTGACCTGTTCTTAGTAATCATTCATCTAGAAACTGAAGGCATTTCTTCTATAGTATACCAGCTTGAAAATATATTTTCTGATAAAGGATTTTGGAGGGGAGTCCATTCTCACATTCATAAATCAGCACCTTGCATGTGCCACTGACTTACTATCATAAACATTTATTTTGAGCAAACTGAATTACTGAAACCAGCTGCTTAGAGTGATCAATTTCACCCATTTCTCCACTTCTCTTGCTTCTATTGGCACAACTTTAAAATTTCATAATTTCTTTTCACAGTAGAATAACAACATTGTTCTTTCTCTTAATACCTTTCTGTGGAAGACATATATTAGATAACACTGAGATTGGTTCATCTGTTCTTATCTCTTTTATATCCATTGCCTGCTCACCCTTGATAACATAAACATAATTATCTTACACCTTAGTCAGTAATAGAAACAGATTAACTTTTTATACCAACAATCTTTACAGCTTTACAATGGCTTTTGCAAAGCCATAATTGACTATCTCTTTTTATGACCATATTTAATGTGTTTTGATTCAAGTTTTCCATATTATCTTTCTCATAACTCTGCTACATGATATATTCTGAGTCAGAATTAGAATTATATTTAATTTTCAGCACGTGCTACCAGAGCCCAGCACATCTACCTTCTAGGAATACATTAAAAATAAATAAATAAATAAAAAACAGAAAGAAAAACAAACAAACAAAACACACACAAGTTGAGGACAGTTTCTACACTGAGGCAATGGCAGAAAAGGATGTACTGAAATGGGAGGCAGTATCGTGAAGGAGACACTAGTTCAAAATAGGGATTTAATTAGTCTCAAATACGGTAAATCAAGAAATTGAACATTAGTTCATCTCTAACTACCCAACCACTTCCAGAAGTCTGCTTTCGAGTTTGAGGGTCCCATTAATTTATAGAGATCTGTGATGGCACTTGGGTAATATTCTGGATCACTTTCTATTTGAAATGGTAAAACTAGCCAATAATCGTTTTTGATTGCAGACTATACTTAATGATGCTGTATTCAACCTAAGCTGTTCTACTCATTATTAATATTTTGGCATATGGCTATTCAAGAGAAATATAGATATTTAATTTAAAATAACCAGAAATTTGGAAAATATTAATAGCAGTATCAGAATCAAAATAATATCTTGGCGAAAAGAGACAAATCAAAAAATTTCAGTTGATTAAATTAACAGATCATCTGAAGAAATAAATCCAAGTATAATGAAATAAGAAAAATATTATATAAAAGGATAATAATATAAAAGCATATATGGATTTTTTTTTTAAATTGTGAAATTGTTTTTATACTCTCTTTCTTCACACTTTAATCCAATGCATCAGCAAATCCTGTTGGCTCTATCCTCAAAATATACTCTGTGTTTAACCACTTTTCATTAACTCATAACTACCATCCTATCTGAGCCAATAGCTCTCTCTTTGCCTCTTATAATAGCTCCCAAATTGATTTCCCCAATTCCACACTTAATCCCTAATTTCCATTCTATAAGGGAGTCAAAATTATCCTTTTAAAATACAGGTTATACATATCTTATTATTTGTTTAAATCCTCCAATACCTTCCCAATTTACTCAGAAGAAAATGGAAAGTTCTTCTCATGGCTTACGCATTTAAAATAATATTTTGGCTACTGCTCTGACCTTAACTATTATTGTTCACTCTGCCCCAGATTTATTGCACCCCAGACTTATTCTATAATCAGTCTTTCATAGGAATCTATATGGCTTATTATATCTCTTCATGAGGGCTCTGCTCCAGTGTGTTCTATTTAAAAAAGACATTCTGGATAATCTTTTAAACTGCATCCATTTCAATGACTTTTTCCATACATTATTTTTAATAGCACTTGTCACCATTTCACTTACATGTGATTTTTCCCTCTCTTATAAGAATATACCTTCTTAGTGGCCTATGAAAAAGAAACAAACAAACAACAACAAAAAACAACCTTTGCTCAGAGCCTAGAATAGTGACAAAACCATAATATCCACAGACTCAGTATGTATTGAATAAATAACATGAAGCTCACATTAATTTCAAAAGATATTTAAAAGGAATTTAAATCAGAACATAAAGATGACAATAAGCAGCTTTTAAGACTGATTGCCTCTAACACTTGGTCATAAAGGAACAGACTAAAAAGAATAGTCTGATATCTGTGTGTCTAACAACCCATTATGACTCCTTCAACAGCTTCTCTCTACTTAGGTACGTTGAGGAAATCCATCTCCAAGTGTACCACATGGCCAGAGAAAATAAGAGAATGGTAGAGGTGTAATTTTTTCAATAACATGAAGGGATGTCAAGAAAACATGGATCTATTACATAAAACACTGGTAACTTTAAAAAGTAATTTCTGTTCAATGATAAATTCACTCATTCATTCATTCAATCAGTCATTAATCACATAACAGTGATGTATGAAACCTTAATCTGGGGATGAGGACATTATAATAAAGTAAAAGCTGACACAATCCCTTGCCTTTATTGTTGTCATAGTAAAGTAATTACAGTTTCAAACCAAATAATCAATTAAAGAAAATTAACATTTAAATAGAAACAAGTACTACAAATTAGCCCATAATGATGATACTTATGTAGTCAGAAAGATCAGGAAAATCAGACAATGTTTCTTTGAAAAAAGTAAAATATGAATTGAGATGTGAAAGATGAGTAGACATTACAAGCAAAATGGGAGAGTGTGGACTTGGGTGGGTAGAGATATCATATGAATGAGAAATTCAGGAGGTCCTTATGGCAGGAATGTGAATGTAATGCTATTTATGGGAGAATCAGGGACCATACCAGTTAACATAAGACTTTTCTGACCAATTTAGTTCCATATTTATCCTTAGGGCAATAGGGATATATTGATGGGATTCATTCAGGTCATCTTGAATAGTTCACACTTTGGGAAGAGACCCTAGTCACAATATGAAGAACATGTTGGACAAGAACTATTTTAGATTCCAACTGGCTAATTAGATCCTACAGCAGGATGCACACAATAGACATAATGATAACTTAAATGAAAGTGGGCAGGTGTAAAAGTTCGAAGGTCAGAGATATTTTGCAGGTAAAATTGACATAAATAGGCGATCAGAGTGAAGGAGGTAAGTGAGAGCATAACGGCAGGGTGATGTTGCACTTTTGTCATGTGAAACTATATGGTAAGGCATTCCATTCAGTGAGACAGAGAGCAAAATGTTCTCTGCTGAGGAAGATCATCAGTTCTCTGAGGAGCATTCTGAGTTGCTTGAGACAACTATAAGACATTCAAGAAACTATACCAATCATATAGTTATATAGGAGAGTTTTGTGAACAGAGAAGTGAATCAGAAATACATTTCTGATTCCTTTGCAGAATTGGAAAGTGTGTGTGTGTGTGTGTGTGTGTGTGTGTGTGTGTGTGTAAAAATCCATAAGAAAAGGTTATAATTTCAGGAGAGCAGGAGCAGATAGCTGTAATGAGCCTTAAGGATTTCCAAATATTTAACTTTAAAAATAAGTGCAAAGATGCAGTCACAAGAGAGATGTTGATTGTACTTGAGCTAAATGGAAATGGGGTCCAAATACATGCATTAGCTAGCAAGAAGAATAGCTTTTATATTTAAGCAAGATAGATAATCAAGAAGTAGTTTTCCATATGTTTCAGTGATAAATTGGTATGAGATACCAAAATAAATACATACATATCTATAGTTATATCATCTGTATATCTATACATGACAGTCTGTATATAGGATAAGTACATTTTGTTTTGTTTTCAATTCACAGGGACTTTGATAAAACAAGTAATCATTACCTTACTTACAATAGCTTCAGGGTAACCTGTACCCTTGGAGTAAGTACATGCTTAATTACAATTTAAAGGGTAGAACGTTCACAGATTGAGGATGGGTCATTTTATAAGATATGGAGAAGTAATTTCAGAAGTCACAGTAAAGGAGTTTGGGATATTGAGAGGAAAAAGTTGAGAAGAAGAAGAAATTATACAAATATTTTGGGCTAAGAGCATTGTCATAAATTAGGAGCATAATGCATTATGAATAAAGTCTCAAGAGTCATTTTAAAGTGAGTGGATACCAGTTGCATTTGCCTGTGTAATGACATGTGGAAATGACTGATCCAAAAGCTTTGGATTCCACACACAATGTTAAAGCAAGTGCTTACCTAATCTGAACAATACATTAGCAAAGAAGAATCCCTTAACACATTTGTTCGTGATAATGTATCAGAGTCATAATTGGTGAAAACAGAAGATACCTGCTTACTTAAGTGGAGTTACTCCAAGTTCATGTTTTAGGAATCAGAACTCATACCTCAGCCAACATTCAAATGCTTTATGATAGCTCTGCAGCTATTAATTCTCTGAGTAAACATTTACCCTGGGCCGATTGTTACCCATTGTGAATGAATGAATGAATGAATGAATGAATGAATAAATAAATAAATAAATAAAACAAATAAGCAGAGTACCTATCAAAATTTTTCAAAAATGGCAATATTGGCACAAACCTAAATCATTAGAGGAGCACATTTCTGAACATGTGTTATTACAGAGCTTACAGGATAGTTTTAGAAAACTGCTGCGTAGGCTCCAAAATTAAAAAATATATAAATAAATAATAAAAAACCTAACTCTATTGACATGGTATGAAAAATAACATGGAAAGTTAACAAGAATAAAAATAGACTGAGAGAAAGAAACTTGAGATGAATGTTGCAGTGAAAACATTGCAATATTTGTTTGGCTCATTATGATCCTAGCAGAGAGGTCTACTCTCTCTTTATTATAAAATCTATTCCAAAACATTTAAAAAGGGATGTTTTCAGTAATTTTATGAAACCTCATTAATATTAACAGAAGTTTTAATAAATTGTATATGTGTTATTAATCTTAGAAATTACATCATTTATGGAGTTAAATGGAGTGGAATTTCTTATCATTTATTGTGAGTACAAACATTAAAAAATATTTATAAATATCAAAGAAGAAAAAGTATTTTGCAAAGAGTAACAAATCATGTTTGAAGCACCAATATTTATATTTAATTATTCTTCCAAACCTCTTGAGGCAATAAAACATGATCATTACTTACTAGGTTTTTATTGTTTAATGTTCACTTTCTTAAAAATTACACTGTTGAAAAACAATTACCACATTGAAATAAAGATTCCAGGAATATTTAGATTTGACTGGAAATATTTTTTCTCAAAGTATTTGTGATATGTTATATATAACATACACCTATATGTTTTCATGCGCTCAATGACAAATTCATGGGATCAGACCTACAAGACATTTTTCCTCTTTGAAATTTGAATATTAAAATTTATATTACCAAAATATGTTAAAAATATATTTGATTTAGGTTTTTACATTTTTTAAAAAAGCTTATTATTTTTTAAATTGACTGATATTTAAATTGTATTCTAATTTTAATTTATTTCTACCAATGCATGTCATTATTATCCTCATAAGTAAACTTAAACTTGGTCAAATTAATGTAATAACTTAGACAATATTTTGTCCCAGTTAAATAGTAAAATATATTAGATTGTTTTAATTCATCATTTTGTTCATCGTTTTCCATTTTAAGCCTACAATAAAACAAAACCGTACCATGTCTTTATTTAATCAGTACTTTAATCAGTTCCAGAGATTCAGTTTATAGCTGGAAACACTTTCATTAATAAAAGGAAATGAGAACAAATTAATATGCTAAATATTTCCTCAAGTTGGGATTCATCAAGTTGTGGGTTAATTGGACATCAGAATCAATTGTAATTTTTACAACTTAAGAACTGTTCATCTTTTACTCCGTGTATATGTTAGGTATCTCGTTTTTCACTTCAATTTTGCATTTATATTGATTAAAGTATATTTCAATTTAAAGTACACTCTAAGAGATAAAAAGGCCAGGGCACAATATCCTGTTAATTTACATTAAACTTACTGATCTTACTTTAAATGCCTTGAACATATTAAGACTTTATTTCTCTTGTAGATGACTTATTTGTAATTTTTAAAATTTACTTTCTTCTCAGATGTTTTGAACACTTTGATTTAATGTTATGTATCATTAAGTATAAAATGGTCTTAAGGTCACATGATTTTTTTCTACAAGAATCCCAATCTATAATCAATGCATTATTTTTATTACTGTTGTCAGTTATCTGACACGATTAAAGGAAAAGATCCAGAAATACATGAGACAATGCAGGTATATTACAATAAATGTTAGCATGGGTTGCTTATAAATTATTATAAAATAAATACTAACTTGTCTGCTCATCGATGGCAAAAATCAGAATAGTGCTCTATCTGGACCTTATTTCTATATCAGGAGAATGATATAGAAATTGTAATCATAAATATGCCCCAAGTCTGGGCTATTATTTACTAGCTAAATAAAGAGAAATGAGTATTTATAGACGTACCAAACTAGGATAATTAACAGTGTTTTGTATTTCTCTACTTCTAAAAGTCAGTTCAATGTTCTGTTGAACATTTTGAATGCATAATGATTTGTAATATATTATTTAGGTTTTTAGTCACTAAATACATTTAAAAAAATTATAATATTAATATAGTTTTTAGTTGTAATAAAGTGAATTTTTATATTAATTCCTCTTAAGGAATATAAAAACAACCTAGGTTTTATATTTTAAAAATTGGTATGTGTTCATTTTACCATATAATTATAGTTAAAAAGAAAAACAAAGAGAGGCCTAAATAAATTAAAATTCAAAAACTAAGCCTTAAATTTATATCAACTGTTTTTGATACGATTTATCTAGACTTAGACAAACAGTATAAGCTTTACTCAAAGTGGTGATGATAATCAAGTTTTAAAGTTAATTGTCCTCAAAATTATGCTTTAAAATAGAATTAATTAATAAAGGTTTTGTTTCTGTTGTTACTAACAGAGAAAGGTAATTGACTTTTGTTTAGTTAACAAAAAGACTTTCCATATTCATTTTATTGAGTTATTACACACACACACACACACACACACACACACACACACCCCTCTAGACTGAATACAGATTCAGTGTAGAAAATATAAGTCTATGGGTCTCTGGCACAATAATGTAGATATGTTATAGTTTATAAAATAAAAAAAATATGTATAAAAATTCCAAGAAACAAATTATCTACTTAAAATTATATCTATGTGTATTCATCTACACACATATCTCAAAATTTATTTAGAATTTACAGTAAAAATGTTCTTGGTTATCCATAAATTGGAAAGTTAAATTTCCTACATCATTCAATCTTCAAGTCATTCTTTAATGCAACAAAAACCTATCAATGTGCCCATGTGTCTTTTTGTTAATGTTGGGGATAAAATGATGGTTAAATCAAATGAGTAAAGATACCAAAAAATATAATCACGCATTTTCCAAGAAAGTATCCACATCAAGGAACAAAACCCTTAGATGTTTCTCATTATTGTGATTCTGAGTCATCCCTTATGCTAAGAGAACCAAATTTTAAGATTTACACCAAGACTCTACTTGAGTCATTTGGAATCTACCTGGATAATAGACGACTGGAATTATTAATTGCTCATATTTTTGTGCTACATTTGTAACACTTATTTTGCAGATAGTTTGTATTATGTTGTAAGACTTTTACAAATATTTTGTAATACTTATATACATTTTTTAATCTCAAGAGATATGCTACCTTTGAATCAGACTGTGTGTATGTGACTGACAGTTGGCAATAAACAGCCGTTCTGATGCTGTGTACCAAGTTGACCCCCTCAGATAAAAGAAGTCACATTGCCATGTCAGAGTCTGCTTTGTTATTGTGACAACACCAAACCTGAAAGTGGACAGGACACTCTGAAAATAGAAGCTGTTGTAATAAAAATGATGTCCATGGGGGTGAACATTGAGCTGATACAATGGGTTCCTATCACTAATGATTTTACCTACAAATATGGACATGAGGAGCTTTGTGTCATATTCATAATGAACTGTATGTAGGTGTTGAATATGCTGAAACTAAAGTCCAGATGGCACATGACTTTTGGATGTGTTTACATTTTTGTTTGAATTGCACCCATACTATAGCTCCTTGGTGGCAATAACATTTGCGGTGATATAAACCGAACAGATGCCACATTAATGACGTGAGAATACAAAAAGTCACTTTAGCCCTGTGAACCTGGTTTTCCTGAAGCATCACCCGCCAGATAATGAACAAAAGTCTGTAACCTAGTCGAGGACACTAAAGGGAATATTTATTCTTCTAGAACAAAGACCAAACTCAGAAATTGGCATGAAAGATGATGAAGCAATGAGTAAATGGAGTATGTATATTACTAAACTGCCAATAACTCTGCTGTGAGTCATGTGGACTCAAGAAGAACTCACTGGTATGTCACTTGCAATGGAAACTGATATATTTAAATGGTCAGTGACTAGGTGTTCTGGTGGTCTACATCTATGGAACATTATGGTCAATCTTAACTATGATAGGTTTGATCTTACAATAACTGACTCACAGTCAAAGTGTCACAAATTTAAATTAACATGTATACCACGCAGTTCTGTCAGCCAGGATGAGAGAAATTAGGGATCACCATTGTGCTATGCTCATGGAAGAGAAACAAACTGTAATCCAACATGATACTGGGAAGCTTGCATTGGTGAAACTTGTTCTTTGATTGCTGGATATGATTGGGCCTTTCACTAGATAGGATTCAGTGTTTTGTTTTGTTGTGTGTGTGTGTGTGTGTGTGTGTGTGTGTGTGTGTGTGTGCATGTGCGCACGCACACATTGGCCAATGGTATCCTACTCAGCAATGGAAAATATACGATATGTAATAATAGTATTTTTGCTGGGAAGGTTGAGGAAATGATCTGATAGTCTTTGGCATTTTAATATGTCTACATTTTTGTGCATCAAATGATATTACAGATGCAGTTGCAATTAGAATTACAAAAAAAGAAATATCCAAGGAATGCATACCAAAAAAAAATAAAATTGTCATATGGTTAGACACGTATTTGACAAAACAGGTGAATAATTAAACATTAATTGTTTCCCTCGCTTCAGGGAAACATAAAGATTTGACTCTTGACTAAATCAAGGAATGTATAGTTAGCCAAGATAAATGAGGTTTCTGTAGTTTGCTAAATACTGTACCTGGTTCTGGGAAGATTATATTGTGTGAACTGTGATTGCTATAAATATTTTTATATCATCTAGCTTTATAATTGATAATATGCATCAGAAAATGGGAGTTAAGTTACATTCTCTTGAGAGTACTATGTGACTAGGAAGGTATGAAAGTTGAATAGATCCCAATCTGAAGACTTAGTTGAGCCAAATCACTCCTTACTCACTCAATCTCATCTTTGTGATTATATATGCCCCTATGTGGAATGATTAGGAAAACTAGAAGTGGTATCTGACATTAATATATCTAAGGTATGTGTTGTTGGAAACACTGTGCCATCTCCCATGTATCCCTTCTGAAAAGTAGGTAAATTTGGTCCGAAATGAAGTTTATTCGGCTTTACGTATTATAGTGCCAACCTAAAACTCCTTTGATAAACTGTACCCTTTGTCTTATAACCATTTCATGGATGAAGAAAATAAATTTTAGAAACAATAACTATCTAAGTTTACCATTTCCTAAATGTCAGAAAATTGGTTTTATACTGAAGAACTTTTGGCTTCAATATAAGTGAGGTAGACATCTAATTAGTATAAGGGAAAAACAACAAAACTAAATTAAATATGTTTTATAAACAGAGATGTCTACTAGATCAATGCTTTTTCCTATCAACAATTCATATGTATTTTCAGTGAAGATTGGTAGTCCATGGGAAATCTTGTCATATTCATAATGAACTATAGTTAGGAGTTGAATATGCTGAAACAAAGTCCAGAGACCAGACTACTTTTTAATGCATTTATAGCTTTTTTTTTTTTTTAACTGTAACAGGAGATGGAACAAGGTACTATTTAGAAGCTTTCAAAAAAGAAATAAAAGGAAAGATTCAGATGGAGTTGAGGGTAATTCATTTTTATCAATAGAGGGAAACTATGCAGTACATGAAATTATAATATGGTTAGGAATAAAGATTATATCTATACATATTGGTATAATGTTAGCATGTTTATTTTTTTATATGCCTCAATTGTGTAGCGATTTACTGTTGAAGAAAATCCTTAAATTACCTTCAGGTAATAATGGTAACACATATTTCTCAAATGTGCATTAAAGTTCTAGTGAGCTTACCATCGGTTCTCTATTAAAAAAGCACAGAGGTAACTCGATATAAGAGGAAAAAAAGAAAACATGAGATTTATCTGTCACTAAATTGGTGCCAGGAATTTAATCTATTGTCAATGTTTGGCGATTTCTACTCCATCTCCCACTATTTCACCTGTAAAGAAAGCAGATGAACCTTGGCGAATGATTATAGGTTATGATAATCAGAAAGTGACTCTACTATAAGCTGCTGTTGCCACTGTAGTACATATACTGAAGCAAATCAATAAAACCTTATGACCAGATATCTGGCTGTTGACTTAGCAAATGCTTTTATCTCTATGGTGACTTGGAAGAATGATCAAAAGCAGTTCACCTTTACAGGCCAGACAAACAGTATTCCTTCAGTTTCTCACCCCAGCTCGATGTCAACTTTGCAGTCCATCATAGTCTACTGAAATTTAGATCTTCTTGACATCCTGCAGAATATCTCACTGTTTCACTACTTTGTTGACACTGGAGCTGATGAGAAAAGGGAAATAAGTAATTTATATCTTTTAGTAGTACACATTATGTTAGCGGTTGAGAGAAAAGCATAAAAGAATGACAGGGATCCACACTCTTAGTGACATTGCTAGTGGAGCTCAGCCAAGAGCATGTCAGTCTATCTCCTCTAAAGAGAAATAAAAATTGCTGTGGTTTGCATGGCCTGCCATTAATACAGAAGCACAGCACTCAGTGGGCCTCTTCAGATTTGGGAAACAACATTCCACATTTGAGTGAGCTACTAGTAGGAACATTTACTGGGCAACCAGGAAATCTCCCATCTTTGAGTAGGACCTAGAGAAAAGTAAGCTCTGAAGTAGGTCCAGAAGTTATAGGCAGCTACTCAGCTCATGTAATGCATAAAACTAGTAAGCAAGCAGTGCTTAAAGGATTTGTGGCAAATAGGAATGCTCTAATGAGCTGTGGAGACTACCATCAGTGAATCATGGTGTAAAACCCTAGGGCTTAGAAGTAAAACCATGCCTTCTTTCATAGATGATTGTTGTTTTGAGAGAAAGCACCTATAATGACACTGGGATCTGGTAGAAAATGAAAATTTGACCATTGAACATTAAGTGCTTTTGGAACTTGACTTGTTCGTTATGAACTGAATATTGTCTTTTTCACAATCTTGTTATTGGATGGATACTGGCAGGAACAGCTGAGGTTACAGAAAGCATTTTTCTTGGAAGACAGAAAAAGACAGCACAAAAGCGTTGTTTGGAGTGTATGCTGAATAACAGGGCTGGTTAAATAAGGTAATATGTGTGAAAATGTTTATTGTGTGACATGTGCATAACAAAATACTTATCCAAAGCAATTAAATAGATTTAACTTTCCTACAAATCTAATCTATAAATACCTTCTGTTTAAATATATATTTGTCAAAATACATAGAGAGACTAGGCCTTATCATTGGATAGTTCACTATGTGTTTATAATATAAAATTATAAATAGAATAAAACTAAGATAAGCACTCAGGAAAACACTGTTCATCATTTTATTCAATTATAACATACTATGTCTTATTCCGCATTAAGCTTTCATTGCAAAACATAAATTACAGTGGTATTGCTTGCAGAGTAAGAATAAAATATGTGTTGGTATTTTTACTTTGCAATAAAAAAAAAATTGTCCATAGCTATATGGCTTAGGAAAACAGAAAATGCGTGGCTTTATTCTTTAAGCTAAGTGCATACTTTGTTTTTCCCAAAAGATAAGATTCTACTCAACTGTTTAAGCATAAATTATACATTTGAGAGGTAAAATTAATTGTAGAAATAATGTAGTTTCTTCATGATACCAATGAGGAAACTAAAACAAGTATATTAAGGACCTCCCCCAGATACATATAGTTAAATTGTGCAGAACTATGTCAAGTTGACATTTCTGGACCTATTCCAATGAAACTCCATCAACCCATTCACTATATTTCCTTGAAAAAAATAACTGTAATATTTTTGTTTTTATTTGAAATTGAATTTTCTAAAAACTTCAAGCAAATAACTTATATCAAAAGTCATTAAAATACTGAGCTGTTCTGAGAGTGATAATTTTTATTTTTCCTTCTATAGAGCTAATCAAGATTTAGAGCTAAACATAGTAGAAAATTATTTTTGTTTTAACGCACAGCCTACAATTTTAACAACTAAATAGGTATTTATAGAGTGTTTATTATGTGATAACTTTATGCTCAGGGGTGAATGGAACCATGGTCTTGTATTTACAGGTATATGAAATCTACTTGTTTTGAACACATGGAAGACACACATAAAAGACTCAAATAAGAACATGTGTAATTGTAGTAGTTCATTATGGTTTGGAAAAATACAGAAGCTCAAAAGATATGCCTGCGCTGGAAGAAGGTATAGGTTTTAGATAGAAAGAGGGCTGAAAGATTTCTAGAGTTTATAGCACTACTTTGCATATGAACATATGGTTTCCTACAAATACTTATTTCTCATTAGAATTTGTGCTTCCCAAGGGAATAATTATTTTAGACATGAAAATAAGCAGAGGCAATTCACTCAATATAGAAGTAAATTCTAAGTGCATATATTGCTATCAGCAATTTATTTAATAATAGTATCTTAAGACGCATTTTGTGCCATCTGCTTTTTCCTAGTTTTCACTTCCTCCACTGTCATAGAAAAACATAAGGAGAGTTTTAATAACATTTATGTGTCTATGTACTAATCTGGAGAAGAAGAGGACCTTGATTACATGAGCATGTTAAGACAGGCATTAGTATCTTTAAATAGCTGTATTATTGGACAAGTACTTTGTGTTCTTCTTGGCTAATTTCTTTATTTGTAAACTAAATGGTATGACGACAAATGATTGCTAAAGCATGGTGGTGGATGTAATATTGTCTCCAAATATTCTTATTTTCTTCTTCTCATGGCTCACTTGAGGTGGGGGGTCGGGGGGGGGGTGAAAGATGATCGTTTATGTCCATCATGTTGAACTTTGGAACATTCCATTAGTCATATCTGGACCAAGGTGTGATTTTCCATATCCGTTTTCCCTCTTCCAGACCCTGTCCAGTGAGAGACTGCTTTGTCATTTGCATCCTGGAATGTAGATTATATGGAACAGAACTATAACCTTCTTCAAGGGCGGGCATATATTTTGAGCTTCTGTATTTTTCCAAACCATAATGAATTACCACAATTACTCACACTGCTATTTAACTCTTTTATGTGTGTCTTCCATGGGATCAAAACAAATAGATTTCATATACCTGTAAAGAAAATTTACCTAAGGAATACTGGACATGATCATGAACAGGAAATAATATTTCATTGCTGTGACCACAGATTTTAAGGACATTTTTTTTGTAGCAAGATGTATAATATCTCAAATAATACAGCACCCATTAGTTAATAAATTATTAATGATGCCAGTTATTTAAAGTTTACGTCTTTACATGTAAATGTGTCAAAGTTGCTCTATATGTTTAAATGTAAACATAAGCATAGTCATAATAATAGATGTTTATACCTAATTATTATGACTGATAATGCTGGGAAAGCCATCAATCACAAAATAAATAAACCAAAAAGCAAAGAAGACCCCTAAGACACTTTCAGATTCTTAGAAATTAGCAAGTCAATCTTCTCCATTATTATATCGAATTTCTTTAAGGGAGAAAATGTGCTTCATTCTAAGCAATAGATGGACTGATATTTATCAATCATCACATCCTTTTGGGAAGAGTATGTTAGTGGTGAATGGTGAGAGGAAAATGTATAATAGCTCAGTGAAAGAAGCAGCCTCCTAGCATAGGGAAAACGATGGTATACCTGTCCACTGGTTGCTAACGACGGATTTTTCCCTATCTTGTACTTTTACCTTGATTCTCCTGAATAACACATTCTTTTTCCTTTCTGTGCATGAAAAATAAATGATAAGACTATTCCTGTTAGAAGGAAAGAAGCATTTTGAAAATTGTGTATTTCATATCCACATTAAACTTTATGAACTTTTACAAAAGGAAGCTAGATAATCATTTCTATATTGCTCAGTTAAAGCTCCTACTCATGCAATATTTGAAACTATGAAGAATAACAAAAACATTATTATAAAAATGCACACTTGAAACCTAAGTAATTTTACTAACCATTGTCACCCCAATAAATTTCATTTTTAAAAAAGAAAAAAGAAAAGAAAAAGAAACCAGGAAAAAATAAGAATAACAAAAATATTTCAAATTTGTTTTTCAAACTACATAAAAAAGTTATGATTCAATATAATATTTTCAGCTTGCTGAAACTGTAAACTTTTCCTGTGTTTTTTTTTTTTGTTGTTGTTGTTGTTTTTTTTTAAATTACCTAAGGAATTTTTCAAATGATTTCAGTTTGCATTATGTGATTTCCTTTGTCTGGAGATCAACATTAAACAAATATAGAGATATTGCCTTCTTTCAAAAACCATGCTTCTTTATCTCATTCTGCATCTTAAATGTGAAAGGATTTAATACATTTTCTTTATTCTTTAAATTGTATGACAGAGTATCTTTTCATATGTTAGTTAACCCAAATTCCCCAAGGAATATAATGACATGTTAAAGGCGCATTAACTCTTTTTTACTTTTTAGAGTCCCTTGGTGACACACTGTGCTCTGTGCTCCATCTTGACAAACTTGAACTCAATCTCTGTCGTTATGAGTGACATGGAAAACATTGAAAAGACTGGAAATTTGATAAGGGTGAAATAATATTACATGGGTCTTGGCAGCTTTTCATTATTATGAAATTGACTTCAAGAAGATGAATGCTTTTAGGTATTTTTAAGTTATGTGAATTGTATTTGTGATTATAATTCTATGCTTATATATCCATTTTGTTGTTTTATGAGAATTTACTCCACCAGTCAAGATATCGCAATTAATTTTATATTATAAAAAATGTTAAAATATGTAATTATTTGGATGTTTAAAAGGATGAGTTTTCAGTCAAAGCTAATATTTGTATGTTCAATCTTAAGGCAAAGAAGGCAGCTAGACTTCATCACACCCTTTCTATATGTCATATATAATGGCAAATGCTCTACGTCACATATCTTAAGTATTATATAGACGCTGTGAGATAGGAAATTTTCTTATTCTTACCTCAAAGTTGGCAAAACATGGCTCAGAAAGTTGGATTTCAACAGAGGAAATGGGAGCAGAGCCAGAAACAAGTGTCCTCTGCATATCCCTTGCATTGCTATCACTTACTCATGTTTTCCACCAATACCACCACCCTGCCCACACCCAACTTTCTATTCCCAGTGTTGCGTGGTCTCACTTTAAATCCATGATCAAGAAACTCATATGGGCACCATAAGCACACTTTCTTTTCTCTTTAAGTTTTGTGGCTTTAACTCTTATCTGTGTACAATGTCTCCATAAATTATATTCCATCCAAACATTTCTACATTTCAAACTTGGAAATCTAAGTGCTTACTGGACCTCACCACTTATATATCTCCAATTTGGCATATTTAAAGTTCACCCGTTCTTTTTTATTCCCTAACAAAAAAAACCTCAATACCTTCCTAATTTCCTAATCTAAATCAATAGCAGCCAAAATAATAATAACAATAATAATAATATTGAAAAATAATAAATAGCACCATCTTAATATCGATTTATTTCCTCTTATCCAATCCATCAGGAAATATAATTGTGTCTATCTTCAAAATATACTCTTCATCTAACCACCTTATGCATGGGGTATATATATGGGAATTGTAAAATTAGTAAAAGGAATGTGATATGGGTAGGCCATATAGAAATATTAATGTCATGTATTCTATTTTTCATCTCTCCTCCCATTACCAGTTATGGTTTTCTCACAAGTAAACTGTTATTCAATACTATTCCTGTTATCCTGAGAATATTAATAAACTGATTTATGACTTATTTTCCCTTTCAAAAATCCTTCCTCATTTAAGCTTTCTTTTTATTTTCTAGTATAAATATTCATATCCTGATGACACTTTTTCAAATACTTTGATACAATTATATAAAAATTCTCCTAATGCCCAATAGAGATTCAAAAATCCCTGTTAATATGTAACTCAGACTTCCAAAGAAATATTTTTGTTATTGAGAATTTTCTTCACTGCTTATTTGAAAATTATCTTTTTAATTAATCTGTTTCTAAATTTAAATATATTTTATAAATATACTAGCATTTTCTCATGTTATCATGAGGTTTTGCTTTACCTGTTATTTGATTTTAAATTGATAATATATCTGAAAAAGTGTAGAAAAATGCCAAAAATAATAAGATACCCATGTGTCGAATATTCAGTGGTTTATTATATATTCATTTCATCAACTGACGTGTGCCTGTGTGTGCATGTGCATGTGTGTGTGTTTGAAGCAAAATGCTTCTTCTACAGCGGAAGCCCCGTCCAACATTTCTTCCAATCCCATATGAGGTAGGAGCAACTTCAAAACTGATGTGTCTCTCTTCCATAAACATTTTATATTTTTGTCAAATATTCATTTATTAATAAAATATGCATAACATATTTAGTTTCTCTCTATGATTTTCTATTTTAAGTGGAAAACGTTAAAAAATATGAGTAGAATAAATGAAGATAATATATATTTTTTTACTTTTATCTCACATCTGTTAGCACTGTGCTGCATTTCCCAAGAAAAGTGTGTACATTTTTCATTCTTTGCATGCAACTTATTTTAAACGCAATTTTTCCATTAAGTAATGAGGTCAGCATTAAAAAAAGAACTGTATATGTGTGTGTGTGTATATATATATATATATATATATATATATATATACACATATATATGTATGTATATATATACACATATATATGTGTGTGTATATATACACATATATATGTGTATATATATACATACATATATATATATGTATGTATATATATATAACAAAATAAAAACATAATAAGATAGATGTTGAAATAGAGGCATGCATTGACTATACATGAATTTAATCAAATATTGAATAAGTACCAAATGCTGCTATAAATATGATTTAGAGACATTGGCATGTATTGAAATGTGTATATATACATATATATTCACCATACATTTGTATAATTTTATCACTGAAATATGTTAATTGCTACATTTTATAATTCCATGAACAAATTATGATAATGCAGTAATATTGAATTTTTATATTTAGCTCAGCTGGCAAAAAAGGAATACACTTTGTGACCTTTAAACAATATTGTGACATGTTTATGGTTCAAAAATAAGAAACAATTTGAGGCTGATAGAAATGCAAACTAGTCTGCAAGGACGCATAATTCATATTGCCTGTTGATATTTTCAGACTGTATAGTTTATTTTACATCTCAGGAAAACCAAGAGTTCATCTATCATCTGCTTAATTGTCTGTGGCAAACATTCAGGCCTAAGGAGTGTTGAAAGCATAGCATTAGCATAGAACGAGCAAACAGGCTGTTCCAGGCAGTGCCTTTTCACACCATCTCTGCTATTTTTGTATGAAAAGATAAAACCAAAAAGGAAAAGGAGTAAAAACAAGAAATGAAACAGGCGATGATGATGATGAAGATGAAGAAAAACATATATACTTAAGATAGAAACACACACACTTGTTTTTTGATGCATAGGTTAGAATAAATCCCTATCACTTATTAATGATGTGACTATAGACACACAATTTAACTTCTTGGTGCTTCAGTTCACTTATTTTAAAATACAGGTATATTAATCAGAAAAACCCAGTGCTTTCTTAAAGGCAGTTAACACATACAGTGCATTTTGCACATTGTCTGGATTCACTTCTACTGTCAAAATGTGACTCTTGCCTTCTGCAAACTTAAAGAAGAAAAATGAGTGTGTTTATGACTATCAGATAGAGGAACTTCTCTGTTTTTGCCAAAAAAAAAAAGCCCAAGGGGACTAATTACTTGAGATGATTCTCTCTTCCATGATCATAAACTGTAGCTGTATCTGATTCTTGCATTCTTGTTTCTGTTTTATGCCTGTTAAATTGAGGTTTTCCTTTCCATTTGAACATATATAGTTACTATTCTAGGTTTTTGCCTCTATTCAAGATAAGCAAGTTTGATTTAGCATCTGAGAAAAAAAAATCAAAACCTTTTCTCATATACTAGATTTAATACTTTCAGGTTGACTGTTCACTCCAAATTATTATTCTTGATTTATTTTATTTATTTATTTATTTTTAGTAATAGCTGAAAATAACCCTAGTATGGATGGAACCCTTTATTTCTCAAAGTCATGTTTCATCTCTCAGCCTCACGCTTAGAGATTGGGAAGATTTCAACCTTCATTTTGAAGGATCACAGGAATTTTGAGTAGCTTATTTTCCAGCCCCATTCAAGGACCTTTGAATTCTCTTTGTTTATAGTGGGGTGTGCTTCACTTGGAAGTCATCTGCTAAGCTTTAATACCACCATGGAAATTATTCAGTACTAATGGATTCACCTGGATTTTTCCATCATGGATTTCTAGAAAAAAAAGTGTACCTCCCCTCTGGAAGCAAATTACTGAGATAGTTTGTGATGTCTCCGACAACTTGGACCATAGTATGTAACAGTGATATGATGGACGCCTTTCCCAGTTACTGAGACAACTGAAGGCTCTTTATCTCCTAGTTTGCTTCTCAAATCCCTTAAATCCTCCAAATTATTTTTGTCTGGGTTGCACATCTGCTATCTATTTCCCAAAACATTTGAAATACCCTGAAACTAATGCCTCATTTTTCAATTCTTAAACAAATGAAGGGGGAGGGGAGAAAAGAAAAGCAATAATAAAAAAGTTAGTGCTTGTCCAGTTCATAGGCAGAACCAGAACATTCAATTCCAGTGCAACTTTGTGATACAAAACGCAACAAAGAATGCTTGTGCAAAATTTATGGGGACAGATTGTAATCTTAAATCTAGTTTCTATCTAATTTAGTAACTTCCTTTGGAGAATTCAGGGAGGAATTATTTAAAAATGCAGTGCATTCTGCAACTGCTTATGCATATGTTCTGACCAAATTAATTGTTCAGTATGTGTATAGTTTACAAAATGAAAGCAAAAACAAATGTGGTAACCTTTCCCAGTCACCATCATCATACCAATTAGGGAAAATATGCAAGTCTAGATAATATAGAATGCTGAAGTTATTGTTCTTGATGTGGCTTTCTGTAAAATGTTAACATTAAACCATTAAACCTCCCAAATTAATAAAATTATTTACTGAATATCCTTCTAGCTATCTCCATATGGATGTGTACAGCAAAGAGATATTTGATATAACATTAATAGTGTTATCTCATATACCAACTGAACGTGCAGCATTAAATTTATTTCACTTTAAGTAAACAGAAGTTTAATTGAAGAATTTTAAGAAGAAAATTACTCTATTATAACGTAATTAATATATTTTTTTCTTTTTTATATGTTATGATTCTCACTTAGGGACATGGATTATATTTAACTTTCTCACCTCCATATTTATCATTTTCTCTGCAAAAAAAAACTTTTGCTCTTTACCTCTGTATTGACTACAATTCAGTTTTCATTCACTCTTTTTTATCCCATGTAATTTTACATTTTTATATAATATTTTGTTTCTCAATTGGTATCTTTAGATCAGAAAATGCCTGAAGATTAGCCCAGAAAATTAGCTCAGAAAATTTATTATGAATTTAAAAAAAACTAAATTTGTGATCACTTATTGAATTAAATCTTCATTACATCATACTGGGCTACAAAATATTTGAGGCTGCATTTTTCTGTTATTTTGAAGAGTTGTGGTCCTGTCCTTTTTACACATGTTTGTTAATTTTCTTTATTTCCTCTTTCTTCTTATTTCTTCCTTTTATGATGAGTATAGGGACATTTCATTTTGCAGGTGGAAAACTCTGCCTAAAGCTTTGAGTCTCTCTTTATCTCTTCCCATTTTATGGGATACAGGTTGTCTTACTTTTTGTGCTGAAATTTGAGGGCTATGTTCTACCCATTCTTATGCAGCCTAAATAAACGAAAGAATAAAATCTGTTTGGCATTATGTGGAAACCTGGCTGGGGAGCTAGGCTTAGCTTCTTTTAGGAAACCCCACAAAATATTCAGTACCTCAGCCCAGAATGAATTAGGATCCAATTCTGATAAAATTTGTCTTTTCTCATTCAGCACAGCATTCTAAAAGATGGTAACTCAGTGAACTCGATCTGGTGTCTGATGAAGTCTTAGTAGGCATGTATGGCAACTTCCTTGGGTCATTATCTTAGATTTACATGAAAACTAACTACTTGTAAATCCTTTACTTTTGTGTGTGTGTGGGGGTGAAGTTATATAATTTTGTCCACTCATTTTATATTGTATTTGTGCAGCATAGTGTTTTATGATCTGCTATCCTCATCCATGTTTTGTTTCTTCCCTTCTTCCTCCCCCAAAGTTTATGGCATGAGGTTAAATGCACTACTAAGTGACATTCTGACAGTTCCCTGTCCTTGCATTTTTTAATCACATTCCTTGGCATTGATGGAAATTGAGTAAGTAAACAGTCTTTAGAGTGCCATCTTTCCCTAGAATTCTCTCATCCATACACGGTATGATCAAAATATATGGTAAATGTTTAAATGATATATAAACAGTAAAATACATATATATATATATATATATATATATATATATATATATATATATATATATGTATGTGTGTGTATATATATAACAGTAAAAACAGATTGTCATTAATCCCCCTCAAAATACTCCCTCTTCCTTCAAACACACTTATTCCATCATTCTTGCTGCTTTCTGAAGCAGTTCTGGAAGTCCTCTTTCATGAGTGTCTTTACTTCATCCTCCATCAGGACAGTGCTCCATTTCACACATCATTTCTGACATGGCAAATTCTGTCAAATAAAAACATTACCGTGTGTCTTCTTCAACCTTATTCACCAGATCTGGCATCATGCAACATCTAGCTCTTCACTACAGTCAAAATGACCATGAAAGAAAAACATTTTGAATTCATACAGGACATTGAGGCAGTCATGACAGTGCAACTAAAGACACTCATAAAAGAGGACTTCCACAGCTGCTTCAGAAAATGCCAAGAATGACGGGATAAGTGTGTTCACAGGAGTGGGGGTATTTTGAGGGGGATTAATGGCAATGGTTCTTTTACTGTATTATTATTTAGTTATTTATTTTTTACTTAAACATTTATTGTATTTGTTTTGATCACCTGCCCCTCCAACCCACCTACCCCCCCTCCACACACACACTTTTTCTTAAGTAACAAGGAAGAAAGAAATGTATACAGCTAAATGTACTTAAAGATAGAATGTTGTAATATGTGTTTCAAAATTTAGTATCTGGTTGAGTATGGAGGAACAGAATCTGACCTTTGCAATACTTGCATGTTATCTTAGTTTTGGTCATTGCTTGGAGCTGAACTTTGCCCAGATTGTTTGCCTATGCTGAAAGGTCAGGAAGAACAGGAATGTTTTTTCACCTATTAGTAAGAGAGAATACAGTGTGATCATTAAGAGAAGAGGGCTGTCTCTAATATTAACTAGTCTCTATGCAGAAGTTAAAATAGAACAAAACAGATTCCTCACATGCACAGATATAAGTCAGCACTCACAGAAAAAGTCTTTTCTAACTTTAAAGAAGTAATTTACACAACCAAGTAACTATATCTTCTCAACATTTTTTAACTTTTCTTTTGAAAACTATGTGCTGGTTTATTTCCTTTATTAAGATAACTAATAATTTGACTAAATTATAATCCCTTCTTATTTGTTACCACAATGAATTCTGGGAATGGAGGAGAATTTAGAGCAGAAATTGTCCCAAATCCTTAGGCTTAACCCAGATGGATTTTTCAAAGTTGTTGATCCATAGTGGAAGTGAGGATACAAGTTTTGAACTATCCATTTCCCTGACCTCTTGACTTACTGGACTAATGCACATCTGAAAAGGGCCATCTATGCCTTCATTCAGTCATTCAGAAATTAACATTCTCTTGGCATCTGGCCTCTAGAGTTACTCTTTATCCTCCAGCAAAGAAGGGGTGATCCATCTGATTGGTGAAGAAATTGGGCATCGAAGCTTTCATCCCCATACTTTTAGACCTGGCTTTCTATACAGATTTAATCAGATATGTTTTCTTCCCCTTTATTGGAGGCCTGCATTTCTCCACTGCTACTGGTTGAATAAGTGACCAAATCCTGGTAATGTTGGGAAAAGTATTAGAGAGTCATTTGGGCTAAAGTTACAAACATGAGGGCTACAACGGATTACAATTCTTACATTTGATCTTCCTCTTCATAATTAATATGTTTATATCTAAACCTGTGACTAAAAACTCATGTCTTTGACTGATTTTTTTCAAACCTCAATGATGATCAATACATATATGCCGATGTATCTAAAATACATGTGTAGCTTTACATTATTTTAAAAAATTAAGCTACAGTGTCAAGATAAAGAGAAGTTTAAATCAGTTATTTAATTTAAGGAAAAGTTGTCATGTTACCCTAATTTTAATGGATTTTTCTTTGGGGATTATAATATTTGTCCCATGAAATAAATTGATTTAATATGCTTAATTACTATCCCTAAATAAAATTAGAGAAAATCATAATGCTGTAGACTTGTATTTTTTGCAGTGTTTCATTAAGATGTCAACTTGCCATAGGATTAAAAATGAAATAACACCTTTTCTAAACATTTTGTTGCTATTAATTTATTTTTCTCAGCAATACTTATTTTTCAATATCATCCTCATGTCATATGATTGTTTACTTAGCTGGGACTCTAACTGCATTCAGCAAGATAAAATTGTGCATTAGTCCATAATTGGTTGACTAAGGAAAAGTTGTTTATTTTTAGCATCCTTCTACTTTCATTTGATCCCTATTACATTGCTATAGCATGTAGATTTAAATAAACATCAGAGATAGTCTGCAGATTTTAAAATAAATCACATTCAATTTAAATAACAGGTTTACACATAAAACTCATGTCAGTCAAATTTTTAATAATTTATAAATCTGAATTTTTCATTACCTAATGCCATTTTTCCTGACTTCTGTTAAGTACATCATGAAATAAAATCCTAAGTTATTTTAAGAAAAACATATATTTGTTTTCCATTATAAATCTTCTACATTTGTATTTTATTTGAATACCATGGGAAAATATTTATGTATCTCCTAATAAGGAATTTAAATATCTTAATTAAAACAATGAAAAAGCTATTTCAAATATGATTTAATTTATGATGAGTAGAGAATCAACTGAAACTATAGAAATGCTTCTCTTCCTACAAATTACTTTTTTTCTTTACCAAAACAATGGCATACTCATCACACAATGTGAAAGTGATTACAGGCCTAAATGTGAAACTTAAAACTATAAAATGTCTAGAATAAAATATAATTTAAAATATATTAAAAAAAACTTTAAACTGAACTTTGTTGAAATTAAGCAACTCAGGTCTTTGAAAAACACTGTTAAGAGAATTAAAATACACTGAGAGAGCCCTGTCATAAAAAAAAAAAAAAAAAAAAAAATGTTAGTCTGTTGGCAACATGTCACGTAAAGTGGCAAAGAGTAAACTAGAAATACTTGAAGGTGATTCTAATAACACCTCACTGTTTCAAATTTCTAGATGCATAAAAATATGCTTGCCCTTAGGTTTCCTGACAAAAGTTAAACAATTTTTATTCAAAGGTTGCTATGTGTAAGGTACTACATGGCACTAATCATGCAGGAATGTGACGGGAATACTGTAAACGTTTGTAAAATAAATGGTAAATGTAGTATATTTCTATATAGAAAGTATTTTAATTATTTTCTATTTTAAGACTGAAGTCTTCACTTTCAATAAGTATAATTTTTCTCCTGAGATTAAATTAAAATATTTAAAGCAACCTATTCTCACATATATAGAGAGGAAGGAAAGCTATACTGAACATAAATCATTTGGAAATTCTTTCTCTTTTTAAAGTCAATTGCTCTAACATAAATACTACTATTAATACTACTATTTATATGCTCAGCTTATAAAATATTTTCAAGTTTTTTTTTTTTCCAGAAAATGTTATGCATTTCTTTCTTTGAAATCTATTGTTTTATTTTTAAAGTTAGCTGACAATTCACTTTTTTTTATGGGAAAGAACAATTGTCTCTTTATATCTCTCTTTGATGGCAGACCCTGAATAAAAATTAGTGCAAGAATCACTTTCATATGTTCACTACAGGTTTATATTTAGGATAAATGTTACAAATTACATTACACTAAGTCCTCACTTACCACCATTGATAAGTTCTTGGAAACTGTGACTTGAAGCAAAATGACTAATAATGAAACCAATTTTACCACTGGTTAATTGATATAAACAAGAGTTAAGTTCCTATGGCATATTCACTGTTACAAAAACATCACTAAACTTCTAAATAAAGAGTCCTAATATTAAACATTGGATACATTTAAGAAAAATGAAATAAAACAAATAAGATCGTTATTTCCAACCTGTTCATTTCAATTCAGAGTCTCGGATGGTAGGAGCCTCTCTCGCAGCTCAGGGCACAAGATGGGGCACAGCCTGAACAGGATGCCCTTCCATTGCAAGACTCATTCATACCCGCCCACACCCACTCTGACTGGGACAATTCACACACACACCAATTGACCTAACTTGCACATCTTTGGGATATGGGAGGAAACCAGAGTATCTGAGAAAACCCATGCAGAGAGGAGGAGAAGCTGGAAACTCCATGCAGACTGTGGCCCCAGCCTAGAATTGATTTTTTTGTTTGTTTTTTGTTTGTTTGTTTCTTATCAGTGTTATAATGGAATGAGGTTGAATAAAACAATGTTATTGCAGGATCTGCTTTACATCCCACTCTTCAAAAAAGGATGTGCCAAGAAGTGCAGGAACAATAGGACCATTGCTCTAATTCCCAATGCAAGTAAAGTGATGCTCAAGGGGACGTAACAGGCTTCTACCTTACATGGAGGAAGACGTTCCAGATGTTTAAGTTTGATTCAGAAAAGGAAGAGGCACTTGTGACCTAATCGCCAGCATTTGTTGGATACTTGAGTGCTCCAATGAATTTCAGAAGAAGATAGTCTGTGTTGTATACCCTACAGTAAAGTCTTTGTATGGATCATGAAAAGCTATGGATGCTCTAACAGAAATGAGCTTGCCTCAGCGCTTGATCATCCTGATACATAGCCTGTATTGTGGACAGGAAGCCACTGTCAAGAAAGAATATGGAGAGACAGAATGGTTTCCTATAGGAAAAGGTATCAGACAAGGGCACATTATATCTCCCTATCTGTTTAATCTCTACGCAGAACATATTATACAAAAAAAAAAAAAAAAATGGGCTAGACTCAGAGGAAGGAGGACTGAAAACTGGTGGAAGAAATACCAATAATGTAAGATATACAGATCATACCATCTTACAGGCAGAAAGTAGCAAGGATTTGAAATGACTTCTGATGAGTGAAAGAAGTGCCAAAGCAGGCTGGAATTTGAACATCAAAGGACAAAAATCATGACTACATAAGAAATATACAACTTTAACATAGACACTGAAATCATTAAAGATTTTGCTTACCTTGGTTCAGTCATCAATTCAAATGGAGATGGCTGCCAAGATATCAAGAGAAGGCCAAGACTCAGAAGGGCAGCAATGGAAGAATCAAGAATGATCACCAAGAGCAAAGATGTCTCTTCAGAGACCAAGGCTAAGATCATTCACACCGTCATATTCCCAACTACTATATATAGATGTGAAAGTTGGACAATGATGAAGGCTGTTAGGAAAAAAATCGATTCATTTGAAACCCAGGGTTGGAGGAGAGATCTGTGGATATTTTGGAACCCTATAAAGACAAACAAGTGGGTCCCAGAGCAAATTAAATTGGAAACAGCACTGGAGATAAAAAATGACAAAACTGAAGCTGACTTACTTCAGAAACATCAATGACAAGACAGGGATTCTTTGGAAAAGACAATAATGCTAGAAAAATAGAAGGCATCAGGAAAAGAGGAAGACCAAATATGAGATGGATTGACTCCATAAAAGAAGCCATAGGCAGGAGTCTACAGGAGCTGAGAAGGGCTACTGAGGACAGGCCACTGTGGACGTCACTCATTCATGAGGTTGCCGGAGTCAGAGCCAATTCAATGGCGCATAATGCATAATACCCACACCATGAAGAATGTCTCTCCAATTTTAATACGTCTTTTCAGTGGCATACCATCATCCACCTGAAAAAAGAGGTTAATGAAAAACCTCCTCTATATCCAAGGACATGTAAGCTCATTAATGGAAATTTTGGTTTAGTAAATATAACGCATTTTCAATCTGAAATTCATTTAACTTTATTCAGTTCAAATTTATTTTAATTACATTGAAAATAATTGTTCCCTGCCTTATCTCCTCACCTAAATTGATCTAATGTATAGTTAGCTTTCTAATTCAGAACATCATTGGAATATTTGCTGCATAAATAAGACTTAACAATTTGAGATATTATCAATTAACACACTAAAGCTATTAATATAAAACTTTGGGCTTTTAAAGTATTATTACTACAAATAAAACCATTGTATGTCAGTGTGTAAGGGAAATGTAAATGAGTTAATAAAAGTAATTACAAAATAAAAATTCGAAATAAACCAAGTTAGTTCAAATGCATTCTTTTCAGTTCAGAATTATTTTGCATCAAAAGGGCACAAATAAGATTTCATTCTTCTGGGCATATTGACATGAAATCCTGTCTACTTAATTCTCAAAGGAAATGTGTCCTTGTTAGTAAATAAGTTGCATTCTCTTTTTTGATTTACCTCAATAAACTGCAAACCTCACTGATTATTATCAACTCATGTAAACTCATCTAAAGCAGGCATACGAAATGGTTCTAACTAATCCTTGAATTTAAAGTGCTTAAAATCATGATGGTGTAAATTAAGTGCTATAAGATAAGCGATATTACCAAACAGGTTCGAAAACATTTAACTGTCGTTGATAATAACTTAGAAAGTAGGTATGTAGACATTCACCTGATAGATCTGAGGGGCATGTTAATGGAGTGCAATGAAGACAGATAGCTCCATTCTGGTACCACCGAGCAGACAGCCGCCTCACGAAACACTTCTCAGCCAACACACATCAATCTCGCCATGATGGCTGCTCAGATTAGACAGAAAGACACACTCCTGTGAATCTTAAAAGGCCATTTCTGTCTCTTGAGAAGTTGTTTAACTTTGTTTTCATTTTATGGAGACTGGCTGAGCTCTAACACACAGGATTTGACAGATAGACTTTTGTAAAATACCTAGGAAAGAGGGATTTTTACTCAAACCATAAATTACAAATTTTGCAGAATAAACTAGTCTTGGCGTTAACTTGAGATACGACAAGGTGGAATTTATTATTTATTACTTTTTGCCATATAATATTTATGGGTAGGGTCATATTTTTGTGGCACTATTTGATTTGTTTCAATTTAGAATGCTACCTGACAGTAAGAAGGCAAACTTTACACAGCACATGTGTAATTATTTTCAAACCTAATTTATATAGTTTATGAGCCACTCAAAATTATTAAGACACCCCAAGGAAAACATCAAATAACTCTTCCTGGACAGTCAATGAGATGATGATTTGAGATGCTGAAAGCAACCTCCCAAATGCATTGCTGTCATTGTTTATTCAGTATTACACCCAACAGTGACATAACACAAAATGTGATTTCCCATACTTTCCAGAAATGATTTGTTTCTAGGATTTGTCAACCTGCAGCAATGTAAAGTCAAAGTAAACAATATCGATGTTCCAACTATGTCAATAAATTTATATCTAAAAACAGTACAATCTACTATTAAAGATACCATCAGCAGGATAACAGACAGTGCTGCTCAGAAATCATGTAATCTTTTTTGTGTGTTGGTTTTTACTACTGAACACAATTGGTCAAACTAAATCAGTATAAGCACATTATTTGAAAAAATATTATAATACTACAAAATGTAAACATTTGTAGGAGACTGAAGCCTTCTTGTCATGAATTTTGTGAATCTCAAATAAAGGATGATTCCGGGTGAACGGTGATTGCTAAAGAATAAGAATGACTTCAGAGGATGATTTTGGGGTTCTACAACATCTTATCACCTGTCAGTACTCAGTGTCATTTTTCTAGCCCTGGTCTTTACCACACCCGTTCTGTGTGCACCGGCTTCTTTATCTACTAAGTTCAGACCTGTCTCAGTCCTCAGTGCATTTGAGGCTTAATGCTGTAAGTGTTTAAACCACCCATATGTCCCCTTCCCAGGCAGGTCATCATTGCATCTTTCCTTCCATTATCCTGACTTAGGACGCAGGACTCCAGGGAAGACCAGTAGCCCTAAAATGAAATACAACGGTGGAAAAGCAGATGCTGAGTATTAGCTCATGAGCTTCAGTCCAGCCCTATGTCAGCTTCTACTTGCATACTTGGCTTCCTTAATCCCCAACTCACAGACACAAGGACACCTTGTTTTTTCATCTCTTGTCACCTGTCTTTGGGTTGCTATCTTGATTATCTGTACCACTATCTAAACTTGTGTTTTAGTTGCTTATGAATGTGAGAGCCTGTCAGGATCATCTCCATTCACAATTGCTATTAGGTTGGTGCAAAAGTAGTCACGGTTAAAAAGTTAAAAAAAAATGTGAAAACCACAATGACTTTTGCACCGACCTAATAGAACCTTAGCTCCTTACCCTAGTCTGTTACTTGGCAATGTCTTCCTGGGGGCAACCTCCAATTTTCAAATACTGTCTGACAAATCTTCTGTGCATCACCCAGCCATACACCCCCCTTTCTGAGAGGATGTTCTTTGAAACTCTAGTGTTGATCATTAGCATCTTGAAGAACACATTTGCTTCTTCCCCATCCAACAACCATCTGAGTGCACACTTTATATGGTTCATGTGATAATTTGTTCTATGGCTGTCTTATCCATGAGGCTAGGGACTTATATGTTTTCCTGATCCTCATATTTTCTCCAGAACTTAGCATAGTGCTCAGCAAAAGGGGGGTGTTCCATAAAAGGGTGATGAAGTAATATTCATATTAACTCTAGGAGAAACACAAACTCTTTTCCTTCTACCCATCCCAATTGCTCAGAAAGATTAAGCAGGATAAATGGTGATCAGACTCCCAAAGAGTAGGATCAAGGATAGGTTCATATTCAAAGACACCAATAAAACTGAGTTTCAAGTGGAATAAAATAAAACCAATGAAAGTCCCACTTCTGATCCGAGGTAGAAAGGAAAAATTGCTTCCCTTCTAACAATAAGAAAAACCTGCATACTATATAAAATCATATATTTTTGTGAACCTATCAGATGATTAAGAAGACTTAATAATTGATATAGTCTATTTCATTACATCTGATATTTTTTGAGAATTCACGTCTTACACTTTGTTAGAAAACTTAGGGAATATGGAAATCTATTCATTCAGCTGAATATTTCATAGTATATGTAAACACAGCTCTGTCTTACTGAAAAAAATATACCTTTTTAAAGACACTTGTCATTTGACTTAATTCACAAAAATGTAAGTGTATTTGCCGATGATACTAATACAATATAAAATCTATTACATGTAATGTATAACATATAGCATAAAAATATAATACATGATGAATAAATTTTATATATATAGCATATATATTCTAAAGAACTGAGAGACAAAAAATATGTGATTATGAAAAACTAAACACTGTATATGAATAAAAAATTGCTGAAACATTTTAAAATGAATTGTCATGCAGAATAATTAAGAAGACAAACAATAAAGTAAAAAAAAATATAGAAAAATATCTTCCTGATTTTCACAAGCGAAACAATCAATGATATCACAGTTCAACTGTGTTCCCCCAAAATTCACGGTGAAATCGTAACCTCTACCATGTTTCCCTAAAAATAAGATCTACCCTGAAAATAAGCCCCAGTTAAGATTGTCCGCCAGACAGACACATTTAGTATGTTATGACAATGTTCCAGAAGATGACATGACTGTATTTGAATACATGTAGATTGTTGTACCTGAAAAAAATAAGACAGCCCCTAAAAATATGCCCTAATGCATCTTTTGGAGCAAAAACTAATATAAGACCCTGTTTTATTTTCGGGGAAACAGAGTAGTAATTCAGAAATGGACTGTTTTTGAAGAAAGGACCTATAAAGAAATAATTCAGTTACAGTGAGGCCATTTGGTGGACCCTAATCTAATCCAACTGTTGTCCTGATGAAAAAAACTAGATTAAAGCACACAGAGACACTAAGGACATGTGCCCACAGGGGAAATCCATGTGAAGACACAAGGAGAAGGTGAGAAGGCAGCTAGCTACCTTCAAGCCAAGGAAAGAGGTCTCAGAAGAAAACAAAGCTGCCTACATCTTGATCTCAGACCTCCAGCCTCTAGAACTGTGAGGAAATAAATTGCTGTTGTTTAAGCCATCCAGTCTGTGGTATTTTGTTATGGCAACCCTAAAAATAAACACTAAAAATGGCTTATAAGAAATAAAATTATTTCCAAATTTTCTAATGATCAGCTAGATGCAAACACAGACATTATTGATGGGATATTTTATAATTGTCACATTAGCAAAATACAGAAAACTTAAAATGACAAATATAAGAAATAATATAATGGGAATCTTACATAAACCACTGGTGATGGTATAAATTAAATTTTTTCCAATTTCTATTCCAAGTTTAGATTCTTTTCATAATTAGGATTAGCATTATATTGTTTGTAAATGTATATTTAGCTTTGTAACTTAGCAAAATAATTAATTTTGCAAGTGATTAAATATTATTGTAAATATAATTTCAATGACTGTCTGATGCTCATTCTAATATATTTTGTATAATTACTTAAAACGATCAGATATATTTTATATCTAGGTTACACTTTATTTCATGATTGGTAAACTGCAGTGAACATATTGTTTTTGTATAAAACTTTGCATATGTAGGCTTATTTTCTTAGTTAGATTCCAAGAAGTAGAAATAGTGGATATATATATATATATATATATATATATATATATATATATATACAAAAAATGGAAACTAACACAAAATTTCAAAGCACTTTGAAATACAGTGTTAAAATGATTTCTATCAGAATTATAGCAATTCTTAATCCTTTTCTATATGGTATGATTATATCATTCCTCCTAACCCAAATTGGCTTTGTGTCTGTTTCTGCTAAAACTGGTCCTATATTTTTTCTTGGTAAACAAAACAAAAAATTTCCAAAAAAATCACATCACTAGATTTTTTAAATAACAAACTATCATGCACATGTAAGAAAAAAATAAATCCAATAAATGAAATGTCTTATTTTTTTAAACATAGTGAAAGTCTCTAAACACTGAAATAATTTTATTATCAAATTTTACTATAAAAATCATACATTTTATATTTTCAGTACTGAGATTATTCATGAAATCTAGGAAT
Organism: Rhinolophus sinicus; assembly: GCF_036562045.2. Classification (NCBI taxonomy): domain Eukaryota; kingdom Metazoa; phylum Chordata; class Mammalia; order Chiroptera; family Rhinolophidae; genus Rhinolophus; species Rhinolophus sinicus. The sequence continues at coordinate 19,895,262 of NC_133751.1, forward strand.
TAAATAGTTTTTGTTATATTTTAGGCACAGCTCCCTATAAACTACAGAAAACATCTGAGGAAATAAAATGTAAGTATTTTTCCTGTCAACATAATTTTGCCCTTCTACAAAGACTAACATTCAGCCTCTGTCTTACTTTGGAAATGTAATGTCTCTGAGAGCTAAGATAACTTTTATGGAAATAAAATTCTCATCTGCATGTTTATTTGAGGGAAAGGATAGCCTACTTTAATTACCTTTCAAAAGTGCACATTTAAGCTTTCATTATCTCTATCTGACTTTGCCATTTAATTCATAGAATTTCACTTATATTATCTCAAATATGTCATCAAGTGCCCTACACTGCAGGGGCTCTCAATGTCTTTTGCTGACTTGTATATTACTTTGGTTAATCATGTACTTTGACACTATTACACTTTTGAAAAGTTGTTGGTTAACACATAAAGGTTAGTCTGAAATTGATCTGATTGTATCTGTAACAGATAGACTTCCAAATAATTGCTGAATTCATAATCATTTAATCAAAAATAATTGTTATAAAGCATTTTATCCTTCTTTCTCATAGTTTCCATTTTTCTTTACAAGCGTTTCTATTTTCTCTCAAGTTCCAGATATTCAATTAAATTCCTCCTTTAAATTGCCCACACACATGCTTAACATAAAACATTACATTTTAATCACAATGTGTAAAGTCTCTGTGGTACAATTCTTTTATTGAAGATAGAACACAAATTACTTTCCTAGGCATAACTAATTCTCTATAGAGCTCATTTTTGTATGCTTTTATTATAATTGTCAAAGACTATGAACCACCTGAATTGGTTTGCTATTGTTACCTACCTTGATATTACCACAGGGGTTCTAATTAATTCAGATCTGTGTAAGCTATTTCCACACTTGATTAAAAAAAAAAAACAAAAAAAATCATACAAACATATTATTCTCTCTTTTTAGTCTTACCATGTAGTCATATGTCAAATAAGAAAATATTGCCGGTTTTTCAGTTTGTATTTCTGTTAATGTATACATTTTAAAAATAAAACTTATACGAAAACCAACTGTACAGGAATTTTTATTAATATACTGTAAAAACAATTAAAATGACATTTTGAACAAAACGTAGGGCATATTTCTTGATACTTACATTACCTCTACTCTCAAAAATCATCACTTCAACAGTCTCAGAATAGTTAAAATTTTTGTAATATTTTATTTATAGAATAAACTAGAGAATTCTTTTGTGTACTAAATATAGTGTAAAATCAGCCTTTGAATTGTATGCTTGCCACAATTTCCAGGTCTCTAAAATGTATGAGGATATATTACTCAAGTTGGGAAATCTATGAGGCAATAAAAACATTCAGAAACATATCCATTTTGTTAAAAGAACTATTGACTATTATATATATATATATATATATATATATATATATATATATATAAATAAATATATATATAATATACTATAATATATATAATATATAATATACATATATATGTATATGTATATTTATATATGTGTATATATACACATATATTTATACACACATATACATATCTATATACACATATACACACATTATATATATGTGTGTGTGTGTATATATATATATATATATAACTTTATACTAAATTCTGAGGAATGCTACCTTTAGTGTTTAAATATGACATAAACAAATTGAACTTGTTTAGAATATATCCATGATATACTTGACAGAATTAAGCATGTTTTTTTTTCCCAGTAGAAACTAAGTTCTGTAAAATAGCTGCTATCTTTAGATATTTTATAACATTCAAGAGAAAAATATATAACAATCTGTAACCTTTCAAAATGGGAAAGGAACATTTAGCAATGTTTACACTGAATTTTTAAACTCTTACCTTCCTGCACAACTGTAATGCCATGAACATAAAACCAATACCACTTAACACCTACAGGATGTTTGGAAACACAGGTTAAAAAAATAGAGGGATGTTTCTGTTGTCTAAGTCACGGGTCAGGGGTACACTACTACATTTTATAAGTGGGATCCAGGGAAGTTAAATACCCTGGAATGCTTGGGACACTGTAGCACACAAAGAGATCTTATCGTCTTAATGTCAATAGCATATCTGTTGAAGATTATAGAAAAAATAATGAAATTGCCAAGGGTCATATCCTTATATTGGTTAAGAGGAAAAAAACTATTACAACCAGAGTTTGATCTAATTCTCTCTTTGGATACTGATCCCTTAGGAATGAATTACAGAAAAAGGACTGTTATTTTATAATTGCTAGAAGCAACAGATGCAGTTTTTAAATGACTAAAGAGCTGATTTTAAGATTTTTAAAAATATCATCTATTGCCCATAAGACATCTGGTGCATTTTGAATAAACTTTATGGCATTGTCTTCGTCATTTGGGGCTGCTATAACTAAATAGTATAGAGTGGGTATCTTAAACAACAGAAACTTATTATGCCTGAATTATTTTATCCATATACATTTATGTCATTATTCATATAACTGGATTTACATCTGCCAATTAACTTTTTTCCCAGTACATCCTACATCTTATTTCTGTTCCTCTATTCTTCTCTATTACTTTCCTTAGCATTAAGTGAATATTACTAGCGTGCCATCTTAATAACTTAATGTTTTTTTCATTACATTTCCTTAGTGGTTGTTCTACTATTTACCATACACATCTTAACTAACCAGAATATACAGTAGATTTGTACTAACTTAATTCCAGTGAGAAATCAACATATAGAAACATTACACATATGAGGCTTTATTCTTCCTTCCTTTCTTTTCTGCCACCATTGCTGTGCATATTACATCTACATGTTACAAATCCAACAATGTATTAAGATAATCATTGCATTGTATAATTTAATTTTTAAAAGCAACTGAAATAAAAAAAGAAAAGCAAGTATGCATTTTTTAGCTTATCATATTAACTTTCTTATTTATGATACAATTTCTGGTTGTTCTCCTTTGTTCCCTTTTCACCCTTGCATGGCGGCAGTGTTAGCAGGACTCTCTTGTCTCTTTCCCTGATCTCTGGTGGGTGTCTGCATCTACCCAGCTGTTAGGCTCCCCTAATTACAGGCTGTATATTCCACTATTAAAAAAAAACTTGTCCTGTTGCATAAATTGTTTCACAGTGTGAACCAAATAAATTCTGACTCTTTTGTTAAGGTAGATTTTGAAGCCAGAATTTGAGTTTTGTTCTAACTCCATTGCCTTTTCTTTTTCTGATTCTTTCTAATAAACTAGCAGGCCTACGGAAGCTTGTTGCTTTCATGCAGCTACAGGTTCCTTATAATTGTGTACTACCCAAATCTGCCTTGTTTCAAGAGCATCTTTAGGTTCGAATATTCACATACTCTATTCCAACTAATTACTTAAAATTGAATTAATTTGGGAAGAGCTTTGGAGCTCTCTATTGTTATGGCCTGCCTCGGTGCCTGGGCAGCATGGCGGAGCTATTCTTCAGGGCTGGGGGTGGAAACAGTAGTAGCCAGCTTCTCTCAGTTGACAGCCCTGCTTTACAAGCATGATGCTGGGCAGGAGTGGTAGCTTGTTGTCTTCCTGGTACGGTGCTGGACTCGACAGAATCAGCTCCCCAGTGTTCTCAGTCTGCCATGTCTGAGGTCCAGCCTCTACCCTCATTAAGGAGAGTGGGTAAAGGAAAGGAGCCAAAGATTTCTCAGCTTCAATTGCCTAGAATTTGGGGTCTTTAGCAAAAGCTGGGGGATGAGAAATGTTTGCTTTTTTTCTCCTCCAGACTACCGATCTTCATTTTTTGTATTCACCCAGAATGGACCATCTATCATGCTATGAACTGGGGGGTAAGGAAAGGAAGAGATTGCTGGGTTACGACTCAAGAGTCACAAAATATTCACCTTCTTCCCAAGATTTAATAGCTTCTTATTAAGACTATCTACTAATTAGTTTTATCCTCTCAATAAAATTTCTAGAGGTTTTAAAGCTGTTGTTTATTTAAGTTTGTTGTTGTTTTTTTATAAATTTTACCAGGTAAGGTTGTTTCACTGGGGTGTATGAGTATATAGGTCATGAAGTTCCTCACACTCATAATTTCTTCCAAAGTCCATCCTTATAGTCTCACAGTGTGATTTGAAAGATTAAATGGAATGATTTTAGATAGATAGATGATAGATAGATAGATAGATAGATAGATAGATAGATAGATAGATAGATAGATAGATGACAGACAGATAGACTACATTGTGAACAAGTATATAGCCTGTGGTATGATACTGATAATTAAATTAATATTGTGATGACAATTATATAGCATTGTGTGTTCAAGAGAGAAGTCTTGGCTCAAAGTGAAAAATGGGAGTTTAGTCATGAGAGTGATTAAATCACAATGTCTGCACTGATCAGGTAGCCAAACAAAACATTTCTGTTCCAAAATTATAACAAATCTTTAAAAAATCTGTTTGCCTATTGTTGCTTTTTCTCCTCAACATTCTGTCTGTAGTCAGCAAACTATTATATCTTATACTACACATGAGAACTAAATTTTTTTTGTGTTTTTTTTTTGTTGTTGTTGTTGTTGTTGGTTTTAATGATATTCTCTTAGAGGAGCTCTACTGTTGAAGGCAGTCAACTAGCAAAACATCCACTCATCAGAACTTAGAATGTTTCTTATGAAATTACAAAATTAATATTATTAAGACCTCTACATTACACTTATAAAAATAAAATCATACTAGAATAGCAGATATCATACGGATTCATGTATAAATGCAGTTGTCACTGTGTTTTAGTTCTGACATCATAGAAAATATTAATAGAAAATGGTAAATATGTTTTAAAAATGGTGATCACATCACGTTAGTCAGTTCTAGAGTTTAAATAATAGCTTCGGGCAGTAAATGTTATATCTCAAAACCTGTGACCCAGCTGCATTCTTTCTTGAAATGGACTCTGCAGTAATATGACTTTCACACATATGATAGCAACAGCTTCACTTTGGAGCAGTTGAATTTTACAACGCAAGTTAATGGAGAAATAAGAAAAAAATGCAGTGATATCTGTATTGTATTATGCCTATAGGGTTCAAATAAAATGAGATTAAAACACTGCAAGTTTAGGATATTTTGTCCAATTATTACTAAGGTATTCAATAAATACTGTCAACCCCCAAATAGTATATTGGGAGCAAGAAGATAGCTTTCCAAATGTGCAGAATAACAAATTGAGAATATGGAAAAAATAAGAAAATCAGCTATGTTTGAACATTTTGGGGGAAAATATTAACTCTTGCCAAAAATTAAAACTGCATTTTTTTAGGGAAATGATTAAGTCTTATTAGATTGATTAGTCCTTCCCACCAATACCTATAAATAAAAACAAAACAAAACAAAAACATAACTAATTGACAACATTAAAGAATGAACAAAAACAAGCAGATTCTGGAAGAATGTTGTCCTTTATCAGAAGAAAATTGTACTAGGAGAGGTGCTGATTTGTATGTTTTGTTGTTGTTGTTGTTGTTTGTCTTTCCCCAAGGGCAGGCTCCAACTGTATTCTGTGGGCTACATAAATCATATATATACAGAGGGTGCCAAAAAAAAGTATACACATCTTAAGAAAGGACAAAACTGTATTAAAATTGTAATATTCAACATATGGCAATAACAAAAAATGACTACAAGTCATGTTTGCTTGTGCAATTACAAGAGGTGTCCAAAGTGGTTACCATCAGCATAATTTTAATGCAGTTTTTTTTTCCTTTCCTAAAATGTGTGTACATTATTTTGGCACCGTGTGTGTGTGTGTGTGTGTGTGTGTGTGTGTGTGTGTGTGTGTGTGTACACACTGGTATCAGTGCATAGATTCCCAAGAGGAGTACTTTGAAGGTGACCATTGTGATATTCAGCAATGAGGTATGTAGCACTTTTTCTAAAATGAGTTTGTGAACTTAATTGTCTGACCTCATATATAATGTCCTGTAGTCTTCTTGGAAGAATTAATTCTTTAAAAAGTTTGTAATTTCCACAGAAAGGGCCAATCTTGGAAAGGAGAGAACCATAAAGATATAATCCAATTCTTTGTATAGACAGACTCTGCCCATAACATACTGATTGTTCTCTGAAGTATATACACACAGACACATTCCAAGCAATCCAAGTCAGGATGAAATAATTGACCTGAAGATTTTAGGTTAGGTTCTGAATGCACACTATTATTTTTGGGAAACATCACAGAATACAAATTACCCAAACTGTATCATGTAAAAATATCTAGGATAGAATCCAAAATTATTAGGTTTATGAAGAAACAATAAATGTGATCCCTACTGAAGAAAAGGACAATAAAAGGACAATACATGTAGACCAAACTAGATGTGACTTTAATATTGGAAATAATAATGTCCTTAAGGACATTATGGAAAATATGCTTGTTGTACAAGGAAAACATAATTAAAAACTGAAAGATACAATATAGGAAATTACAACAACAACAAAATCACTGAGTAAGCCTAACATAAGATTGGAGATGATAGAAAAAAATAAGTGAGAGAGAAAATACATCAATAAAATAACTATTCAATTTGAAGTATAAGAAGAAATAATACTGGAAAAAAATAAACAGAATATCAGAGATTTGTGAGACAATATGAATACTGAACATAGTTGTACATAATTGAGTCCTATTGAGATAAGGAGAAATAAAACATTCAGGGAAAGTCTTGTAAGCAATAATAGCCAGCATGTACTTCAGATTATTGAAAGACATAAACTTATACAGCAAAGAAAACCAGAGAATCATTGAAATAATAAAGAAAATTATACCAAGCAAATTAAGGCAAAATTCTGAACCCAAAATATAAAGATAGTATTTTGAGGGGTCAGAGAAAAAATTACCTCATGTATATTGGGTAAGAGGAATTTTAATAACTGCTCAATTTTTATCAGAAACAGTGGATACCAGAGGACAATGGAATAATAGATATAAATTACTAAAAAGGAAAAAAAAAACAACAACAAAAAATCAAAACAAACAGAATTCTACATTCAATGAGTATATCTTTCGAGAATGTAAATTAAATAAAGACAATTTCAAATATAAAAAAGAAAATTTGCATGATAAAAATATGAAAAGAAGTACCTCAAGAAAAAAGTATATTATACAAAATGGGTACTTGAATTTTCAGGAAGAATGAAGAGGACAGGAAATGTAAAAGACTTGAGTAAGTATAAAATACTATGTTTTTCCTTTATGTCTCTTCAAAATATATATGACTGTTTAAAGTAGAATAACATTGCCTTGTGGGGTTTGTGATGAACTGAGGTGTTAATACAAACAATAACATTGGTGTAAAGAATGGCAGAGGTGGTAAAATGTCGTACTTTCTTAAATTTTCTATATTTTACATGAAGTTGTACAATATTAACTCTCAGTAGACTGTGAAGTTACAAATGCATATTATATACTTAGACTAATAACTAAAATAATGCAAAGAGATGAATGTTAAAATGCCAAGAGATAAAAATAACTTTAAATATTCGGCTATTAAAATGAAGGCAGGACAGGAAGAGAAAATAAACTAAAAGCAGAGAGGACTAAACAAATAAATATGATAAACATAATCCAGCCTAGTAATTACTTTAAATCACAATGGACTAAGTAATCTTATTAAAAGACAAAGAATGGGAAAAAAAGAATAAAATTGTAAAACCTAAGTATATATGGTCTGCAAGAGACACATTTTAAACGTAAAACACAGTTAGGGTGAAAGTAAAGGGATGGAAAGTGTTACATCATGCAGAGTGTAAGCATAAGAATGCTGAAATAGCTAAATTATTGGATACAAAAGACTTTCAGACAAAGGGTATTATCATAATTAAAGACGTACATTTATAACAAAAGTGAAAACATCATGAAGACATAATGATCATAAATGCATGCTTAATTTCAGAGCATAAAATAAATTAATAAAAATTTTATTAAATTAAAAATAGACAAAGCCCGTATCCTAGTTAGAGATATTAATAACCTTCTGTAAGCATTTGATGGAATTAGACACAAAAATCATAAAGCCATTGGTGATTTAAAATACTTTATCAGTTACCTTGAACAAACTGACATTTATAGAAGATACCCAAGTGAGATGACACTTTTCTCAAGAGCATATGTAATGCTCACCCAAAGTGAACATTAGCTTAGTCAGAACAAACCTCAATAAATCCAAAAGATTGAAAAATACAGAGTGCACTGTCTAATCATAAGGGAATTAAACATAAGTAACATAAGCTATCCATGGCAACCTCAAATAATTGGAAATTAAACTACATACTATTCCTATAAATAATGCATAGGTTAAAGATAAGTCACAAAGAAAACCAGAAAACGTTTAAATGTGCATGATGATGAAAATTGTATTATTATAAATAATTGTGAAGCAAAAGTGCACTCATGGTTTCCTTTAAACTTGAAATATTTGGAGCAGATAAGATGTGCACATTCCTCTTAATAAATTCTAAGGATGTCAAATCTTAGCTTATTTTCCATTAACTATTGTATTGTATCTGAGATAGCATTTATGTTATATTCATATTGCATGTAGTTAGTTGGTATGTATTGCAAGGATTGAAGATTACATCTTTGTATCCTGAATTTATCTTTCCTCACAAATGTCAAACCATCCTTTGCCTTCTTTTTCTGAATTTGATGCTGCCAAAGTTATTTTAAGTATAACCCATTGTTCATATACCCTTTCAGATTAACTTTTTTGTTGTTGTTTGCTGTATTTCACTTTATTTTCGTGGAAATAGAAGCACATTAGTTATCTATTACATTTATATCATTTTGGTATGCACATAAAAATGGGTAAGAATGAAAATTATTTTTGAGAAAAAAAATCATTATAGAAACCACTGGAGCAAATGAAGAAGTACACCATAAGAACAGTATTTTGTAAAAGAACTCAAAGTTAGATTTAGATTAAAACCTGAATATTGCCTTGCCTCTTATAAGTGCAAATAATATTCCATCTGAAGATTGCTTTAAATCTTCTATTTCACAGTTCTGACAGTCTGTTGCAGTGTCAGAAAGACCACAGCTTTGTACAGTGTCAGAAAGTTCCCAGTATCTATTTTCATTGAGTATGTCTTGTAATCTATTATTTTCTCATCCACCCAATTGCTATGCTGAGAGTAATTAGTGGTAACTGATAATGTTTCTATTACACATAATTTCATTTGATACTCTGTTCCCACTTATCAAGAACAGACTGATAGCTTAGACAAAAAGCTGATCAACCCCATTTCAAGTGTTCTTCAGAGGTATTTTAAGGAACATTTAAAAATCACATCAATTAATTGACTGCACATGTTATAATATGTTTGCTATTAAAACATAAATTATAAAGGACATGATTAATTTTAGTTATACACATATACATCATGTTATAATTTTACATTCAACGTGGTGAATCAGATAATTTAAGTAGATAATTGTAAACATGTTATGAAATTGTCAATATAGGTTGTGAGAAATGATCACAAAATGTGTTAGAAGTAATGTACAATGTATACATGGAAATATGAAAAATGAAGGCCTTTTTGGCAGATTATATGAAGGGAACTGAATAAGCCAGAAGTGAAAAATCTCTAAAGGAGCAAAATGTGCAGAACCAGAGGTAAATGGGACCATAGACTTTTTGAAACGAAAAAAGTAATCCAGGTATGTATAGCATCTTTGCCCAGATGTAATATAAATGGGATAATACAGCATGCAGCCTTTAGATTCCAACATTTTCACTTATCATAATGAGATTCATCTATGTTGTTGCATGTATCAGCAGTCCATTTATTTTAATTCCTACTTAGTGATCCATAGTATTTAGGTACCATAGATTTTATCTATTTACTAATTAATAAACAATTAATTTGTTTCCAGTTTGGAACAAACTGTGAATTACCAAGTGAACACTGCTCACTATAAACATTGGCATTTAAGCTTTTGTGTGGAGATGCTTTTCTGTCTCTTGAGTAAACACCTGGGAGTGGGATTTGGGGTCTTCTGATGTGTATCTTTAAATTTATTAAAACATTTCAAGACCATTTTGCAAAGTGGATATAATTTTTGCAATCCCACCCACAATGTATGAATTAGCATTGACCCACATCCTTGCCAGCACTTTGCATTGTAAGTTGTTTGCTTTGTTTTATTTTGTTTTGTTTCCTTGCTATTCTGATAGGTGTGCAGGGTATCTCATTGTGGACTGAATTCCTCTAATGGTAACTGGAACAATCTTAATAAATATGGAAGAAGCAGGGGATAGTTTTCTCTGACTTTGTGAGAAGGCAGTGGAATAACAGGAGTTTATGATCATGAAGGAAAGAATATGATTTATGAACAAAAGGAAAAACTTACACCTGCATATTTAAGGAAAAAGTGAGAATTGCTAGGCAATCCTGACCTGTCCTTTCTTCTGCTGATTGGTCAGGCTCAGTGTAGCCATTGATTTCTTCACCCTTATTCAGCTGACGCAGCTGTGGCATCTACTGGTTCACTGAATTCCTGCTCTGTGCCCCAGTTCACAAGGACTATTCACCTTGCTTGACTCGTGTTTTCTGAAGTTTTGATGCTTATTACGTGTAGGGGAAAGGTGAGTGGATAAAGGTAGGGATTCAATAAAATACAATACTTTTGAAACAAATTTCTTGACAATAGGAAACATCTTTCATCAACAATATGAAATAAATTCTCATTAGTCTCCTGACAGTTGTATCAATATGGCTAAATAATGAGACTGGTATTCAAGAATTTGCTTTTTAAAAGACACTTTAGGGAGGACTTGCAGTGTGCTTTATGGTAATAGTTGGGCTAAATAACATTTAAAAGCACTTGAGGGGCTGAAAGTCTAGTGATAGGTAGAAATATAACCAAGTAATTGTAATATGTAGAAAATCTTAACAATGAGGCATTGACAAAATGCTGTAAAACCCTGAGGGTCAATTGATTCATCTTGAGATTCAAGAAAGAATTTCCTCAGAGACATAGCCTCTGAGATTGGTCTAAAAGATGACTGAGAAAGAGTTAGCAAGACAATGAATCCTACGAAATGGTGAGAATGTGGCAATTTAAGAACGAAAAAACAGAAGTGCAATAGCACAGTGTGTGAAGAGAATAGCACAGCATTCCCTGGGTATCCAGAGTGAAGAGGGGAAGTGTTCAGAAATACACTAAAGACATTTGGTAATGAATTTTTAGAGGTTCTTCTGTGAAAATTAAGATCTCACACTTTCATCTTAAAAATCAGTGATATGCATGTACGTTTTTGTTCTTTTTCATGGAGCATCTCATTCAAGTTTCGGTTTCCCTTTCTAGAAAAAAATGTATTTTTTACTTACACACACACACACACACACACGTGAGTATATGTGTGCATGTGTTATGTGTGTATGTATATACACGTGTGAGTATACACACATTTGTGTACACTTGAGTCCAACGTTGATACACTTAAACTGACTCATAACCACATAGGGATTCTAGTCCCTAATGTAGTTAGAGACAAGATATTAAAGTGCTTTTAAGCAGAAGACTGTTTCTGATTACTGAAAGGAGAAAGAATTTAATGGCTGCAAAGTTCTCCAACAGGGAGAAGAACATTATAAAGATGAATATTACCAATAATTCAAATTTTAAAAAGACCTACAAATAAAAACTGGGTGGTTTCCTTGAACTCAGCTTATTAATTGCAGATAAAAACATTGTTTTTGACACTCAAAGTTTTAAAAGTTAATATTCCATTTACTGAAATTAACAGATTAGGAAGATTATTTTTATATCATTTAGTTCAACATGAATTTATACTACATATAATTCTAGCAAATATTAGCAAATACCTTTAAAGGTTTATGCATTTTCTATAAACAAATATTTCAAAAAACATTTATAAATATACCTTAAATTTTTTAAGCATCATTAAATAAAGCCTTCCACATATAAATTTAATACATTAAACGTGTAAATAATGTTAATCTTAAAGTCTCTGAACTTGCCAGTGGTATTTAAAAATATAAAAGTGGTATTTAAAAATTCCCTTTTATCTTTAAATTTAAAATATGATTTGAATATAATATTCAATAATATTTTAAATTGATTCATAATAATTTCTTGAAACTCTATTAGGCCTGAATGTCTTATACATGCAAAGTGATTAAAACAAAATATATACAGATAATTCCTAAAATAAATAAATTATTTTAAACCTCATTATAATGATTATTTATATTTAAATTCCCCAGTGTTGAGGACAATAATAACACACTGACAAAATCATTTTGCTACCTCATTTGTTTTTCTCTCCCAATTGAATTGGGGTGACTTTCTTGGTGGGCGGAAATTATGAACCAATCAAATAATTTGATTAGGATACAAAATTTGTACATGCAGAATCCACGCAGATGTTTCTAATAACTATAAATCTTCTTTTATAGAACTATAGCAGCTGCCAGCCCAAGTTCTACCCATATAGGAGTCTTGCACACCAAGTCCCTGTGCTCAAGTATAAACACTGCTAATTCTCAAGTCTGCCCTGAGACTACAGTACCTCATCGAAGTCACTTTATCACTAATTCAACTATTAACCCTTCATTGTATTCTGAATTAGGCTGTTGTCTCCCTATCTAGGAGAATGTGACATGTTATCAGATTCTGCCTGTTTCTCATATATGTCCCTAAAGACATGTTCTGACATCATTCCTGTAACAAGAGTGATCTAGGACAATTGGAGAAAAAAAAAAAAAAAGACTAGATGGCTTCTTTTTTTTTAATCTAGAGTCCTAATGGTTTTTGCTTGAGAAAAAAATACAGTATCATTTATTGTAATGGTGTACAAAGGAGGATAAACCAGTTTTGATGAATTTCACTTTGGGTATTTTGAGTTTGAGGTACTTTGATATATGATATTAATATTTTCATGATGTGGGTATTTGAGGTACTTCAACAATGGAAATTTTGAGTGTGAGGCATTTAATTGATTGCAATATATATGTTGCAATGTTTTGAGATTGCAGTTACATGTTTCAGATTACTATAATAGGTAACGTCTGAATACATGTACATAGCAGACCACAGGTGAGCTTTATGGGACAGGCCAAGAATGAGATTGACATATTCCAAGAAGGCACTATTGGACCCCACTACGGTTTAAAGGGAGATATCCAGAAAGCTACTAAATACACATGGAAGAATCAAATAGACAAGAGATTACTATTGAGCTGAAGGTAAGCTAAGTACCTCTGTGACAAGCAAAAGTCTTTACTAGAGCAATGATTTATACACAAGTAAGTACCTGTGTACACATGGATGCCTTTGCTAAAGTGAGCTGTTTTCTCAGTCTGAGAGGATTCAAGAGTTGTTTGTAGGAGGTAAGCTACACATGTCACTGGATCCAATATTATTCTTATATTAAATAAAATCACAGTAAAACCCTAAACCAGAGAATTCTGAATCCTTATAAAATTGTACTGGTAGAATATGACTTAATATCATGTTTTCATCTTTCATTAATTGAAAATTAAAAGTTAATTTTAAGGGTAATGACTCTGGGGGTGATGTAAAAACAATACAGTAATTCTTAACATTGTTTAATATCATATGCAGAATTTGATCCCAGGAGTTACTTTATATTATCTGGTTTCTAAGCATCCTTTCTTGAATAAACAATTATAATGAGCTAGCTCACTATATTTACTTTTCTCCCTGACTGCTAGAAACTTCTGAGCCAAATGCTGTTTTCTGTTTTTGCAGTTTTGCTCAAGCAGTTATTTCCTGCTCTAATTTTGCTCTTCTTTTTGATTATTAAATTTCCTTTCTTTGTTGTGATCCTTAATTTACTGGACAGGTGCTTTACATGACCCTTCTATGTGTTTGAATAATGCTTCCATGGACATTCTTTTATAAATACTAACATATTTCTTTAAAAATTATTTTGGGTAAATATCTAAGAGTCAAATTGCCATGTCATAGGTCAGGTACACACTTAACAAAAAACAAAAAAAAAGCCAAACATTTGCAAAATGTTTGTATTAATTTGCCCCACCTCCAAGCCTTATATGAATGAAGGTCTTGGTTCCTTCATACCCTCACCATAATTTGGTATTATCCATCTTTTTTTTCCAAATTTTAGCTATTCCATAGAATGTGGAGTTGTATCTATCACATTCCTTGCTGATTAATGATGTTGAACACATTTTCATACAATTTTGAGGTCTTTGAATATTTTCTTCTGAGTTGTCTGTTTAGTTCTTTTGCCAATTACTTTGTTGGCTTAAATGTATTTTTGTTATTGATTTGAAGGATTTCTCATAAATGCTGAATGCAAGCCCTATCCAAGGTTGTGAATATATTATCCTATGTTTTCTTCTAGTAGTTTTCTAGTTTTAGCCTGTATATTAAGATCTCTAAATCCTTCTGCACTAATTTGTGGATGGTGCAAGATACTGTTTAAAGCTTTTTCTTAGCACTATAGTTTTGTCTTTACATAAATCACACTGACCATATATATGTGTACCCATTTCTGTCTTCTTAAATGGTAAATGATGCACATTACTTTTTTTATGAGTTTCTGTGAGCATACATCCCTTAGAATCAGGCAGCACCAAACCAAAGGCAATTGGGAGCACTCCAACGACAGGATCTAGAGGCAAGTTTTTTAAGATGACACTGCAGTCAAGCAAAGACATTATTTGATTTGTTACAGCTTAAGCAGTTGCTTTATTTGAAAAAAAAGCTTGTTGACTTTTTGTGGTTGGTTGTCCTAGAGTTTCATTTTCTCAGATTTGAGTGCACTGACTCTGGCTTTGGTTTTTGATTGCTGATGTAGGCTACCAAGGCGTTAGAGCCACCTTTGGTCTACTGGCTTCCTTCTTTAATTCCTTTGACAGTCTCTAACATTTTATTTTGAATTATTTGTCTACTCTAATGCTGATTATTTGTCTACTCTAATCCTCTGGCTTGATTATTACTGTGTTACAAAAAGACTTGAATCTGGTTTATGAGTCCTCCAATTTTGTACTTCATGTCACAATTATTTTGCCTCAATTTCTTCCTTTGTTTTCACTATAAATTTCAGAATCAACTCATTGTTTTGATTGAAATAGCTTATTTGGGATTTTGATGAGCATTTCATTATTTCTATAGATCAATGTGACGATAACTAACATTACAAACATATTGTCTTTGACTAATAATGATAGTACTTTGCTTTATCATTATCATTTTAACTCCAAACATTTTATAATTTTCAAAGAAAGATTTGTATATATCATTTGTTTCATTCATCCTTATTGTTAAGTACTGTGATATTTTTGCAAATGGAGTTCTTATTTTATTTTCCAGGTTTTGACTGCAACTCTTTAAGAATAAAATAATTTTTTCTGCATTGACCTTGTATCCTATGACCCTCTTAACCTACTCTGTAAATTCTACTCATTTGAAATTTTTAAAACTTTTTCTATGGCCCAAGATATGATCGATCTTGTTGAATGTTTCCTGTTTCCTACTGTTGCTGGGTATAGTGTTTAACAGATATTGATTAACAAAGTTAGTAGACAGTATTTATTTGAATCTTTTATACCTGTAGTGATTATTTAGTCTACATTTTCTGTCAATCATTGGGACAGTAGGCATAAATCTGTGTGATTGCAGATTTGTTTTTTGTTTTTGTTTTTTTCCTTTAATACCATGTGATTTTGTTTCATACATTTTGAATCTCTCTAGATTAATTCATGTTAGGGTACTTATATCTTTCTTCATAATTTTTTTAATTTACCTAATGAAATTCCACTATTTAATATATTAACTAATACACTTTATTTTGACATCTATATTGTGTAATATTCATACAGTCACTCAAACTTTTTTTTCATTTTTAATGATGACATGGTATATTTTTTCCATGTGTGTTTATTTTTTTCCATCCTCCTGTGTTAATCCTCCTCCATTTTACACCATATACAGATATCAACTCCAAATAGATCAAAGATGTAAATGTAAAACTTAAAACCAGAAAACCTCTCAAAGAAATCACAGACAGTAAACTCTGGTATCCGTCTCAAAATATTTTTTTGGATATGTCTTCCTGAGTAAGGTCAACAAAAGAAAAAATAAACAAATGGGACTACATCAAACTAAAAAGCTTTTGCACAGCAAAGAAAACCATCATTATAATAAAAAGTCAACCTATTGAATTGGAGAAGATATTTCCAAATGATGTTTCCAATAAAGGACTAATATCTGAAATATATATAGAACACATGCAATTCAACATCAAAAAACAAAACATCTGATTGAAAAATGGGCAGAGGATCTGAATAGTCATTTCTCCAAAGACAGAGATGGACAACTGACATGTGAAAAGATGTTCAACATCACTAATCATCAGGGAATGTAAATTATAACCACAATGAGACATCACCTCACACCTGTTAAAATGGTTATTATCAAAAAGTCAACAAATAACAAGTATTGGAGAGGATGTGGAGAAATGGAAACCCTCATGCACTGTTGGTGAGAATGTAAATTGGTGTAGCTGCTATGGAAAACAGTATGGAGGTTCCAAAAAAATTAAAAATAGAGCTAGCATTTGACCCTGAAATTCCACTACTGGGTAAATATCTGAACAAAGTAAAAACCTAATTTGCAAAGATATATGCACCCCTCCGTTCACTGCAGCATTACTCACAATAGCCCAGATATGAAAGCAACATAAACATCCATCGATAAACAAAAGATAAAGAAGATGTGGAACATTACAGCAATTAAAAAGAAGGAAATCGTGTCATTTGCAACAACATAGATGGACCTAGGTTGTTTTATAAGTGAAATAAATCAAACAAAGACAAACATCATATAATTTCATTTACATGTGGAATCTGAAAAAAAAAAGAAAGAAACAACAAACAAACAACACAGAACAATCCCAGTGATACAGAGAACCAAATGGATTGTTGCCAGAGGGGCAGGAGAGATGTATGGCCAAATAGGTGAAAGGAAAAAGAGGTACAAACATCTAGTTCTACAATTAAAAAAATAAAAAATAAATAATGGGGATACAATGTACAGCACAGAGAATATAGTCAACAATATTGTAATAACTTTGTATGGTAACAGATGGTTCCTAGACTTGTGGTGATCACATCATTGTAGGTATATAAATGCCAATTCACTATGTTGTACACCTGAAACTAATACAGCATCGCACGTAAACTGTAATTTAATAAAAAAAAAATAAGTTTCCTTCAAGTACAGAACAAATAGTGTGTATTTATTTTAACTTTAAAATAATCATTGAGCTATTTGAGTTTATAAACACATCTTGTTCCTCATTTTCTATTTGTCTCATCTCTCTCTTTTCCTCTCTTCCTTTTGATATTTTAAAAATCCCTTTGGGATATTTGAATAGACAGACAGATATAAATATAGATATTCCAGTCTACTCTAAGACTTTGTACTTGTATCTTTTTGAATTGAATTTAATGGTTGCTCTACTGATGATAATAGTATTCCTAAAAAAAATCTCAATGTACAGAAAGAGAACAGTGTGCTCCTTCATTTGGCTCATTCAATAAGGCATGAAAAAAAGCAATGAAAGTTATAAAATTAGAGTGTGCGTGGAGGGGGAACTCTTATTTTCAATGGCTTACTTATGCATATGGACAATCATTAGGATTCTAAGTAAAAATTAACTAAATCTAGTGATCATTTTCTTTTTTTATCTGTATACTAGGCATGGTGATTTATCCATTATATACATTTGCCTTCTTACCTTTCTACCTTGAGAGTATACATTGTCTTTATAACATTAGGGTGCTGAGTTTTGTTCTGGCAGACAGTTAAATTGTTGCTGGATCCTTCTTATGCTTTAAGGTTTGATTTTATTTTTAGAATAGGTAGAGCTCCTTTCTAACTCCAGTCCCAGTACACAGCATTTACTTAATGTCCTTTCTCCTAAAGCATGAGTTTTCTAGCGGCTCACCTGAATTACTTAGATGATTTGTGAGGTGTCTCCATTCTGGATAGTCTATAATCCCAGCACTTTTCTGGAAAGCCTTGCCATTCTGCTCTCAATCTCACAGCAGCTGCTCTCTGTAATGTTTTTGGGAGTCTTGCACTGAATGTACACAAAGGCCAGAAGGAAAAGCCCACACACAAATGCATTCCCCCAAACCCACTCAAATCCATCTTCTCCGGCATCCTGACCTGCAACTTCTAACAGATTAAGTAGCACCAAAATGTCGCTTCTTGCCTTTAGGACTCCGTGACCATGTACTGTCCTTGGGTTCCACCCAGCTCTGACGGATAGCCAGGCCAGCACGACACTGATGGCATCTTTGTCTGTTCTCCCAGAGCGCACGTGGCTGTGCTGCCTGATATTTGCAGCTCCAGGTTGTGTCCAATTTGTTATTATTTTTTAAATGGAAAGATGGCAAATCTGAAACCAGTTACTCTTCCACAGCTGAAGATGGATTCCTTATGTTCTCCAAATGGATTTTTAGCTTAAAAGAAAAAAAAAAAAATCTGCCTTACCTGGTCCATGAGGACAGGGTCTCTGTTCATTTTCTTCAACAATTTTTCTCTAGAACCTACAAAAAAAGTGATATATATATATATATACATATGTATATGTATAAATATGTATATATTTGATAAATATTCAACGCGTATGTACTATATATATAGTACATATGTGCTGAATGTACTTTAAAACAAATATTTGATAAATATTCAGCGCGTATACCTATATATATTTATCAAACATCCTAAAATAATAAGATCATTAAAATCATCCCTGAGAATATGTGTACTTTAACTGAATATAATACTGACAAGGTTTCCAGTAAACATTCTTCTCTATTTTAACACAAAAACTACGTAGTGCCCAAAGCAACAAGGTTTTATTAAGCCTGGGTTAAGGTTCCCAAAGTAATCTCAGTCAGTAGATATCAAAGTGTTCTAATTAGAGATAAATGATTTATGAGTCTAAAAACGGAGACAGCCAGCAGTTCAAAGTGTAAGATATTATAAAGGAAAATAAACATTGAGCATCTGACTTCATTTGAGGAGTATTTTTAATTGAATACGTGACATTCATTTATCTGGACAAGTCAAATTCTAGGGCTGCCATTCAGTGTGAATGGAACTACGTGTGTACTACAAAAATGTGGAATTCAAGAGAAAAAGCAAAGGTTGAAAAAAACTGATCTAGGTATTGTTGATCTGTCAGCAGTTTCTGAGTGCAGGCCGGGATCGTGTCTCATGAAGCCGAAGAATGGAAACACGGACCAGGGAGAGGCAAAGAGTTTTAAAAGGAGGATAGTTTATTAGAGGCAGGAGAAAAGGTTGCAGCTCCCGAGCGGGAGGGGTTCCCGAATGGGGGGTGCCCCATGACTGAGGCAAAAGCTCTTACTTTTATACCTTCCCTTACCTGCTTGGGGAAGCATTGCTGTTTGAAGAAGGGAACTTGTTTGAAGAAGGGAACTGGCACCTTCTAATGAAATTTGTCTACCAGGTTTGTTCTGCTTGCCCACCCTAAAGGAATTAGCAAAGTAACCCACTCTTTATCTATCAGACCAATTCCGTTTGTCAGGCCAAAATGAATTTTATGGTTAACCTTAAGGCCTTGTTATATTATGTCCTGGAGCGAAGGAGTGATTTCAGAATCTGAAGTTTTAGAATATGACTGTCTTTTCTTTATTCCACCAGGGACCTCCCTGTCTACCTAGGGACATCCTAACTCTTCTGTATCAAAACCACTGATATTATAAAATTGTATGTATTACTTAGGGTTCTCCAGAGAAACAAATGTGTGTGTGTGTGTGTGTGTGTGTGTGTATATATATATATATATATATATATATATATATTTGATCTATATTACTTGATCATATATATATATATATATATATATATATATATATGATCTATATTACACACACACACACACATACCCACAGAAGGTGCCAAAAAATGTATACACATTTTAAGAAAGGATAAAACTGTATTAAAATTGTAATACTCAATATATACCAATAACAAAAGATGAATACAAGTCACATGTATACATTTTTTTGGCACTCCAGGTATATATATAAAATGAGACTTATTAAAAGGAATATTGGCTCACACAATTATGGAGGCTGAGAAGTGCCATGATCTGTACTCTGCAAGTTGGTGAGCCAGGACAGTTAGTGGTATAGTTAGAAGGTCTGAGAGCTACAGAGACTATGGTGTAGATTCCAGTCTAAGCTGAAGGCCTGAGAACCAGGAGCCCTAAGAACAAGGGAAGGACAATGTTCCAGCTCAGTTAGGGATATAGAGGATTCAATCTATCTCTGCCTTTTTGCGTTTTGGTTCTATCCAGGCCCTGCACAGACTGGATGATGACTGACCACAATGGGAAGGCCTATTTGTTTTACCTAGTTCATCAATTCAAATACTAATCTCATCCATAAACACCTTCATGGATACACACAGAAATAATGTTCAACCAGAATGTCTGGGCATCCCGTGCCCCAGTTGACACATAAAATGAACTACCATATTACCTCTATTTCTTCATACTTTGCTTCAAGGAGTATTTCATGTTCTTAATCTTGTTTATAACCTTTTGTAATCATTCAAATGGATTATCTATTGTATGTTAGCCACTATCTAAGATGCTGGGAATAAAATACCCATTCTGATGTGAGAACAGTGACCTAATTATGTGTTAATTTATGACTGATTACCCAAAGGACTTTTTTTCAGATATCCATGTCCTGTGTGAAAGCTGAGTATCTATGGTCCACCTACAACACTGCCACCCGGTGACACATACCAGAATTAAAGGCACTACCCCCATAAGAGAAAGGTGGTCAGTCTCTTAGGAATGCTCTAACTAGGGCTGTCTCTTCAGGGTTAGAGCAATCTGTAGCTAGTGATTGACAGGAATTTAACTTGAAGGGACACCTGTATGCTCTGGGAAAAAGTTCTAAAATTATGGTAGGGCCCTGATTGAGGTAGATTTCTGGGACTATTTCCAGTTTGGTGGGGAACTAGAATATTCATTAGCAGACCCTAAGATAACATTATCTTTGTACTTGATCCACAGTTGTGTATTAAAGTGAAGTCAAAGAATTACTGCATAAAAGTTAGCCTTGGATATCCACCAACCAAATATTATAGCTGGTTTTGAGCAATATAATTTATTATAGGATTTATTTGCTAATGGAGACTAAATTCTTAATACAATGCCAAATTTAATTAAAAAGTAACAATTTCTTGGTTGTTGACATAATAAACTTTTAAGGTAGATATAAGAAAGGAATGTGGTATCTGGAATATGGTATCTGCATTTTCTGAATCAGATTGGAAAATATATAGTACATGCCATTTCACACATGCATAGATTTATACTTTTAATAAAGCTTCTATATCTAAATAATAGTTGTGATATTTAAACAGGCTTCTCCTGTTTAGGTGTTAAGTATTTAATTTTAGCACAAAATAATTCCTGTGATTTATTATTTCAAAGTCTTAAACAAAATACATCAATACGTGTTATATTTTCAGAGTCAAAATGGTTTTGCCTATAAGCTATTTTGTCTTATAATATTTTATTTCCATATAAATGGTTGCCAGAAATGTGTGTTTGTTTTTTTTCTTTTACATAGAGTAATATGATTACTACCCCATGAAGTCACACAAAGACTATGTAGGTGCAATACTTGTTACAAGAAAACAGTTGAAAATTTTTCCAAATGTGTGACTAACAGCCACACATCTAACTTAGCCACATCTAATTTATAAATATACATTTGCCACAAGATTTGTCACTTTGGTAGTTTTTAATGTATTTTTCAAAAGACATCAATAACTTGAAATCATTTTTAAATATATATTTTCCCCCAAATTTGATTTCTTACAAAAATGTTCTTTCAATTTAAGAAACACATAGCTCTTAATCCCCCCCCACTACTAACTGGCTGATTAAATAATAAAACATCCCAAAACATTAAAAATTTGTAACCCAAATGCTGTAACAGAACAACTCTCTGAGTTGTTCTTTATAGCTGGGTTTATAGACAGATGCAGTCAGGTTAACTCCCCTCAATGTTATAAATATCACATATAGGTCAGAGCATGGTGTGGAAAACTTAAAAGGAGGAAAATTCAAATGAAAGGTGTGTCAACATGGTACAGAACGAAAGAGAACTACTGCCTTTACATCTGCACGTTTAGTTTCACAGAATGCTTTCAGATTTACAAAATATATGTATCTTTGTACTACTTTCTGCAATGATTTGTATGCCTCAATAAGCCATAATAAAATAGAATCAAGTAAGAAATGAAAATCAATGTGGTTTACACCTATGATAGTACATTCATTTTAATTAAAACATGGACTAGAAAAATCTCTAAGCATGTAACTTAAAACTATATAGTATAAATTTTATCCTGCATGTTCATATTATTTATTCATTAATATCTCTTATCCATTCAAAATCAAAAGTGTTCAGTTATGTTTTAACCTGTACTCATACGCAGGAGTTATAAGGATATGGTCTTTACCTTCCAATGTAAAGTGTCGGATGATTCATTACCCCCCAAAATTAATTTTTTCCATAGTCATTTATCGTCATCAAGTTTCCATCATGTGGCAGGTTAGTAGTTGTGTCACAGCAATTGCTGTATCCTCTGTAGATTGACTTCTCAATGACAATAAATGCATTTTCTCAAGGTCACATTATCCCCCAGTTATTAGGTTCGTGCAAAAGTAATTGTGGTTTTTACATTTATATTTAACCTTTTAAACTGCAATTGCTTTTGCACCAACCTAATATTTAAAATAGTGCAACTCTATTCAGTAGGTATTTATACACAAAGAAATGATTTGGCTTATCATAAAACATATTTATTGAGAGGGGTGGAGAAAATAAAGTCTTTATACTTAGAAGTTGTTTTGCACAGTGTAGAATTCTAAGTCTCATTTATAATGGAAAATAGTGTGCCCCAAAGTGATAAGTTCATGTCTGTTGGGGAGGATTATGGTGGAAACCGTCCAGGCCTTGAGTTCCCTGTAGCAGTTCTTTCTATTTAATAGATGCTGGGTACAGAGTGTCAGCCCCAAACTACAGCCCTAATAGTGATCCTTTTTGGCGCCCTAATTCCCTATGACACGTATCTTCTCTCCTATACTAAAAAGCAAATTATCTTCTGTTTCATGAGCGACCTTGGACCAGGAACTCAGTCAAAGAAGGAGTAATGGTTACGAATGCAAACTGTTAAATAAATATGGAACAAAGGAGTGTCGCTAAAGGTGGAGAGAAGGGAACTAAAATGATATAACTAGTTGTAGTTACTGAATATAATCAAGAGAAGAAACATTAACTGGGAAATATCATGACTCTAAAATGATAAAGAGCCACCATCCTCAAAAAGACATTTTAAACAAGTGTGAGAGTCTCCATTTTGTTGTTTGTTTTTTGTTTATAGTGTTCTAGTAAGCTTAGTTGTTTAGAACATACACATATATTAAAATTAAAGGTTGTGTATATAGTCTGTTACTTTGGCAGACTAGTTAATTTGGCTGAAGCGGAAATGCTAGTCAGTTATTTTCTAAGGAAGACAGTTCCATAAAAGAGAAAGCAAACAGAAATAATAGGTCATTGATATCTATTCTGTAAAATACATTGTAAAGAGCACTGTTGTTATGAACTGAATTGTGCCGTCCCCAGTCATATGTTGAAGCCCTAACCCCAAATATGACTATATTTGGAGCTAAGTTCTATAAGAAGGTAATAAAGGTTAAATTAAGTCATAAACATGGGGCCTTAATCCAATAGGATTGGTATCAGTATAAGAAAATGATGAGAACCAGGATCTCTCTACCAGACAGGCACACAAGAAAGGCCACGTGAGGACACAGCAAGAAGGTGGCTGTCTGCAAACCAGAAAGAGAGTCCTTCTCAGACACTAAGTCTTATGCCATATTGTTCTTGGACATTCAGCCTCCAGAATAGTCAGGAAATACATTTCTGGTCTTGTGAAATTTTGTTATAACAGCTTAACCTGTCGACTACAACTGTTGCACTCATTTTATTTGGCATAATAATAAAGTGGTTAACTATTATTGCTATCCAAATATTGGAGGTAAAGAAATTAAGTTGTCAGTAAGTATGAGTGATTTGCCTCCAATCTCCTAGGTAGCAAGTGATGGATTTATGATTCAAAATTAATTCCTTTTCATACACAAAAGCTTTATATTTACCAATTGGCCCAATAAAACACCATAAGTTGAAAAGAGTCATAACTGGGTGTCTCAACAATAGCATTTTCATATATGACAGAAAATAAATATTTGGAAAGAAACTTTTTTCATGAAATTGAGGAAAATAAAACTACCAAAAGGCAAAGTTGTAATATAGTTAGTTTGTCAATATCTTAAAAATTGGGGAGATAATGAAAATAGCATAAAATTATCATCATAAAGGTGATATAGATTTGGACCTTATTCACTTCAATGTGTTTAAACATTGTAAAAGGAAAACCATTGCTATATATATTTTTAAAGCAATTTGCTAAACATGATGCCCCATTTTGATCTGCAGAAGTCTAAAATATAAAATAAACAACTTTCTTTAACATTTCCACACTTTCTGAAAGATATTTACATATTAATTCATAAATCCAAGAGATGTCTCTATAAATTCCATTGTCATCTGAGTTATTTTCAGGATATTTCACTTTACATTTCCCTACATTTGGCTACTTACTGGGGGAATACTGTGTTTTTAAAATTCATGTTGGCAACATTTATGTCTAATTAACCTCCATATGCTTGAGTTACTCTTAAAAAATTATATGGATATATATCCTTATTGGGAATGCAATTTCTCATAACTACACCCCCACAAGTCCTATTTTGAAAGAAATCACTCAGTAAAAGTAGAAGAGTAGTTAGGATAGAAACTGTTTAAAGAGCACACTTCTGTTACCATGGTAACTATAACCTCACCAGGCTCAATCTAGAGTTTATATGGAAGCAATATAATTCTGTCATTTATTTTTTTTCCAGTCTGCGTTTCTTCAAAAATAAATATAACCACTACAAAATAAGTTAATGACAAAATATATTTACTCGTATTAGCCTGTTGTGGCATGAGCAAAAAATTTAGAAGTTATCTTACACATCACACCAACAAACAAGTACTATCTAATTATCTGTCTAAAGGTACAAACCTTTTAGTGCTTATATTTTGAAATTGTAATTTTAAAATAAGTTAGTTTCAGTGGTAATATGGACAAAAGATTATTCACGATATAGGGAAATTATTCATTTGCCCTATTCACAGTTCCATATGTCTTAAATGATACATAAAATAGCATTGAAAGCAGATAAATTTATTTTAAAAACATCGTTTTCATTGTTATGCTTCAATTATCTGATGCTAAGTAAATCCTAGCCAGAACTGGAAATATGTAGTTGACAATTTTCAACAAAGCAATGATACAAAATAATGAATTCAAATATAATGTACTAAAACATTTGAGGGACCTTGTTTATGAAGGAGGTGAGACAGTCAGAAGTGAGAGAAGGGTAGATATAAATATTGTGAGCTATTATGAGAAAATGTGTAGTGCTAAGTTGCATTTGTAATACAAGGTATAATAATTCTAAATAGCATTTCTCAGCATGAATTACCTTTAATTAGCAAAAATAGAACAAGTAAGGAAATGCTTCCATATTATGCATATAATATTTTACTTGGTTTTTAAATATAGTTTTTCTCATCTGAATTATAATTATATAAGCCCATATATCTTTTGATCAGAACTGTGAAAATGTATCCACCCATTTTCACACTCAGAAAGCTTGTTAATAGGATGCAAGTTCATGCAGTTTATCTGTTATAAATGCGTTGGTATATGTTAAAAATTCTAAAAGAATAATTTATATTGGGCACAGAATCTGTTTAAAAAAATAGACTTGCTAATCAAATTTAATTTACTCTTTCTGTTCTTATTTCTCAGGATGGCAATGGGATGAAAACCAGGCTACTGGTTGTGCCATCTGCATTATAAAATCACGTATTGGCTGGAATTCAAATATAGAACTTTGATTTTTATTCCCAGAAACTTCCTGGCACAAAACCATAAATGGCAGGTGGATTTAACTTATGTGGGCATTTGAAGGGAAAGGTCTTTCTTTAGTAGTAGTGTTAGAATGTTAGGTGTGCGTGCAGATTAGACTTTTCTCATTGAGCCATTTAATGTTCTATCCCACTATACACCTATAGCAATCAATACATATTTTTGTATATATCATATACAGATTTGAAATAATTCATGTCCTCCATACCAGTTGTAAGCTCCCTGAGATGGCCTGTGGCAGACTGTAGCATAGAATAGGCATTCAATAATTATGTGTGGCTGGAATGCATATGGCCAAATCATTGGACAAAAATACATCCTGAAAGGGGACTGTTATCTATTCATTTTTGCATTGCATGTATTTACTCTGCAGGTGCATAGTAGGCAGTTAATGCATCTATGCTTCCTGATGAACAAAGGAGTTCTATGTGTCATTCTGACAGCAATTTCCATGGTAGAAAGAAATAATTCCATAGCATCATGCTTTTACTTTTACTGCTATTTCCTGCAGTTCTTTGAAAACAAACATCAAGAAAATTAAACTATCTCTTATGGGAAAATGGTGTGAAGGAAAGGCAAGTAAAATTCAGATGTCACAAACTCTCCATATCTCAAAATATCTGCTTGATTTCAGGAGAATGAAATAGGAAATACTTGCTTATCTTGAAAGAAAACATAGTCAATGAGCTGAAATATTTGTCTTTTTTATAAAATAACTGAAACTGGAGTGTACAATAAACAAAGAGCTTACTGGGCACAGGTTATTAAATTGCTTCAAAATTGCCTACGGCCCTGTAAAAGTAGGTATAAATTGTATTGTTCTATAGTGCCATAGAATTGCTACAGGCTTTTGATATTTTCCCTCTGAAGCCTGTTGACCTGTAAATGGACTGATTTTTTTTTTTAATAAAGACTTTTAATATCAGATTCTGGAAATCATGAAGATAATTATTTTCACAAATTATTCTTTGAAGTATTTGCTAAATTAGCATTTAAAAATTAATTGGGAAACTATTGATGTCATAAAAAGAAAAAAATAAGTAAAGTCTATAAAACTTCCATAAGTATAGCCTACAGAAACAGAACAAGTAAAAGTAACATGGTATCCTGGACGGGATTCTAAACAGAATAGTGACAGAAGGTAAAACATCAAAAAAAATCAAAATAAATTATGGACCTTAGTTCATAATAAAGTATCAAATTTGGTTCATTAATTAAAACAAACATCATATTAATATAAATATTAATAATAGGGGAAACTGGATGTAGAATAACTGGAAACTTTGCATTATCCTCTCTTTTTTTTTTCAGTAAATATAAAGATGTTTTAGAAAGTTAAGTCCATTAAGAATTAATACAAACATGTACATCAGGTCACACATTTACCCTTTGTCCTCAAGCTCCAATATAACTGCCTGATATTGGCCATGTTCCTAACTCATTGTACTGGAAGAGCCCCTAAACTCATCCCAATATTTTGAATATTTGTTTCCTGATTGTAAAATTGTATTGTATAAATGGTTCCCTTTTTTCTTAATTTACCATGAGATTTCTTCCCAGATACAATCCCTAATCTGGTAAAAATACTGCACCATGCAGTGACTACAAGACATCAACCCACTGCATAGATGGATACTTCTGTAAAAAAAATAAATAAATAAAATAATAATAATAATAATAATTGTATAAGGATAGCTTAAAGACCGAGGGAATGAATTACAAAAACATTTCCATAATAATATAGAGCAACATTTCTAGTTACTAAACACACACACACACACACACACACACACACACACAAGTCGATGCTTAAAATTGTTTAAATTAAAAGAATGGACTCCATCTTAATTCAGATTGCATGATAAGGAATGATTTTGTAGTAAGTAGAACAGAATTTTAATAACAATATGATCAAATATGACAAACTGTGATTATAAGGTAATATTTTACTATTACTGACTAGAAAATAAGTTGTAAGCTCCATATGGGAAAATCACCTTTCTGGAGCATTAATTTAAAACATACAGCACCATTAAGGGAACTGTTTGGAAATTAAGGAAGGAACAGTTAGTGTGATTTTGTGTTAGGTTTAATGACAGTTTATTCATTATTCTTCCAAATGAGTAAACCAATGCAACAAAGTGACTAGAGACATCAGGAAGAAGGCAGGGAAAAGCTGTAATCCTCACCCATGAAATTTATCATGGTTAAGTTAGTAAGTGTGACTATAGTAGGTGAGGAATAAGTGGCTATAAAAAGTTGATAAAATTGTTAAATTAACAACTGCAATGAGGATTAATGACTGTTGTTGAAAGAGTATTAGAGAGAGTGGACTATATAGAAAGGTGGTAATTGGTTACAAATTACTGAAAATTTATATTTGAAAATGATTGTCCAGATTTCTGAGGTAGGAAACTAAATAAATAAATTGCCATTAATGAGAGTGGTCAATATAGTAGTATGAGCAGATTTAGTGGTAAATGCTCTTAGTTAATAATAAATTTATTTGTTAATGGGGATTCCCTGTAGGTAGCTAAATACATAAGTATAGAGGCCTTTAGTTAAGCTTTGGATGGAGGCATGTTTTTGTTGTTTATTAATTTATTCTTGGTAGGGTTATTTTAGGCAAGGCTGAGAATGCCAAGGGAGACTATATTCTCTGTAAAGCAAGCATAGATACATGTGATTATTAACATCCAATAAGTGCATGAAGAACAGAGAGCAACGACATGAAGGGGTGGCTGGAAGACTTGGAGAAGAACCAAGATGAGGCAATGTGATTTAAGATCACAGAGTGATGAATGCTGAAGAAACAGAAGGATGCAAGAGTATCTCCTACCAAAAGAAGACAACACCGAAGAAAACTAAGACACGGGCATAGGTTTTTGTCTAACTGAAAAAAAAAAAAAAAAAAATTATTTTTGAAATAATCTTTGAAATTAACTGAAACAATTTTCACATTAATATATCAAATTATTTGTTTTTTGGTTCTGCATGGTTTTGTAGTTGTTGGAGGCATTGTACTTATGATCCTTATCTTCTGTAAGTGTACACTAAACTGTATGTGGATGTTTCTATTGTCCTATATTCTCAGGTGGTAATGTTTGACTTGTTTTTACTTCATACTTAACCAGGAATACTGCAGAGTCTAGACTTTTTGAACACCATCACGTTTTGGGGTGGGCCACAGTGCTTTAGAACCTCCTGTCTATTTCTTATCCATGATTCTTGACAACTTCTATTGCAAGTGTACAAAATTCTCCTTAACTCTTAAGTGAAAGCATCAGCATCCCAAAGCATGCCCTTTGTGTGCACTTACTGACCTTGAATAAATGAACCGGCAGTGTCAGGACTTAACCCAAGGGCACATAGAGTCTTTCACTGCTTTGAAAGGTGGCAAAAAATCCCATACAATGTCCCAGTGAAATAAAAGGTGGTCTAAGGGGAAAAAAAAAAGTATGTGCAGATGCAGAGCACACAGAAGTGTGGAATCACAGCCTGAGGGGATTTCCTCACAAATAGAAAATACACAGTGACAGAGCTGCCAGCCTCCTTCTCTAACCTGTTCAATCAGAGTTCAAGTCCCTTAGATAGTTTGTAAAAGTCTGGTCAACACCTAGAAGAAAAGTGCAATTATCTGAAAAAAAAATTTGTTATGCGTTCTACACATTGGAGCAACTTACTTTAATTCACATTAATATTTATAATCAAACAAATCAACATTCACAATTCTCTAACACCCATGGAGTTGCAGATGGACTTTACATGATGATTTAAAACTTAATTTTGTTTCGTTTTATCAAGCATGTTTGCTATATCTTTCTAAAAAGAAATCACCATTGTCATTTGTCTTTTCTCTGTTTCTAGATGGATGTTTGTTGCATTTTTCCATCATAGCTGTGTACTTGAAAACAACTCTCATCAATAAACATGAGTCACATCGACAGACTGCCTACAAATCCATAGCAAAGATAAAAGTTCTGCACATATCTAATGAAGAATGAATTTTTTTAAGTTTATTTTTTAAACAATTACTATCCACATGAATATCCTTTCTCTTAAGCAGGATAAGACATAATTATAAAAGAAACGTGAATAAAAACATAAACTATTATTTTATTGATCCTTTTCTGAGGTAAAAAAGAGATGTGATTTTAAGACAGATTTTAATAATTTAGAATGATGTTTTCTGATGAAATAATCAGAAAAAAAATAAATCTGGTAGATTGCCAAGTATTTTGATTATAGTTCTGAATTCCATCAAAGCATTAAGCAATTAGCATTTAAAATAATTATGTTAATTTAGGTTAAAAAAAAGAAAAAAAACAGCAATTAATGACTCTTCCTATAGATTTCTATGTAGCAAAGCAAGATATTCCTGCAATTTACGTCAGGATGAACCTTTGAATCATATATATTTTAGTTCATTTTGGTAGAATTTTTATACTTTCTAAAATGTTATTCATTTTTCTTAAATAACTTAATATGTTAGAAAGTTTGTTTACAATTTGTAAACTTCAGATAGAACGTTAGAGAAGAAATGTCCAAACCAACCATTTTATGAAATTCAATGACCCAACAAATCCTTTCACAGGTAAATACTCTAAAAAACATTTACATGTGTCCACTGAGAGACTAATACACTTAAAATAAACTATGGCTTCATGAATCTTACAAATATATTCTATCTGTAAAAAGAAAAATCAGCCCTAGAACTTTCCATAGAGTATGAAGCTATTTTTATAATGACTAGTAAAACTGATATATCATTTAATGGATACTCACATATGTGAAAAAATCATTAAGGAGAAATGTGAGAAACTGATAAAAAATAATTTATATTAGTAGTTTCATGGGATGATGCATGAATGGTGACACCATGGGACATGGAAGAGACACAGAAGTCATTTCAATTACAAATAGTGTTGTATTTTTTGTGTCTTGTGCTCCATAGGTGTTCAATTCTATCTTATGTGTCATGTCCTAGATATATGTTACACATTTCTTTTGTACATTTCAAATATTTTTATCAGAATGTATTTTCAAAAAGCCCTTGTTCATTGTCTTTTCTATTCTAAATGTTGGGCTATTAAACAGAAGAGTACTTGACCTCAAAAACATCTACAAATGCTTCTTATGATCTCAGAGTCTTTAAAAAGATTTCCATCATCTTTTCTACTTAAGGCGGTTAGAATATTGAGCGTACTTGGTCCCTCACAGGAGAGGAGCTACTTGTTGCTAACACCATTATGATTTCAGTTGATGCCAATACTGCCATCTACCTATGCATTCTGACCAAGTTCTAACTCATTCTAACATCCTTTTATGGAAAAAGAAATGGCCATGTAAATGCTAATGGCTTAGGCCTGCCAAATACCTAGGACTGTGGACCTCTCTCAGTGCACATTGGGGACCCCCCACCCCCTGTCAAGTAATTTAGTTTTTAGGTTATTGCTATTTATTGATTTTCTATTCCCTGTCCTGGGTCCCTTAATTTCCCTTCAGGAGTTTCCCTGCTAAATCGGATCTGATTCCATTTGGATCATACTTGGGCAGAAAAAAAAAGAAAAAAAAAATGAATACTTGTAAGATGAAATATCAATTCTAAATGATCTCCAAATTTATTAAAATAAAAAAAGAATTGCAATTTATAGGTAGGCCAAACAGTTCCTATTGGCGTAACATATATTATATCAAGAAGGATAATGGACTTTAAACCTGACACTGTACTTTTATATTGTCATTGTTGCTTTTTCAACATTTCCATTGAAGTATAGATATGACTACATGAGCAATTGAATCATCATGTCATTGGTTACAGTATAGCTGAAATTAACTGGACTTATTTTTTTAACAGCTGTGTGACAAAATCTGAATAATTTCTACACTTGAGATATCAGATATGGATAAAATGAGCTGGCAATACCAATTTCCTCTGGCAGGATTTTTGAAGCTTTAACTGCTATCCTTAATCTTCAAATATATAAAAGACCACTTCAATCACCTAACAGCTGTCATTACACGGAAGACACTCATCATTTAACCTCATAGTTTAAAATATTTAATAAAAATCACGGAGGGCCTGAAAAGATTGGAGGCCTCAGATATGTAAAATGAATCTTTATTAAAAGAATGTTTATTCTGCGTTATTATAAAGACTACATAAATCCACCAACATTGGTAACTATCCCAGAATTCCAAATCATTATAGTTCCTTGTCATTTTTAAGAAATACAGAATAATCCACTTCATTACCATAAAGATCTTCATTGCTAGATTTAGTGCAAGAATACAAATACAAAGATCGTTTCCTTATTTTTTCATGTTTTTCTTTATTTTTCTATAACCAAAATACTATTCCTGTACAATTCAGTTCAGGTACAGGTGTCTAGAACATTGAGAATCTTGATTTTTTAAAGCATAATGTTTGTGTAGTGAGAGAAGAAAATATGCAAAACTGATGTTTGGAGCTGGAGAACTATTTTGAATGTCAAGGGATTTGGATGAAGACACAGAAATATGGTCATCTGTTTACAAACAAACAAACAACACAAAGGTAAATAAAGAGGGTTTGTTTTTCTTGCAAACCCTAAATTTGAAGAATAAGAATTTATTTATAATATGACTAAGGACTCCAGCTATTAATATATTTCCTTTATGCTATCCCTTGGCATATCGTCTTCGTCTTCATGATTGCTGCCTTCAGGAATCAAGATGGCTGCTGCAATTCTGTACATTGTGTTTCTACAATCAAGCAGAAGTATGCAAGGGTGACATCCGCTGCATCACTCCAATTTTATCAGGAAATTTAAAACTTTCCCCCAAACTCCCAGTAGACTATTGTTATATCTCATTAACCAAAGCTGCCACAGAGCTAGAGCTATTGAAATGGTTGCTCCATTTGATTATGGTTGCTCCAAAATGATTAGGTACTAAGGTATGTAAGTAGCCCAAGTATAACCTGTAACCTATTTTTAGTAAAAGGCTTTTATTTGAGATGGAGTTTGTGTAGACAAAGATTAATGATTGTCCAGGACTCAAGAAAGTACTTAAGCAAGCAAAAATCAGATAAAGACCTGAGGGTGAGAAATAGTAATCCTAGAGCAGAATGGCAGCTTTTCTTTTGTTTTGATGGCAATGATAACTTGTTAGGAAAATGGCCATAGAAATTAAGACTAAGGGAATGAGGAGATGACGATACCTGTTAATAATTTAAATGATATAGGGTAAAAAAATAAAATAAAAATAAAAGTGAAAACATACCTCTACAGTTTTAGATTCATTGATTTTGAGAGATACTTAAGTAGTTTTAAGAAAAATAGGAAAATTACAAAACGATCTATGGGAAATGGTGATAGTGAAGGATGAAAAGCTTAGTGTGTGAGAGTATCTCAGTATATACGTATATTGCCATCCAGAAAAGTAGAACTGGATCATGGGACTAGAGATGCAGTCTTATCAGCCAGGTGAACACAAATAGTAGGTGGGTATGTGGCAATAGATAAGTTAGCCAATGAGAGTATAAAAAAACACGTAAAAAATTAGGTAAAAACAATACATGACATTCTACTTTGTAGGTAGTCAGGGATAGACTACCTACAAGGATGAAAAACAGAAAGTGGGATCGCTGACCCTTCATGCAAAATTACGTGAAGATTTGTCATACAACTACTATGTGCCAAAAATCATGCTAAGGGTCAGGCATGTCACAAAATGATACAGTTTCTGTCCTCCAGTAAGTTGCCACTTAGATGAGAAAACATAATTAATATGGGCAATGACAATATACTAAGACACAGGCCATGATCACAAACATGCGATGCTCCTTAGAAAGGAGCTACACCTGGATACGGAGACATTTGAGGTTAAAAGTTTGTGGACTTAGAGAGACAACATCTTTGTTAAAAATATATATTTGTATATGGTTGATCATATACGTGTATGTACGGTCAAATCCATGAGGGTTTTAAGAGTAACGTTAACATTCAGTTGTATACTCGTATGTATACCACAATATATTTATTCATTTATGTGTCAGTGGACACAGGTACTTTCCATACCTTGGCTATTATGAATAATGCTGCAATGAACATGAAAGCGTTGATATCTCTTCAAGATCCTGATTTCAATATATATATATATATATATATATATATATATATATATATATATACACACACACACACATTCATATATATATACACACACACACACATATACATATATATCCAGAAGAGGAATTGCTGCATCATTTGGTAGTTATCTTCTTAATTGTTTGAGGAAACTCCATACATTTTTCTGTAGTGGCTGCACCATTTTACATTCCCTCTAACAGTGTACATGGGTTCCAATTTCTCCACATTCGTGCCAGCACTTGTAATGTTTTTCTTCTTTTTTTTTAATTTTGTTCATATCTACTACATGAAATCATTATTTTAATAAACAAAGAATATTATGGGGAAAAAACAGAGTAATGTGAAGAAGATTGTGTCAACTGACAGAGGCGTCAATTGTAATTGTTTATGAACCCAGGAGCTCAGTGATGTTCTTCAAGAAAGCATGTATGATTTGGTGCAGCGGGGAGGGGAGTAGAGCACAGAAAATACGAAGGACTGCGTGGCTAGCAGGGACACTGAGACAGCAAATACAGAGTTTTCTTCCGAGAACACTGTTGCTGAAGAGAAGGAAAAGATAAAGATTAAAATAAGTCTCAGTATAGAGGCTAAGAATAGTTTATATTTTTTAGGTGCAAGTGAATATTGTTTTGGATATGTAATATATTTCCAAAAATAATACAGGAAAGCCTATATTACCAGTTTCTTTCATCCTTATGAAAATTAAACTCTCAAAGAACCAAAGCAATATCCAAACTCTATTTAGCAAAATAGCACACATTGCAGAAACACTGTTTAAGGTCATTTATTCAGATCTATGTTTCTTACAGGGTTTCTGTGGACAGTGTTAAGTCACACAAGTACACAAGTTAACTAATCAGTGATTTAACAAAGGCTTAAGTATAACGGCATTATACAAATGGCATTATGTAAAAAGGGGACAGAACACCAAGCCTAAGCTTGGCTAGACTACATGAATACCCTACAGCTCTCCCGGTAGTTTGCTGGTAACCTACATGTAAGCAATGTTACAGTTACTATAAGCAGTACAGACAAATTGAATAGTTTAAAGTTTTTGTTTATTTTTTAAATTTTGGTATTTTAGTGAGTCAGGCTATTTTTAGAAAGTCTGAAAGGATATCTGTGTGTGTGTGTGTGTGTGTGTGTGTGTGTGTGTCTGTGTGTGTGTGTGTGTGTGTGTGTGTGTGTGTGTGAAGGGATGTTGACCTTGGTGTATGAATGGGTGCCGCCCACAAAGCACCTGGCACATCACTTTTGTAGCTGTTTGTTACTGATAAGGGCTTAAATATATGACTCATACGCACTTTAACAGAGTTGTGTAAAACTATTACGTCTTGAATGACAAAGCAGTGCAGAAGTTCTAAAATACATTAGAAAGAAATTTAAAAATATTTCTTACTTTTACTAATTTGCTACTTCTAGGAAAATGCCGCCTGCAATATGTGAAGTTTCTGTCTGATTTTCCCTCCTAGACTCCATTAACTAAGTCATAGTAACCTCATTGGTGCTTGCCACCCTCATTATCATGTATTATGTAGTTGTCTTTTAAATTCATTAGACAGAGACCTTCCACTTATAGTACATTAGCTTCTCCACTCCTGTGAAACCTTTAGCCAGAAGTGGAAATGTATATGGTCTCATGCTGTTCCCACAGAGAAAGACATTTGATATGGGATTTTGTATGGCTAATAATCGAAGAAGTTTTACCTATGAAATTAATGGAGTTTATTCTTTCGAGCCTGCCACTTATTCCTGCATCTGATTTTATATTTTATAATTTCATTCTTTTAATTAAAGCAGCATTTCTCAACAGGGGCCTATTAGCACTTTTGGATGGCTAAGTCCTTGTAGTGAGGGGGTGTCTTGTGCCTTGCAGGCTATTTAGCAGTATTTATATTCTCTATCCACTTGATTCTAGTATCTATGACAATAAAAAATAAATAAAATAAAAAAAGTCCGGATAGTTCCAAAACATCCAGCTGGAGGCCTGGGGATAATCACATTTAAAAATCACAGACTTAAAGCCTCCCTTGCCCTCAATTGTATACGCTTTAGCCACACAAAACCTGCATCTGGCCTGGATAGCAGCTATTAAAAGCAGCATCACAGAAAGTATAATATCACTTCAGTTATAACCCAGAATATTCTCTGTGAATGAGCTTTTTTTTTTAAAAAAAGATTTTATTGGGGAAGGGGAACAGGACTTTATTGGGGAACAATGTGTACTTCCAGGCCTTTTTTTCCAAGTCAAGTTGTTGTCCTTTCAATCTTAGTTGTGGAGGGTGCCATTCAGCTTCAAGTTGCCCTTTCAGCCTTAGTTGTGGAGGGTGCAGCTCAGCTCCTGGTCCAGTTACCATTGCTAGTTGCAGGGGGCGCAGTCCACCATCCCTTGAGGGATTCGAGGGGTTGAACTGGCAACCTTGTGGTTGAGAGCCCACTGGCCCATGTGGGAATCGAACCAGCAGCCGTTGGAGTTAGGAGCATGGAGCTCCAACCTCCTGAGCCACCGGGCCAGCCCCTGAGCTTTTTTATATTCAGATAATTTTGTGACTTTTAACTAGTAAAATATCTTAGAAGTTTAATTTGTTTTAACTTGTGACAAGCTTGCTAACTTAAAAGTGATGCAGTTTTCAATAAACTTCATTTAATTATACAGCACTTTTATAAACAAAGTATTAAAATGACTGTGGATTATGAATTCATGATATATACACCATTTATGTGTTAGATGCAATAAAGAGTCAAGCATTGTGAATAGAAGTAGATACTTCCATAATTGATGAAGTTACATGTAAAATACTAAGCCCTTTGTGCTATGTAATAACTTTATTCCACAAAATGAACACTTTATGAAGAAATGTAAATCTTTGAACCTAATAGTAATTGCTATCAATGCATTCAGTAGCAATGTAAGATTATTTTTCTTCCCTTCTTAGAGAACTAATTAATACCTAGTGATTTATAAAACAACAGCATATGTGAAAGCACAATTAAAAAAAAATCTGTTGATAAAGATACCTTTCTATGCATAGGGACTCGTTCATTTAAACCATTTTAATGTATGTATTATTATTGTTTTTCCTTTCTAAAAAAACACATAGCCATTTGGAAATGGAATAAACCGCATGGGGTAAAAATGTAAACTATGGCAAGATAAAATAGCTAAATTATTTGCTTCTGAAATCAGTGTCAATTTAAGCCAGGGTTTCTAAGTTTTGTTACTATCTCTAAAAACAGTCAATAAACTATCACTTTCAAATAAATATACGAATTGAAATACATTTGCTGTTTAATTACATAACTATTAAAACTTTGGTATACCAAGTGTAAATAAATATACGTATCTGATAAATATACACTATTTCTTTTAGATTTCCTGATTTCTCTGCGATATAACATATAATTCTCTTAATCTAAACTATCCATAAGTCTTTTAAAATATGTGGTGTGGGGACAATACATTGATTTTTAATGTCATTGAATTAAAATAAAAATGTCATTAGTTTAAAAAGGAAATGTAATCACAAAGGCTGATTAACTAATATCATTAGCAAGTGTGAAACTGCTCTCTAGATGTCTCTCAATAAATACATTTCTCGATATCAAAGGAGAAGATATTAGGAAGGCATTATCAATACTCAGAGGTGAAAAAATGATTTTTCACCACTGAGAAGACTCTAGATATGAACACTGCGTTTAGGAAAAAGACGTGTGTGTGTGTGTGTGTGTGTGTGTGTGTGTGAGAGAGAGATAGAGAGACAGAGAGAGAGACAGAGAGAGAGAGACAGAGAGAGAGACAGAGAGAGAGAGACAGAGAGAGACAGAGAGAGACAGAGAGAGAGAGAGAAAGGGAGAGAGACAGAGAGACAGACATATAAAGGGAAAGAGACAGAGCCAGAGAAACAGAGAGATAAAGAGAATAGAAGAAAGCTTTTAGGGTGTATGGGTGAAATATTTTCCATATCAGGGCTTCTGGATCTCGACTTCACTGGCCTTTCTAGAGTCCTGGAAGATATTAAATTCTAGCAAAAAGAGAATATCTAAATGGTCATGACTAATTTTCTAAGAGAAGGAATACTCTGAAGTGTTTTGTTGTTGTTGTTGTTTTGTTTTGTTTGTTGTTTTGTTTTGTTTTTTGTTTGTTGGTTGGTTTGTTTTTGTTTTTTTATCCTAGCTACTGAAAATATAAAAATTCAGGGGTTCAGAGATGTAAATATAGCTTATAATTAACTGATTTTGGTTAATAATTCACCCCTAAGTAGATAGTGTTTAGTGAAATAGAGGGAAAAAATATCTACCTAATTGTTGAGGTCCACAAGTGCTGAACAAGGGCACAATTAATTGACAAATTGGTACATCTCTCAACCTAATGTAATTTGTTCCAAATTATTTACAGAATAATTCTGCAATACTTGTTATTATTTCCACACCCCAAAGATAATAAATGTTTATTTTCAGCAATATTTAATACATAACAATGGCTCACACTTATTAGTAACACTGTATGATC
This sequence comes from Rhinolophus sinicus, assembly GCF_036562045.2. Taxonomy (NCBI): domain Eukaryota; kingdom Metazoa; phylum Chordata; class Mammalia; order Chiroptera; family Rhinolophidae; genus Rhinolophus; species Rhinolophus sinicus. Next base: position 19,934,077 of record NC_133751.1, read on the forward strand.
AACACTGGGCTGAGTGCTTTCCAGGACATGTCATGTCTCTTCTAATCTGCCTAACAACTTAGTAAAGCAGTAACTATAATTATATAAATTTCATTGACTGGAAAATTAAGCTTAAACCGATTAATTGAACCCCTCTAGTAAGGTACTACTATATGAAAAGTAGCATGTTTCAAGTGTGAGATACCTGCCAGTACGACAGTGTTGTGACTGATTTCTGCACCACCACTATGTAAGTTAATGTGCCATTGAATTACTAAGCAAGGTAAGATTAATCAAAGGGAACCATCAAAAAATGTATTCCATCTTATATTAAGCCACAGTCGTAACTTTTTCCAGGCACTCAACCATGCCAATAATTTCTTCCATCCAGACTTTGCAGCCAAAAGTAGTAAAGGGTTTTTCTACAAATCTGCACCAGAGGAATTTTCAAGTTATTGGATTCTGAGGAAGTCACATGCAGAAATACTAATCATTGATCAATTGGCACAATTGTCTTTAGCATGTCCGAAGCAAACAGGAAAGGCACTGTAAGATAACTGACATTTTTTCAACTTCACCCAATGAAGGAACTGGTTTTAAAGCACATCCCAACCAATCAAATATTTGCTCTTCACACTACAATGGTTTAAATAACCCACACTTTGTGGAAAGCACCAGCAGAATGTAGAGGTAAATGGCCCTGGATCACCAAACTATCAGGACATAGAGCTGCACCCAAGCTGTCACACACAAAAAGACTTCAAAGTTGCTAAGAGGCAAGACCTTAATTGTTCTCACCACAAAAAGTAAAAGACAATTATGTGAAGTGATAGTTAACGCTATGGTGGTAATCATATTGCAGTAAATATATGTATCAAATGAACACGTTGTACATCTTAAACTTACACAATGTTATAGGTCAATTATATATTTTAACAATAATAATAATAATAATAATAATAAAACACTTTAAGGCAAGTAGCTTCTCTTTAAGAAGACTGCCTTGACTCAGCTTATTTTTTTCTATGCATGTCACTATTGCATATACTCATACTTTAATGTCAAATCATTCATGTGGAGTAGATGTTCTTTATTTCATATACATGGAAACTAAACTTTAAGGATATCAAATCCTTGCTCAAAAACCTGTTTTCCTGATGCCATCTTCTGTTTTTATCATCTCTTCTAGTGTATCCTAAATTCTAACATGGTCATCTAGGCAATGGATCTTAATATACTCTAGTGCTTAATAATGTAATTCGAATCATATAATTTCACAGTTCAAAGTGACATAGAGAACATATAAACTGGAAGAATAAAAAAGGATGAAATCAATTGAATACTAAATTAAGCCCTCTAAAATCCTTAAACTATCTTTTAAAGGCATATAAAACATGTCAAAATGGACATATCAAAGAGAAAATGGACTTACTTTACACTATTTCAAGAAGCAGATTTTAGAGCAATAAATGGACTCTATGGGGAAACACAGTTCAGAAGAATTTTCTAGGAGCCAAACAGAAATTGCTTTTCCTGTAAGACGTGTAGATCCCTACAGACTGCTGGTGTTCAAGCAAATAGACAATGCCTTGGAAGATAAGATGTGCTGTCAACTTTAGTGTCTAATAGTTTATTCTGCTGGATAATATTTTCACTTATATTCAACACAGACATTCTTTGAATCGCTGTGTCATTATTCTAATTCAATGCAATGTAAGCAAATATAGTGCTCACATTCTAGAAAAGCCAATACAAGAATATCCTACATATACATGGGTATTAGAATCCAAATTATCCCCGGTATCAAGCAATCCAGTTAGAATATTAATGTTTTCATGTAAATAATGTAAGATTATTAATCAAACGTTTTTGTCTTTGGCATGAAATACTTTTGATCCTGGTTCTCCTTCCTAGTTTAATAGTTTTTCCAGTTTCCAAATCAGGTGTTACTGGAAAAAGCCTTCCATCACCCTCTCTACTTTATTATTAATCCTGGCTGAGGCGATTACTTCCTCAGTTAGAAAACTTCTCAATTATAATTATTTACTCCCATGTTTATCTCATGTACAAAATAATATGCTCCATGGAGAAGAAAATAAAAAGTCATTTCTTATTGGTCTTTATTCTCAACTGCCTAGTATGATATTTAGCAAGTATGGGGTGTCAAAAAGCACTTTTTAAAAATAATTGAACAAATGAATGATTGAGTGAATAAGTTATTTAATATTATTATGTAACATCCAATTACATATGAATGCATGTTTTTATATTAAACATTTTACAAAGATACTCAATAAATTGATAATTTATTTTTAAAAATTGAAATTTTCAATTTTTGAAGAAAATGTAGAAAGAAATTGAGCCAGGAGACAGAAAACTCAGACTTGCATCCTTGTTTTATCATTTCTGAATCCTTGTTTGCGTCATCTTTAAAGTGAACTCATGTTCTGATTGCATGTTATTCACAAATATGTTTTAAATTGGCATTGTATATTGCCCTCAAGCATTGAAATTACCTGATTAAAATTTCAACAAACAGATTTCAGGTCTATCTGATTGAATGGAGCATATTTCTAGAGTGATAATGTGATTTTAAGAGGCCCCATATGCTAGAAAATATATTTAAAGTGTTAAGATCCAGGGACGAAGGTATGTTTACTTGATTAATTTATTTTCATAACATTAAAAATATCATTGTTAGAAAATTCAGCACATTAAGATGAATTCCCTTAAAATTATGGATAAAAGAGTTTATTTTTTATTTTTTATCTACATGATATAATCGTTAATTCAAAATATGGGTACAATGTGTATACCCAATAGCCACTGTAGAACCAAAGCAAAATCGAGTCACTTATGCCAACAACAAAATGGAGACAATGCAGGCACATAAAGGAAACTTAAACTAACATTACAGGTATTATAGCTCTTCTCGGAAATTATCAAGGACATCTGACACTCAAGAAACACCAACTCTATTCATGCTATCTCTGCACTTTCTTATACCCTTGACTCAGCTAACCTGATCAAAATAAGAAAGAAGAGCATTAGACAACCAGTCAGCCAAAAGAGCCAAATAACCTCCATATTTATCTTAATAAAAATCCCTTAAGCTGTGAGCAACTCCAGATTCACTAATCCCTTAGCCTTGAGTTTCCTGACTTGCAGATCAAAAGCCTTGCAATAAATTCATCTTTCTGCTTTGTTTTATTCAGTATGCAGAGTTTGGTTATTGACACCACATAAACACAGGTTCAAAGCTCTCAAAGGACCTTATTGACAAACTGTATCACAATAGGTTCAAACAAGCTATTACAGCCAAGTAGGACAAAACCTCCCTTAACAATGATTTATAAAGCTGTAAGCACTACTAAAGAACAAAACATGGTAAATTCTTTATCAGTTTACCTATCAGCTGAACAATAGTAAATAAGAAACATTTTTAATAGTGTATATACGCATAAAAAGTTTGCATTTCTACACATTATTGAGCAGATATAACCATTCCAAAAAAGGTGGGGATGGTTGATTTTTATAGCAACAGAGAAAGTTGAGATAAAAATGACTTAATTTTGAGTTTTGACTCAACTTCAGTAGGTTTAGTTAATTATATTTCAGAATGTATTTTCTTTAGCTCAAATTTTTAACTTCGTGTCTCACCAAAGGATAGCTGAAGGAAAAGTATCTTCCATATAGAAGAAAAAGATTTTCATTTATACAATTCTAAATTTATAAATAGGTTTAAAGATAGAGTTCTTAAATCAGCATATGGTCTTAATTTTAGGAACATACTTTCAAAATGTCTGCAACTGTCCTAAACAAACTTCCTGATTCAAACCATCCAAAGAAAAATCATTATTCCCCAAGACCAAAATTAAAGTGCATGATATGTCTAAGTAAGTTTGTGTATTTACATTGTCTTACTGGTATTTAACAATTATGTGACGTGATAACCCAGTAACTTGATTCTGTAGAAACAACACAACTACTTAGACTCAAGTCCTTGTTTTACATTTTAGAAACTGTTGTGGTTACCCCATAGGCACTGCAGATTTCCTCCACTACAAATTGGCTGAAATATTTCAACTGATGACACCACACACAGGAGGGTAGGGAAAAGGTCATAACTCACCTAATGAGGCTTTCTGGGGAAGAGTAGAGAAGGCCTCCCAAAAGGTCGTAACGTGGCTTGAGAGCAGGGGAAGGAAACTAGAGTAAAAATATATGAATTATACATAAATCTTATTTTGCTAAGTGTATTACCTAAACAACTGAAGATTGACACGAATTTTAATTTTAAACATCATAAATTTGGCTTTGCATGACATCCTTAATACATTTGAACTTTTCTTGTTCATGCTTGAACAAAAATGAATACATTATTACTTGCTGGATTATGTAGAATCTCTTTAAAATCTACATCATTTGGATTAAATTAGAATCTGGTTATCATGTCAAAAAACTTACATTTTAACATAAACAACATTTTTGAGTTTGTTATAAAAATAAAATGTGCGTTTTTTTTGTTTGTTTGTTTTGCTGCTAAATAGATGTATCTTTTTAGAGAACAAAGAGTAACCAGTCAAGTATGTGATCATTGGATTTAGATAGTGTATGAAAACACATGTGAACTCTTGGTATATTCAGTCCCACATTTCTTAATTTCTCTTTGGTGCAAAATACCAAAAGATTTTCGTCTAAATAATGTATCAATTTGGCCCCAAATACAATATTTCTTAAAAATATACCCTTGAAATATGTGGACAAAAATTTTTGATTTTTCAAGAAATTCTGATATAAGTTTTACATTTCAACTTGTATACCATATTTGGTAAATTTTGTAACATGACAGTCACACACATTTATGATTCTGAATTCTGAAATATACTACTGCAAAGAAGCTTAGTCAACTATTGTAGTACCACTAAAGCTGAATCACTTTAACATCCCACATTTTCCAGTGTTCAGTTATTTTAAAAACAGTAAGATACCTATTTGGGCAGCTAACCAAAGGGAGTTATTTGGATGTATTTCTTTTAATTAATCTAATAAGTGTTCACAAGGTAAACTAACCTATCTTATCAAATGTTTTATAAGATGTTCTCTGTGCACAAAATAGATATTTTCTCTTCCTTTTGCTGCAGTTGAAACACACTTTTTTTAGCTCCTCACATTTTCAAAAATGTTTTTAAATGTATTATTATTATTATTATTATTATTATTATTATTATTTTAATGGCTTGTGTGTTCGCTCTTTAAAAGGACATGGCAGGAGTGATTTCATAGAAATGGGGGCAGTGAGGTGGGCTTCTTGAGTTCTCCCCTGGAAGTTACCACAAATTGAACATCTATAACTCATCAAAGGATTTTCTGCTCATCACACAGAAGAGCTAAGAGATGTGCACTTGGATTACCTGAAGGTGGGCAAACCAGATGAGCAGGGGAAGAGGGAAAAGAGAGGTGTGGAGTCCCCGCCCGCATCCACGGCTGTGGAGATAGCGGGGCACCAGGACACAGACCAGAGATTGCAACAGCCGGGCTCTGGGCTCTTTCCCTCTGCTCCACAGTCCTGCCTAGAGATCAGCATAGAAGAGGGAGGTGCCCAGCATTCAAGGCAGAAACCTCAGCTGAGAACTGCGGCTGGGGTCTCTTGGTCAGAATGAAAGCAAACTCCATACCTGGGCCCCTGCCCCCACTCTCCCACAGCTCTCCCACCCCAGGCTTTCTAGAGTCTTCAGCTGGTCACTGAACTGAGGAGTTGTGGCAGATTACAGAGGAGCTGTAGCCTTCAAGAACTGGAAAGAGCCCGTTTGCAGCTGTGACCTAAGCAAGAGGCTAGTCAGGGAGATAAAGGCATCTGCCTGCCAAGCCCCCACCCTAAAACCCAGGAGAACTCACACAGGGAAAAAGTCCACCTCCCAGTGGCTGGCTGTGGTGCTTTCAGCGTCCTTTGTGCAACCCAGAGCAGAAACTGCACTGACTTTGTAAAACCTACCAACCACACCCCATAGACCCACCCATCTAAAACTCTATTGCCAGGGTCACTCTGTGCGCCAGGTGGTTGGCTCTGCCTCCAAAAGACTCAGAAGAGTTTTGTGAAGCAGAGAACAACCTGGAGATAGCTTGGTGGGCTTAAGCCAAAACTGGTGCAGTTTTTGTTTTCTTTTATTATTATCTATCTATCTATCTATCTATCTATCTATCTATCTATCTATCTATATATATATATATATAAAATGATAATAATAATAATAAGTATGTGTATATATAATGTTCAGGGACATTTCTGTGTCCCTTTTCTTTTTTCTTTTCCTTGCTCTACTTTTCCTCCAACTTTCTGTTTTTCTGTATTGATTTTTTTTTGGGGGAAGGTGTTGCTATTTTTTATTTTCTTTGTTTTCTTTTCTTGTATTTTGATATTTTTGTTTGTGTTGAGTGTTGGTTGTCGGTTGCTTTTACATGTGAAGGTATTCAGTTGTTGTTGTTGTGCTTGTTGATCTGTTTTGTTCTGAAATCACCCTGCACCAATGTCCAGCCCAAGAGGCACAGAATCAGCACACCCAGAGGCCAACTCCAGACCAAACCAGAGCATTACTGGGTTTGACCTACAAGTAACACACCCAAAGGGAATTTTCTATAGGAACAAGAGCCCACTGGGGCCAAGCCCCATCTGAGGGGTTTAGCCCTCACACAGCAGCTCATATACTGTGGTCATAGCCAATACTGTCAGCTAGTCAGACTGGGAGTCAATCCCACCTACTGATAAGCCAAAAGCAATTAAAGCTCAATTTCAGCAGGGGAATACACACAACCTAAGAGACACCTCTGGAACACACACACAGGAGAATAGGGAGACTGTCTAATTCAAATATGCAGGACACATACCACATAAGTCCACCCTAAACAAAGAAACATGTCCCAAATAAAAGAACAGAAGAAACCTCCAACATTAGAACTAAATGAAATAGAGGTAACCAACCTATCAGAGACAGAGTTTAGAACACTGATGATAAGAATGTTTAAGGAACTTAGTGAAAACATAAAGAAGGATAGAGAAATCATTACATAACAACCAGTTAGAACTAAAGAATACAATAACTGAAAAAAAAAGAACACACTCGAAGGAATTGCTAGCCAGTTAGATGAAGCAGAGGATTGACTCAGAGATTTAGAGGACAAGATAGCAGAGATCAAAAGCAGAAGAACAAAAATAAAAAAGAATAAAAAAACAATGAAAACTGTTTAAGAGACCTGTGGGATAATATCAAGAACAACAACATGTGCATCACAGGAATACCAGAAGGAAAAGACAGGGAAGAAGGGATCTAGAACATATTTGAAGTAATAATGACCGAACACTTCCCTAACCAGGTGAAAGAAATCAACATACAAGCCCAGGAAGTGAAGAGAGTTTCAACCAAGATGAACCCAAACAGGCCCACACCAAGACATGTTACAGTTAAAATGGCAAAGGTTAAAGACAAAGAGAGAATCCTGAAAGCAGCAACTGGCAGACAGCGAGTTACTTACAAGGGTGCTCCCATAAGACTATCAGCCAACATTTTTATAGAGACTTTGACGGCCAGAAGGGAGTGGCAAGAGGTATTCAAAGTGCTAAAATAACAAAGGCCTACAACCTAGATTGGTTTATCCAGGAAGACTATCATTTAAAAATGAAGGGAAGATAAGAAGCTTCCCAGAAAAGAATAAGCTAAAGGAATTCATTGCCACTAAGTCAGCATTGCAATAAATGTTAAAAGGGCTTCTGTAAGCAGAAGAAAGATGAAAACAATCTAACAAATAAAGACCAGAAATACAAACAACAAAATGGTAATAACTATGTACCTATCAATAATCACTTTAAATGCAAAACGATTAAATGCTCCCATCAAAAGACACAGGGTAGCTGAGTGGATAAGAAAACGAGAGCCTTGCATATGCTGTATACAAGAGACTCACGTCAGATCAAAAGACACACAGGCTGAAAATGAAGGGATGGAGTAAGATATTTCTTGCAAATAGAAATAAGAAAAAACTGGAGTAGCAACACTTATAGTGACAAAATCGACTTTAAAATGAATAATATAATAAAAGACAAAGGAAGGTACTACATAATAATAATAAAGGGATCAACCCAACAAGAGGACATAACCCTAGTAAACATCTATGCACACAATATAGGAGCACCTAAATATATAAAACAGATACTGACTAACATAAAGACAGAGGTCAACAGTAACACTATCATAGTAGGGGACTTTAACACACCACTCACAAGAAGGGACAGATCGAAGATCAACCTGGAAATAGTGGCCTTAAATGACACATTAGATCAGTTGGAATTTAATTTATATTTTAGAGGATTTCACCCCAAAGCTGCAGATATACATTCTCCTTGAGCACACATGGAACATTTTCCAATATAGACCACATGTTAGCCCACAAAGCAAGTCTCAATAAATTTAAGAAAACTGAGATCATATCAAGAATCTTCTCTGATCACAGTGCTATGAAATTAGAAACCAATTACAAGGAAAAAAAAAAACACTGTAAAACACACAAATACATGGAGGCCAAATAACATGTTATTAAATAATGAATGGGTCAACAATCAGATCAAGGAAGAAATGAACAGATGCCTCAAAACAAATGAAAATGAAAACACTATGACCCTAAATTTATGGAATGCAGCAAAAGCAGCCCTAAGAAGGAAATTCATAGCAGTGCAGGCCTATCTAACAAAATAAGAAACATTTCAAATCAACAGTTTATCCTTACAACTAACAGAACTGGGAAAAAAACAAGCAAACAAACAAAAAAAAAAACACACAAAAAAACAACAACAAAACAAACAAACAAACAAACAGTAAACCAAGCCCAAACGAAGTACAAGGAAGGAGATAATAAAGATCAGAGCAGAAACAACAACAACAACAACAACAACAAAAAAATACAAAAGATCAATGAAACCAAGATATGGATTTTGAGAAGATGAATAAAATACCCAAACCTTTAGCCAGACTCAAAAAAAAAAAAAAAAAAATGGGACCCAAAGTAATAAAATCAGAAATGTAACAGGAGAAGTGAAAACAGACACCACAGAAGTATAAAAAAAATTACAAAAATAGTACAAGCAACTATATGCCAACAAATTAGACAATCTGAAAGAAACGAATAATTTTCTAGAAGCACACAACTTTCTGAGGCTAACTCAAGAAGAAATGGAAACTCTGAATAGATTGATTACTACCAGGGCAATTGAATCAGTAATCAAGAAACTCCCAACAAACAAAAACCCTGGATGAGATGGCTTTACAGATGAATTTGACAAAACATTCAAAGGAGAATTATCACCTATTCTCCTCAAACTATATCAAAAAATCCAGACAGAGGGAAAGCTTCCAAACTCTTTTTAAGAGGCCACTATCATCCTGATCCTAAAATCAGACAAAGACATTAAAAAAAAAAAGAAAATTATAGGCTGATATTCCTAATGAACATATATGAAAAATTCCTCAACAAAATATTATCGAATTCAGCAATATTTAGCAATACATTAAGAAGATCATACACTACAATCAAGTGGGATTCATTCCTGGTATGCAAGGTTGGTTCAATACTCTCAAATCAATTAATGCGATACACCACATTAAAAAAATGAAAAATAAAAATCATATGGTCATATCAATAGATGCAGAAAAAGCACTTGACAAAATCCAGCAGCCATTTATGATAAAAATTCTTAAGAAAGCAGGAAAAGAGGGATCATATCTCAACATAATAAAGGTCATGTATGATAAACCCACAGCTAACATCATACTCAGGAGGAAAAGCTAAAACCATTCCCCTTTAGATCAGGAACAAGATAAGGCTGTCCACTTTTCCACTTTCATTCCACGTAGTTCTGGAAGTTCTAGCCACAGCAATCAGACAAGAAAAACAAATAAAAGGCATCCAAATTGGTAAGGAGGAAGTAAAATTGTCATTGTACGCAGATGACATGATACTATACATAGAGGACCCCAAAGACTCCATCTAGAAACTATTAGAACTGGTAAATAAATTTAGTAAAGTAGCAGGATACAAAATTAATATCATAAATCAGTTGCATTATACACCAATAATAAACTATCACAAGGATAAATTAAGAAAACACTCCCATTTACAATTGCTTCAAAAACTGTAACATACTTAGGAATAAATTTAACCAAAGAAGTGAAAGACCTGTACTCAGAAAATTATAAGACACTGAAAAGAGAAATTAAAGAAGTTACAAATAAATGAAAACTCATACCACGCTCATGGATAGGAATAATTAGCATAGTTAAAATGTCCATACTGCCTAAGGCAATATAAAGATTCAATGCAAATCCTATCATACCACCAATGACATTTTACACAGAAATAGAACATGTAATCCTAACTATTATATGGAACCATAAAAGACCCAAATAGCAATGGCAATCTTGAGAAATAAGAACAAAGTGGGAGGTAGCATGATAGCTGACACCAAATCATACTACAAGGCCATAGTAATCAAAACAGCATGGTACTGGCATACAAACAGACACACAGATAAATGAAACACAACAGAGAGCCAGAAATCAATCCATGCCTATTTAGTCATTTAATCTACAACAAGGAAAGCAAGAATTTACATTGAGGTAAAGACAGTCTATTCAATAAATGGTGCTGGGAAACCTGGACAGACACATGCAAAAAAATGACGCTGGACTATCTCTTTACACCATATACAATAATACATTCAAAATGGATTAAAGACTTAAATGCAAGATTTGAAACCATAAAACTCCTAGAAGAAAATATAGGAAGTAATTTTGCAAACATTACCCTTAGTAATATTTTTACTGATATTTCCCCTTGGGCAAGGGAAATAAGAGAAAAAATAAACATATGGGATTACATCAAACTACAAAGTTTTTTTCATAGCAAAGGAAACCATCAATAAAACAAAAAGGCATCCTACTGAATGGGAGAAGATATTTGTCAATGATACATCTAATAAGGGGTTAATATTAAAAATTTATAGGAAAGTCACTCAATTCAACACCAGATAAAACAAACAACCCAATTAGAATATTGGCAGAGGACATGAAGAGACATTTTTCTAAAGTGGACAAACATACTGATGGCAAACAGAGATATGAAAAAATGTTCAGTCTTACTAATCATTAGAGAAATGCAACTAAAAACCACAGTGAGATACCACCTCATTCCAGTCAAAATGGCTATCATCAATAAAACAAACCATAAGTGCTGGCGAGGATGTGGAGAAAAAGGATCCCTCCTGCACTGCTGGTGGGACTGCAGATTGGTGCAGCCGATATGGAAATCAGTATGGTGGTATCTCGAAAAACTGGAAATGGAACTACCTTATGACCCAGCAATTCCACTCTTAGGTATCTATCCAGAGAAATAAAAAAACACTAATTCGAAAAAAAATTATGCACCCTTGTGTTTATTGCAGCACTATTTCCAGTAAATAGGATATGGAAACAACCAAAATGCCCATTGGTAGATGACTGGATTAAGAAACGGTGGTACATTTATACTATGGAATATTACTCAGACATAAATGAGAGTGAAACATTACCATTTGCAACGATATTGATGGACCTAGAGAACATTATGCTAAGTGAAATAAGTCAGACGGAAAAAGACAAATACCATATGATCTCACTTATATGTGGAATCTAAAGAATAAAATAAACGAACAAACTATTCAGAAACAATCCCAGAGACATAGAGGAAAAAACTGAGGGTTGCTAGATGGGAGAGGGTGGGGATGAAGGAGAAGATAAGGGGATTAGAAAGCACAATCGGTAACTACCAGATTGCCACAGGGATACAAAAGACAGTTTGGGAAATATAATCAATAATATTGTAAAGATTTTATTGGGTATCCGATGGACACTTCTCTTATTAGGGAGACCACCTCAGGGACAGTGTAGGTGTCAGATGGGTAGTAGATTGTGGGGGGTTATCACTCTGTGAGTGGTATAAATGTCTATTACATTGTTTTATACACCTGAAACTAGTTATTTCCTTTTAAAGCCGAATAGGGGAAACAATGATATAGACTTATAAAGCAAAAGAGATTTGCTGTGTTAGTTAAAAAATTTTAACAACAAGTGATACAAAAACAAAACCTGATGAAGTTATAAGGGATGGAGAGAAAAGGGAGTAGTCGGCCTTACCTCAGATTTTTCCACAGCTATTTTGGAAAATGGATTTTCAGTGGGAAAACATATGCCCATAAAATTCTATACCTAGTCAAGCTGTCCTTCAGATGTAAACAAATATACAAATGGAAAACCTAATATGTGCATTTTCAGTAAATATTGCATTCATATAACACTCTTATTTTTAAAATGACTTGAAGATGTAACCCAACAAAAGAATTAATCAAAATGAAGAACTGAAAAAGGGGGGAAAAATTACATGGCAGGTTTGACCTCTGCATCACCAGGACATAGATAGATAGATAGATAGATAGATAGATAGATAGATAGATAGATAGATAGATAGAGCATTTTTCAGGGTGTTTTTTTTTCCCCCTCTTAATTCAGTATGATCCCATATGTACATTTCAGTACATGTAATTCAGGAAACATTTTATACCTAAAAAGCTACTAGATTTCCTAAAGGTCAGAGGGAATCAGAACTTGAGATAATAAAGAGAAACCTTTATTTTATTTGGGCATTTTATATTTTGAGAAGTTATAGAGGAGAGAATACAAGTAAAATCATTTTTTTCAGATTTTACATGTTTTGTTTTTTAGTTGCATTTAAAGTAAACTGTTCACTTATAAATTTATCCTATCTTTGCCATTAGTGAGTAATGGGTTTTAAGTAATAATAATAAAGAAGCAAAGGCAAATGTTCAACTGAAAACATTACAAAAAATGTATTAAACAGAAAAGCGTGTATTGTTGAGAGATCTTCTTCTCAGCTTTCAATAATTAACTGCATTAATTTGTTAATGGCACATAAAGAACTACCCCAAACTTATCTTAAAAACACACCCATTTCCTAGCACATGGTTCTATAGATGAGAAGTCCAGCATCTTATGGCTGGATGGTATTTTCAGATTATAACAAAGTTAAAATCAACATGTTGGCTGGGCTGAGTTTTTGTCCTGAGGCTCTAGGGGAAAATCTGCTTTCATGCCCATTCTTATTATTGGCATTATCAACTATTAAGTCAAAGAATAAACTAATGCATCTAAGTCAAAATGTTTTATAAGATGACTTCTGCACAAAATAGATATTTTCTCTTTTGCTGCAGTTAAAATATTGTTGCCTAGTGACTGTGGTACTGTGGTCCCCATTCCCTTGCTACTTGTTACCAAGTGGCTCTCTCAGATCCCCGAGGCCGTCCTTATGCCTTGACATGTGGTCCCCTCTATCATGAAGCCATCATCATTGCTCAGACTCCATCTTGTGTTTAAAATGTCTGACTTCTTTGATCAGCAAAATAAACTTTCTGCTGTTACAGGGCTCATGTGATTAGATCAGACCTACCCAGATAACCTAGATGTTGCAAAATGAACTGTGTCATATAATATAACCTAATCATACAAGTAAAGTACATCAGATTCACTGTCCTGTAGATTATGCAGAATGTTTACTGGGCAAGGTGGGAAATCTTGGAGGCCTTCTTAGAGTTCTGTTTACTAAGGTCCTTAGACTATATCCTTACAGGCATGGAATGCATTCACTCCAAGTGCTACCAAGTGTCTCATCCATTGCAACATCAGTGCAAAGTAGGAAAAAAACAACAACAATCAAACAAATAACAACAACAAAACTCATTTGAATCTCTTACTCCCCAAAAGTAAACAATCTCATTTTCTAAATTATCTAAGTCAGGAGCAAATGAGGTATGTGGAGTTTGTTGCAGAATGCAGCTCTAGCTAATTCAAGAGAACACACACACACACACAGGGATTTGTTCCTCTTTTCTCCCTGTCCCACTGCTTGAGCAGGGATACTGATCAGCCCTCGGTGCTCCCAGTTTTCATTTTCAGGCCTTCAGTCTTGGACTGAGTTATTCCAGTGTCTTTCCTGAGTCTTCAGCTTACAGATGGCAGATTGTAGGACTTCTCAGCCTCCATAGTTGTGTTCTCCCAGAATCGCCACGTGTGCCACCTGGTCTGCAGCCCAATTCCGCTGACTTCAGTCCCCAGGGTGGCGGACAAAGTGCTCTAGTCCAGAGAGAGCCATGAACCACCTAGGAGTTTCCATAGCCTGTGGGCCTGAGCCCCACACCTACCACGTTACCTGGATCCTTCCAAGGCTGGAGTCCAGTCAAATAAGCTCATCATCACACCTGTGAGAACTGGGGCTAGGAAGCTGGTCTTAGTATGTGAGGACCCTGGATCAACAGTGACTACCTCCTTTCTCCTACTTGCAGTGGCTGTGACACACAGACACTACTAGAGGCTGTCCCTGCTGGCCTCTGTGGACCTCTAGATCCACACTTGCCTAGGGCCCAGCCCAGGGCTATGTTCCAGGGCAGCTTTAGTTCCTGTCCTGGGGGCAAATGGGCTCTAGAATCAACTAGTGAGTGTGTGTGTATGTGTTGGGGGGGAAAGGGGGAGATGGGGGGAGCTGCTGTCCTTCCCAGGCCTTGCCCAGACCTGTCCTGTATCCAGAAAGCTCCACAGACTCTTTTATAAAGGGAGTCTGAGGGCTTCTAGCTCGCTTCTGTTATGAAGCCAGGTGAATTGTTTTCTGATAGCCTGACAGGTGTTGCATTTTGATTTTAGCCTATTTAAGGGAGTGAGGACTTGAAAAGCCAATCTTTTCCTGGGTGGGAGACTCAAAGTTTGAAGCTTCCTTCTTGCTGCAAGCCCTCCCCCAACCCTCCATGGGGTCTGAGTGTGTGGAGGTCTGAATATGGAAAAAAAAAGGAACTACTGCAAAATATATATATATTGAGGAGGGCAATCTACTTTACTGAGTCCACTTATTCGAATGCTCATTCTGAAACACCCTCATAGACACATCCACAAATAATATATAATCGAGCACCCTGTAGCCAGTCGAGATGATACTTAATATTAACCATCACTCAGGCCCACTCTTTCATGGGCTTTCCCTCCAGGAGTCCCACCTTTCTCAAGATGAAGATCCCAGAATGTTTCTCTCTTGCTCTGACAGAAGGAGAGGAAGAATAGTCATTTTGAAATTCTTTCAGGAGTGTGTACATAACAAAGGCCTACTTTTCAGTGGAAAAGACTTTACCAGAGTCTCATCCCACTGAGTGAAGAGAATTCCACCACCTATAGCCCCGTTTACCCTCCTATCTCACCTAAAGTGAGGGAAAAGCTATACCACTCGAGAAAGACTGTTGAAGTTTACACCACAGAGACACAGGTCCACGCAAAGACTCACATTTAATCGTAAGACTCTCCTCCCACACATCTTATACCACACTAGCCAGGATAAAGTATAGTCAATTCCCATTATTTGTGAATTCTGTATCTGTATATTAACCTACTTCCTGAAATTTATTTGTAATTTCAAAATCAATACCCACAGAGATTTTGTGATAATTTACAAATATGCCCAGAGTGGTAAAAAATATGGGTTGCTTTCCATTCATGTCCCCGTTGGGTAGAACAAGGATATATATGTATATATCATGTTCTTTTTGGTGATTTCACTGTTTAAAAGGCCCCACAAATGAAGTGCTAAAATTCTGCCTAGTTTTTTTTACTAAGAAGAATGTGATGGACCTTGCTGAGAAAATATGTGTGTGAGATCAGCATCACTGGGGGCATTAGTTACAGTGCTGTTGGTTGTGAGCTCAGTGTTAATGAATCACAATATGGTACCTCCATAGAAAGGAAGAGGAATTTATCAGACTGGTTCAAAAGCCTCTCTGGAAAGTGCTAACGTGACATGTATAGTGTGTGACAAAACTACTGAAAACATCAAAAAGGGGCTAAAATTTTGGACTCATGAGAAAAAATTTAAGGCATAATGTACAGCAATATCGTGAGGTAAAAGCCAAAGAAATTTAGGGTGATGTTATGCAGGGTCAGGGTAATGTTAAACCCGTCTCATCTAGTGCTGGGTAGCTCACATATCTCAAAAGACAACATAGCATAAAAATGTTAAGCTTACAGACCAGGCTTACAGACCTGCCGACCAGAAGCTACAGAAAAGGAAAAAACAAAATTATATATCTGCCAAATGTTATACAGGAAAAGGGTTATGTAAAAGAGTAGGTTTTCAACCTTGTAAGACTGCTTGTTTTGAAGGATTTGCCAAATGGACAAATGTAACACAAAGAGCATTTCAGTTGCTGGAAATGTTTTGCTCAGAGGCTCACAGGAAGCTGGGCCTGTGTCCGTAGCAGCAAAAGTTCAGTATTCCTTAATTCAGTGCTCTTGGTGACTTTATAGAATAGAAACAATGGTGAAGCATAAGAATTGTCTGTATAATAGCAGTGGATTACAACTGAAAGAGCTGCAAAACACCAACTGTCTCTAGGGAGAAATGCTCAGCAAAGGCCAAAAGCAACAGGATAAAAATGAGGACATCAGAGGAATTTGATTTCTCTGGCACCTACAGATATAGCAAACATTCAATACATCCCAGCTCCTAGCCAGACTCACACAAATCCTTACACTAAATGACCAGTTAGACATTGTTAAGTGGTCTAATAAATAAGCGAGAAGTAGAAAAGTAAAAGAAAAAATAACATATAGTTGAATGACAGCTAAAAATGTTCATATTTTGAGAGAAAATACAAGCTCTCACAGCTAAAAAAAAACTTACCAAACCCGTTAGCAAATATAAAATTAACACGAACAATGAAACACCCAAGTATACCATAAACAAATTACTGAAAAATAGGGATAAAGAGAAAAATCTTATTAAATATCCAAAATCTCAATGATCACCAAGCACAAGAAATACAAACAGAACAACTACAAGAAACTTTACAATTCGATTTCTGAAAAAATAATGATAAAAAATACTAAAAATAGCCACAGAAAAATGACACATCGCATACAAAAATTCCAAGAAGGAATTACAGCCAATCCTCAGAAGCAAACTACTACCGAATGCAGTGGTTTAAAACTGCACACACTTTTTTCTTTTTAATTAATTAATTTATTTATTTATTTTTATGTTCCTAAATTCTATGGATAAGGAATTTGGCAAGGTACAGCAGAGGTTGGTTGTCTTTGTTCCGCAGTGTCTGGGACTTCAGCTTGTAAGACTTGAAGATGAAGGAGGGTAATACAATGGCTGGAGGTTGATATTAAGTGGAGACCCTTTTACTCATATGAGCTGTAATGACCTGAAGTTAAAGACTGCCAACCAGAGAACCTGTAATTGGCCAATCTAGGTGTTCTGGTTCCTCACAGCATGGTGGTCTTAGGATACTCAGATACTTCCTACATGGTGGGACAGGGCTCTCAGTTTAAATATTCCCATATCCAAGGAGAAGCCTGCATTGCCTTTCACTAAGTGTCCTCAGAGGTCACTTAGCATCATTTCTGCCATACCTTGTTATTGTCACAGCAGTTAAAATTCTACTCACATTCATCAGGAGAGGGCATTGATTCTACCTTTCAATGAAAAGAGTACCAAATACTTTACTGCTATTTTATTTTTAATATGTAGACCTACTATACTCTCTGATTCTCAATCTTGTTTCTTGCTTTTTTTTTTTTTTTTCCTTTTCTGGAGCCACGAGGTCTGTAGTTTGCTGCTTCTCTCTGAATATCTGTCCCGTGTCTCTTCCCCTTTTTGCACAACCAACTTCCTTTTCCCTCGAATGACCACCAATGGACATTCTGTCTTAACAAAGGCCATACTACCTATAACAAGAGAAACTACCCTTTTATGACTTTTTGAGAGAACACCATATTTTGCCGTATATAATGCACACTTTTTTGACAAAATTTGTGAGGGAAAAATAAGGATATACATTATAGATGGGTAGTACTAATTCTGTATCTATATAAATGTTTTTAATTTTTACTTATGCTTATGAGTTATAAGTGTAACTGAATAATAATATCTGTATGCAAAATAGTACCATGGAATACGATAATCGGTTTTGTTGAATTTATGACCAACTTGCAACTACGAAGAGTTCTTGGCTGTCTGTGATGTAATAAATATCATAAATTTGTTATCAGTACATAGAATTTATTGCACCTTTTCTTGTGTTTTGCAATTATTTGTTACATAAAATAAAATGTATCTGGTACCTTGTACCTGAAAGCTTATTAATGCAAACTAATATTTTGGTAATGGAAAGCAATCTTAAATTGCCAGTTTAAAGTAGCAAATAATTGTGTCAAGTCAAGTACACTATGCATTAGTTTCTCTAAAAAAAGATGGAAAAAAAAACAACAAAAACGAGTATGAGAAAAACATGTATGTTCAATTATATTAAGCTTTGATGTTATTATTTAAGATTCCTATTTAGATAAATTATGCTCTAATGTTCCATATTATTCTCTTTAAAATGCATTCAATATGTGTTTTAATCATTGCAACAATATTAATTATAAGAAATTTAAATGATACTTTAATAGAGATTATCTTTCCAGTGTTCTTTGCTTAAAGATTGCACTAAGCACAAGTTATGAGCAACTTTCATCTAAGTGCAAACAATATACCACAATTAAAATTATTTTCAATAAATCAATTCTGTTCTTCAGAAAGGGCAGCCTATGAATAGATTTTCACCAAGATCTTTTAAGTAACTAGTTAAAGTTATTCAGCCTGCCTCATCAAAATCTTACCAGATAATTAACTTTAAATTGTTACATACATGCTTCCAGGCAATACCAAAAAACTACTTAAACATATTAAAAACTGAAATATGTTACATCATTTCATCATCACTCTCAATTGGAAAAAAAATAATATAGAATTTTCTTCTCGTTCAAAAAATAAGTTTGCTTGGAAATTATTAAGAAATTAAGATGACTACTTTAAGTATTTCAGATTAATGAAGTCTATCATTTTTTTAAAAATTTAGACTAATTAAATATCTGCCAAAGTTAAAGCTTCTTTAGTTAAACACACACACACACACACACACACTCACACACAGGTTAGGGATATTTCTATTAGGAGGTGTTGATGTAACTCAGATAACAATATATCCTTTGAAATGTATGACTCAAAGACTACTCAATGGTTCATGGGAGTACGACATCTCTGTGAGACTTGGCAACCATGATAGCTCTGGAGCTATTTAAATCATCCCCAAATCAACACTCTTTTTTTCTGCTCATTTCTTGCTCCTTCCTTCTATTTGCATATGGAACTCAGCCATTGCTTGAATCCTTTAAAATAAATTATGTGAAATGTAAAAAGGCACATCCTTCACCCTGCGACATATAATAGTTAATGTCTGTTCTGTGGAAACATTATTAAAATCATGGATGATGAAAATCTAAATTACAATGCAACAGACAACAAAATAAAATTGAATGTTCTGACAGTCCACATTTCTTCCCACTCTGACATTGGACCTCCTCTCCTCTGCAAAAAACACACACGCTACTCCCTTCCCAGTCACTGCCACCACCCCAACATCTCCACGATCACCACCACTAGTGTCATCTCCCCTAAATAAATTTCTTTAAAAAAAGAAAAGAAAAAGAAACTAAATAGCAATGCAGAGAGTGTTTTCTATTTTTGTAAGCAAAGCAATTCAGCTCTCATGGAAATGCTTTCTCTTACTCTCCCCTTTCATAGTACATTGCCCGTATGCAATCCTTTCGATACCTAAACAGGCCAGTCGGTGTTTTCCTAACTCAATTAATGTCTTTCCACTAATAGGGTTCAGCTTTTAAGGCACTTAAACATATTTTTCTCAGGTGGAGAGTGCATTTCATATGTGACTATATTAATGATAAATTAGGTACATTGTTTGATAGGGATTTATAATAAAAACATTAATCACATAACTCATTTCTTCAAAATGTAACTGAATTTAATCCCCGCTATTGGTTATCACATAGGATGACTACTTGAATAGATTTTCCTGGGTTGATTGAATCTTCAAATATTTTAATTAAAATATTCGTGTATATAGAAATAGATCCATGGGTACTTAGTTAAAAGATAATGGTTTTTCATACACCAAATAATATTTCAAAGAAGAAAATAATGGCTTAAAGTCCTGTTCATGATACAGAAGATGGAACGTGTATATTTCAACAGTGAATTCAAAGGAGTATTATCAAGAATGTATAAGAGATATTCTCGCTTGCATTTTAGCATCTTCCATACAAAGTATCTTTGATTACCTGTGATTTATGCAGCCCACTAACTTTTTTGTGACACTTAATTTTAACCTTTTTTTTTTTCGCTTTCCATTACCTAACACATCAGTATGTTTTCTTGTTGAAATAATCCGAACTAGTAATTTGCAAATTTCCTCTGACAGCCCTTAAGGTACAATGAATTTCTCAAATCAGTAGGAGCCCTTGAAATGTGTTTGCACTGTCCCTGCTGCACAGGTAATGATCGAGTTACAAATGTGCAAGTGCACAGACAATCTGAGAGAAGGGATTTTTCACTTACTCAGCATTGTCTGTTTCCTTAATTATTTGTAACCAAGGGCTGTAAGGAAGTTTCTCATTTTATGACTAAATTTTACAACCTGGATTTTTTGTCCATATGCCTGTGCTATATTTAATGAGTTTGGTTCAGGAAACAACAGAAACACAAACTTAACCAAAAATCATATCATTCCTTTTAAATAAGTGTAAGATTTTTCCCATAAATAATATCATATCAACATAGAAATCTTCACTTCGCTTAGTAGCCATGAAATGGAATAGCAAAAGGCTCTGTCCATCCTAGTTTTTAAGTATATTAATTTTTTTCGTTTGTAACTAATATGCCAGCTGGTGCAGGAGGCAGGGAACCCAGTGACAGGCTCCACAAGATGGTAGCCTATATGAGATAAATTTTTAGAATTCTATAATCATAACATATTTTATGATTTTTGGCTTTCAAAAATTTTATGTTCTTTCCCATTATTAAACTTTCACCCTTGGGGTAGTGGTCTGCAGTGACTAACCTGTAGGTCCTGAAATGAGACATTTGAGCATCTGCTCTTCCACTTACTAACATGGGCAAGTGACTTAGACATGAATCAGGTTCAGGACTGGCAAGGCATACAAAAAAAAAAAAAAACAACAACAACAACAAAAAAACCAACAGTCTAATAATGTCTCAAAAGCCTAAGTAGCTACACTTCACTCACATACCTTAATTCCAAAGGTCAGAGGTCTTGAATTGCTAGAATGACCTAATTAAGTCATCAGGGAACCAGGCTCCTTCTAACTGTTAATACTTCCATCCTCAAGGCTACATGATAGTTGCTGGAGCTCCACCAATCATATGTTTATTTCAGAAAACAGAAAGATGGAAAAACAAAGGACAAATGGTACAACCTAGCCCAGCAGGTTCCTACAATGAGTCTTTATGTCTTTCCAACTTCCACTGACATCTCACTGGCTCAAACTTGGTCACCTGGCTATAGTCAGCTACTGTTTCATGTACTGCCACTGACAACTATTTTATTACACTGATAGTTTCCATGAGTTAGGATGGAAGGGGCATAGAAAGAATGGCTTATCTCTGCTCCACAATGTTTAGAGCCTCGTCTAGAAAGACCCATAAATTAGAAGTAACTGATGACAGTGGGCTGGTATAATCTGAAGTCATCTCACTGACACGTCTGATAATCACTGTTGACTGAAACCTTATCTAAGGCATCTACTTGTGTCATCTTCACAGCATCCTTGGACTTCCTTAGAAAATGGACTGGATTACAGGAGGAAACATTCAATGTGAAACAGGCAGACACTGTGTGTTCTTTTCTAATTTGATTTGAGTAAACCAGTGTAATTTGAATGAAAACCTTAACTGCAAGCATACCAAAACTTTCCTTTCCAGATTAAAGAAGAGGGGGATTAAACTCCACTCTTAGTGGGGTAGTGGCCCATTTCTAGAAATCCACGTGTTGTGAAGATATCGTTTAAGTAATCTTTGGAAAATTCAATTTCCTTCTTTTACATCTAAGTTTCAGAAAATTGAGTTCTTAATCTCTGTGCATTTTACCCCTGTAAAAATTGTTTGGCTGCTTTTAAGAAAGAGAAAGGGTATTCAGCAGTCTTTGAAAGACCTCTGTTTACACATTTGTAAAATAAGTAATATAACAGTATCTATCTCTGAAACTTATTATCAGTAATAAGTGAAATAATGCCACCTATCATTTTGGGGACGTTCCAGAGCAACACAATCACTAAGAGGATCCACCACAACGTTCGGTGACATGTCGACCTTTTACTGCCATGGATAGCTTCCAATGTATTATCACAATCCAGGGATTTTCAACCATTTTATATCATGGCTCACATAGAAAATGACAATATTTTACAGAAACTGGTTTGTCAAAGATTGCTCATAGGCTGAGATACCAGAAAAACTGTGGGTCATTGAAGCCCAACCCAATTCACCTGTCTACTGAGGAAATCAATACCTTTATACACCTTTAACAGACTCTACCATTATCAATCCTTTTGGGCCAAGAGCCTCTATTTGGTAAAGCACTACATATAATTCTCCCGTTATCTCTAAGTTGATGAGCTATAGAGAAGTTTAAGTAGGAATTTATGTAACTCTCTCACTCTCTCTGCCACAACACCATTCCCTTATACTGACATGGTCATGAGAACCAAGCCGAGATTTAAGCATCAGCAGAAAGAATATGCTTGGAATCAACGGCACTAGCTCTATGTAGACATGTGGAGCAAGTACATCTCGCCAGAAACTACAGTTTTCCTATGATTTGCTGAGCAGCTGTGCTTATTAGCTTCATTCCTGGGGTAGAGTGCACATAAGTTCCAAATGAGGTCATAATGAGTGTCGCCAATGGGTGTCCAATTTACAGATGATTGTCAGGCTGGAGGTGGTAGGATTTGTGCTTGTTAATAATTTTGGATTTTTGTTCCTTTCTTCCCTTTCTATCTCTGACATTCTTATTTGTGCATTTATATACACTATTTATTTTTTTACTTTATATTACTCTGTATTCATCACACCTTATGAATTATTCTGTCTTACAAGCTACTTACTTACTCTATTTGTTGAACACATCCTATGAGTTTCAACTCTTCCATTTTCCATCTTTAGCAGAATTGAATATTCTTCAAAAATAGAGTAAACAAACATTACACGTTAGTAATATAATGGTTTTAAACCGTGGATACGTTTAATGAAAGAGGACGTTGGCACCACAAGTATTGTGAACTCCAGAGTCCACACCCCATCCTGAAATTCAACAAGGTTTATCATGTTTTACTTGCCATTGAAATCTCATGGAATTACTTTTCAGTAACTAGGGAGAAGCATAATTTGTGTATTTACGACATGGGCACTTCCCTGGTTTCTTGACTAATAGTGCCCTCAAAAATTTGTATTTGCCCTTTTGTGAAACTGAATGATGACTGAGGCATCCTCTCAGGTCATTAGTTTGTAGTTTTAAACTGCCAGTAGCTTTTGGCAGAAGGCAATGTGCAAGACGACACTTCAGGAAATATAAACATCTTTGGCTTTCCAGGGGCAATCCATTTATTCATACACATTTATTGACTACTATTCTGGCCCAGGCTTTGTCATAGGTGTTGGGGATAGGACAGTAAACAAATGCCCCTGTGAGTAAGTAGGTAAAAGAATCCCATGGTAGCCCTGAAATGTGCCTCTCAGATCTTTGTTTGCAAGTAATGAAATTGACTGCCAGGTACAGCTGATACACTCTGAAATCTGTGACTTCCTTTGTGACTTTTGAGGCCATGCTTTGCATATAAATCTGCCTGCCAAAGACTGTGAGGCTGGGATATTCAGGTGCACCCGTTCCTGGGAGATTTGGTGCTGTGCTGATGGGACATTTTGCCTAAAGTACTCTATAATAGCCTGCCAAATCTCTTAGGTCTGTATAGCAGTCTAAGATTTTTCATCCTTCCATCCCACCCTCTCTCCTCACTTCCCTTTTTCCTTTGCCCAGGCCAACCTGTATCAGTATCTGACAACTTTTCAGACTCTCCCAGTCCCCTTCTATTTTTCTTCAAAGGCATTGTCCCTTATAGATTTTTTTAAATATATAAATATTGTCTTAATCAATAAAACCATGTATGCCCTAATGGAAAAATAAGCAAAAGCATGAATCATCAATGCATAAAAGTAGAAACAAAAATAGACAAATATAAGAAAAATAATTTAACCCTTATAGATCTTTTGCATGGCAAATTCCATTGGGTCTATATTCAGAGGAACCAGACTAATCCACAGAACAGCAAAGAAACATATAGTATGTTAGATTTTGATCAGTGCTATATAGAAAAAATAAAGCGGGGAAATGGAGACAGGTTGAACAAGGTGAGTGGAATTGCTATTTTACTGGGTTTAGGCACAGAAGGTCACAGACTTGAGGAAGTGTAGCAGGAAGTATGTTAATATTTCAGGAGGACTATATTCCTGACCTGAGATTTTTACATTTAAACTTTGGGCAACGTTGTGCCAGCTCAAACTGGGGTCACATCTAGAGAACTGTAGACATCTGTTTTTTCCCCCTATGCATGGAGAAATTTGCCGAGTTCGTATCACCCCGTGGTAAAGAAGTGCAATGGAGTTATATGATCAAACTTCAGTGAAAACACCAGGCTCACTTAGCCTCAGAGAAAAGCAAGGAAGAGAAATCTAGTAGAAGACAGTGGCATCATGTAAGACAATACTGTAATTTTTCTTCCAGATACTCTGATTAGAATAAGAGAACTTCACTGAGAGATCATGGTAATTTATTTTAAATGAAGTTACTGCGAATAGCTTAGTGTGTGCATAACAGATGGGGCCAGCATGCTTGCAAATGAGGAGTTGATTCCTGTTTACCAAACTATGCAAACAAAAGATCTCCCCTTTAAACCAGGAGCAGAACATCAGGATATTGAAGTCTGGGTCTACCATGCAGATAAATCACTTAATTCCTTTTGTTCTCATTTCAATAAACATGTAATTTGTTTTAAATGAGTATGTACTACATATAAAGAATTTTGACCTGTACCTAGCATATTATAATATCTAAAGATATATTAGCTGTTATTATTTAAACCAAGCGAAGTTTAACAATCATCAGAAAGAGAATTAATCAACATTTCTAAAAGTATTGGAAGCTATTGCTCATGGAAGAGTTATGGTTAGGAGGATGCAATAGATTCTTAGTTGAATTTAATTACCAAACTTACCTCAAATAATGATAAAAATATAACTTCACATGTTAACTTATAGTTGGCAGAAACTC
The DNA here is from genome assembly GCF_036562045.2 of Rhinolophus sinicus. Taxonomy (NCBI): domain Eukaryota; kingdom Metazoa; phylum Chordata; class Mammalia; order Chiroptera; family Rhinolophidae; genus Rhinolophus; species Rhinolophus sinicus. The sequence continues at coordinate 19,959,434 of NC_133751.1, forward strand.
TCAGAAGTATTTTATTGCATATTTTTTTCTTTGCTTTTACTTATTTTTTTTAAAAAGACTGCAATGAGATTGACCTAAGTATTACATGGATGGCGCTAGGTGTGCAAGACAGTTCAGTAGATATTTTTATTAATAACTTGAGTCATGGGTGAAAATAAAAGACAGGAATGCAGCATTTTAATTTATCATAATTAATTCCTTGGAAAATTAATTTTGTGAAATCCTTAAATAGCTGTTTAAAATACATATTAAAAAATATTTTCAAAGTAAAAAAAACTATAAATTACTTGAGGTATCATTTGATTACAAGGCTATCTTGAGCATATATTTATAACTTAAAAAATTAAAGACAATTTGAATTGTATAAATATCCCCAGTATTAATTTGAAAGATTAAAGTAATAAAATTTACCTTTATTTTGTCCTTTTCAGTATATGTGCCATATCATTGAACAGATTTTAAGAAAAAAAGGCATTACCATATGACACAACTTAGCCTTATTTTTAAGACTCCAGTGGGACATTTTAAAAAATCAAATAAAAGTCTGGGGATTTGGATAATATACTCTCCAAGCCAGAAGTTGAAGACTTTGTATTTATGGGATTTTTGAGTTAATAAGGGTAAATACAGTGTGCCCAGTACTAATTTACTAAATTACTCTGAGACTTTTTCCCCCTAGTAATTGGCATTATTTTTTAAACATTATAAATACAGATAAACATTAATTTAAAGTAGCTCTGGGAAGACCTGAAACTGTAAAAACACCTAGAAGGAAACACAGGAAAGAGCTCCTTGACACAAATCTTAGAAACACTTATTTGGATATAAAACCAAAAATACAAACAACAAAGACACAAACAAATAAGTGGGACTACATCAACCTAAAATGGTTCTGCACAACAAAAGAAACACTCAACACAATGAAATAGCAACCTATGGGATGGGAGAAAATATTTGCAAATCATATCTCTGATAAGGGGTTAATAGCTAAAATGTATAAAGGACTCATACAACTAAATAGCAAAACCAAACAAAAACAACGACAAAAAAAAAACAACCTGATTTAAAAATAGGCAGAAAAACTGTATAGATATTTTCCCAAAGAAGACATGCAAATGGCCCACAAGTATATAAAACTATGGTGAGTATCACCTATCATCAGGGAAATGCAAATTAAAATAACATAAATATAATCTTACACATATTAGAATGGCTATTATCAAAAAGACAATAGATAACTAGCGTTGGCAAGGATGGAGAAAAGAGACTCTTGTTCACTGCGGATAGGAATGTAAATTGATACAACTACTATGGAAAATAGTATGGAGGTTCCTCAAAAAATTAAAAAAGAACTGCCATATGATCCAGCAATCCTACTTCTAGGTATAGATCCAAAAGAAATTGAAATATACTACTGAAGAGATAAACGCACACCCATGCACAACCATGTTTATTGCAACACTATTCCTTAATAGCCAAGATAAGGAACAATCTAAGTGTCTGTCAATGGATGAATGGATAAAGAAGATATCACACACACACACACACACACACACACACACACACACATTCTTCAGCTACGAGAAAGAGCAAAATCTTGCCATTTCTGACAACATGAATAACCTGGAGGACACCATGCTAAGTGAAATAAGTCAGGCAGAGAAAGGCAAGTACTATAAGATATCACTTAAATGTGGAATCTACAAAAGCCCAACTCGTAGAAAAAGAGTGAAATGGTGGTTACCAGGGACTGGGTGGTGGGGGGAAATAGAGAGATATTATATTGGTGAAGGGGTACAAATTCTGAGTTAGAAGATGAATATTTTCTGGGTATCTAATGCACAGCATTGTGATTATGGGTAATGGTACTGTACTATATACTTGAGAGTTACTAAGAAAGTAGATAAATGTTCTCATCACACAAAAAAGATTGGTATTTATGTGACATGCTAGAGGTATTAGTTAACACTAAGCCAGTAATCATATTGCAGTATAAAGTGTATCAGATCAACATGTTGTAGTACACCTCAAGTTTACACAATGTGGCAGGTCAATTATATTTCAATAAAGCTGTAGATCAATGCTGAATTGCAAAAGACTGAGAACAGCCAACTCAACCCTGAAGGAGAAGAACAAAGTTGGAGGATAGACATTTGACTTCCAGACTACTTACTGTTATGCAATATAAAGCTATATTAATTAAGACAGTGTAGTACTGATGAAAGAATAAATATATGAAGAACAGAACAGAGAACCCAGAAAGACACCCACATAAATATATCCAATTAACCTTTTACAAAGGAGCAAATACAATGGAGAAAAGACATTCTCTTCAACAAATGGCGCTTGAACAGATGTCCACATGCAAACAAATTATTTTAGACATAGACTTCACACTCTCCACATATATAAACCCAAAATGGACCATAGAACTAAATGTAAAACACAAAACTTCAAAACTCTAGAGATAACATAGGCCACAATTAAATGACTGGAGCATGATGATGATTTTTCCATACAATTCCAAAGGCATGATCCATGACAAAAATGATTGATAAAATGGATTTCATTAAAATTAAAAACTTCTGCTCTGTCAAAGACACTGTCAAGAGGAAAAGAAGACAAGCCATAAACTGGAACAAACTATTTGGAAAAGACACAGGTGATAGAAGGCTTTTATCCAAAATATGCAAGAAATTCTTAAAATAACTCAACAATAAAAGAACTCAAAAATAAAAAGCCTGATTAAAAAATTGGCAAACACTCTGAAGAGATACCTCACAAAAGATGATATACAGATGGCACATACGTGTCAGAAAAAATGTTCCTCATCATATGTCATCAGGTAAATGCAAATCAATACAATGAGATCCACTATAATCCTATGACAATAACCAAAATCTGGAACACTCACAACATCAAATGCTGGTGAAAAGTGGAGCAACAGGAACTTTCATATATTACCAGTAGGAATGCAAAATGATACAGCTTCTTTGGAAGACACTTTGTGATTCCTTACAAAAACAAACATACCACTCTTACCTCTATAATCCAGCAATTGTATTCCTTGATGTTTATCCAAAGAAGTTGAAAACCTATTTCCGCACAAAAATCTGCAAACAAATGTTTATAACAGCTTTATTCATAGTTGCCCAAACTGGGAAGCTACAAAGATGTCCCTCAATAGGTAAACACCTAGTGATACATAAACTAGTACATCCAGACGATGGATGTGGTTCAGTGCTCAAAAGAATTGATATATCAAGCCATTAAAAAGCACAAGGGAAACTTAAAAAAAACATATTATTAAGTGAAAGAAGCTGATGTGAAAAGGCTACTTGATTCCAACTATATGACACTCAGGAAAAGAGAAAACTATGGTGGCAGTAAAAAGATCAGTGGTTGCCAGAGAAGAGAGGGAAGGGAAGGATGAATAGGCAGAGCACAAAGGATTTTTTAGGACAGTGAAACTATTCTGCATGATATTATAATGGTGGATACGTGTCATTAGACATCTGTCAAAACCCATAGAATGTACAAAGCCAAGAGTGAACCCTATTGTAAACTATAGACTTTGGCTCATGATGTGTTAATATAAGTTCATCAATGATAACAACTATACCACTGTAGATCAGAATGTGAATTGTGTGTGTGTGGTGGTGGGAGGTGGGAGGGAGGCAGTTGTTGTGCATGTGTGGGGGCAGGACATATATAGGAACTCTGCTTTCTGCTAAATTTTGATATGAACCTAAAACTGCTCTAAAAATAAAGTCCATCAAAAAAATTAACTGAACTCTCATTTCTTGTTTATAACTTCCAAAGGAAACTATAATTTTTTTTTTTTGTACATGAGTAAAACTATGCACTCTCACAGTTATTTTCAGTTGCCTCGTAAAAATTACCATATCAATTAAGGCAAAATCTATAACTTTTAAACTTTAATAAATATACCAACCAGTAGCAAGACTGATGAAAAGCAAAGGGGAAGAAGAGTTACATTACATTAGGAATATAAAAATGGGACACTTCTACACATACTCTAGAAACTTATTTTTATAGAGGCACTAAGGTTGCCTATAATAAGTCACACTCTTTGTCTTTCTTTTTCTTTTTCTTTTCTTTTTTATTAGTTTCAGGTGCACAAAACAAAGTAATACTTAGACGTTTACCATTTATATCCCTTATAGTGTGTCAACCCCCCCTTCCCCATCCACTATCCCTCTGATAAGTCACACTCTTGACAGTCCATTCCCTCCCCTTAAGTACAGGCAGAAACTGTGACTTGCTTCTAACCAGTAGAATATGGAAAAAGGAAAAGGGTATTGCAGATATAATTAAGTCCAAAAATCTGTTGATTTTGAATTAATTAAAAGGAGATTCTCTTGGATAGGCTAGATTTAAAACAGGTTACAGACCAGGACCCTCTCTGAGGTGGGAGATTGTCCAATTGACATTGAAAAAGCCACCTGCCATAAGTTCGTCATTAGCAACTGAATGGATTTTGCCAACAAAGCAAAGAAGTTTGAAAACTATCTTTTCTAGTTGAGCCTCTGATGAGAACGCCCCTTTGCAGACATATTGACTGCAGCCTTTAGATGCCCTGAGCAGAGGATCCAGGTGAGTTGTACCCAAAGAACTGACAGATGAAAACTGAGATAAAAATATATAATGTTTGACTGAGTGAATTTGTGGTAATTTGTTATGCAGCAATAGAAAAAACTAATACAATTGCCCAATAGGACAGGAGTGATTTAAGAATAGGATATCCTAATAAATAAATAAATTTCCTTTTACAAACCAAATCAATAGTAAAAATGTTTCCCTCTGAAAACACTGGTGTTCTACATATTACTACATTTTAATTTTAGGAAAATATCTGAGACAGAGATAATCTTATATATTATACAAATAATTTGGACAAAGAGTAAAAATTGAAATTGAAAGCTATTATATTCATCACCTAGTATAATTTGCCATAAGAATGCAAGAAAAGGTTGATACATACAAATTATCATTGTAAACCACCACATTAACTGATTAAATATAAAAAGAAAAACTCTCAGTAGATACAGAAAAGCCATCTGACAAACATGTACCAATTACAATAAATCCTAGCAGTTTGACAAACCTTTCTGCCAAGAATCAAAGTAATATCATACTTATGAGAGAATAATATAGTCATTTCCTTTACTGTAAGCAAAATGCCAGCTTGCTCACTAACAGCTCATAATCATCAGGGTACTGGAAGTCCTAGGCAAAAAAATGTAACCAAAAAGTTGGGAACAAAAAGTGGAAAATGAAAAGAAAAAATGTGATTTTCTTTAAAAGATCATGTAATAATGCCAAAAATGCAAAAAAAACACAAAAAACCCACTAATATTAATTTATCTATAGCTACGCAGAGTAATTGTGTCAAAATATAAATGCAATAGCATAAAAATGAATCAGCAATAACAAATAATTACTATATATAAACAAGAAAAGGTATTGAACATGACAAGCAAATTAATATATTATGTGAAGCCACAAAAAGTTTTCAAAAGTTAGTAGAGAAATTTCCTAAATCTTATTGCTTTTCAAAATTTGACTGTATTACAATTCTAAAATCTCCAAGATTTCAGAAACAGAATGAGTTATAAAAAGGAAAAGGCATTCACATATAAAACTACAAATGACTAATTTAAATACAAAATTTAAGAACAATAATCATATATCCAAAAAATAATAATACAAACATTAGAGAAAAAGCAATAAAAAACAAAAACAGGACCCTTATCATAAGAGGAAACCAGGGTTAATGAATATGCAAATTTATTTACAACTGTGATAGTACTGTATTCTATTAAATTAGTAAATATTAGATGCTTTCAAAATCCCAAATGTTGGTTGGGATGAGGGAAAACAGAAATGTAATAATAAATTGCTGGTGGGATTGTAAATTTTCTAAATATTTAAGACAGAATTTCTTTAATAAATAGTGAGATTTAAAGTGTTCATTCCCTATACCCATTAAGAGTTCCACAGAAAACACAGTTTCAATGCAGTATTGTATGAAAAAGCAAATTTGGAAAGAATTCTCATTAGAAAGGTAGGAGAATGGAGTAACAAATACACATAAATGATAATCCCCAAATATGCATATACTATTCTACCTTTGTACATTTATGGATAATTTGTGCACATCATAATATACATATAAGTAAATATTAATAGTGAAAGCCTTGTAATGAATTTAAGAATCCTTTTCATAAGTGATAATCTGAAATATTCATCTGAAAATGGAAGGCTGAATGGTTTCCTGAAACCTGAAATCCCAAATCCTCAGGTATAAAAATGAAACATTTTTCCTTTGAAAAACCAACAAACATTCAAGCGTAAGAAAATAAGTGTATGTCACTGAAGTAAACCACAGCAAGTGATATGTGAGACTACCACAGGAACCCAAAGAAACAATGTTGGATTTGTTTAGGAAGAGTGAAGGAGGTAAAGCTCAAGCTGAATTTTGAAAGATTGTAATAAGATCATACCAGTTAAGATGAGTGATTGTAATGAGAACCACAAAGCTCTAAATGAAACCTACAGGAAAACCTAATTTTAAGTACAAGAATAGAAGAAGACCCAGCTAATGCTGCATTACTGAGAGCACTCTCAACACTGGGTAAACCGCCAGGCACATACTCCTAAGGAACCTCATTGAAGAGTCGAGCCTTACCAGCAGCTGACAGGTATCAACAGGCATAGAGAGCCTTGGGCATTTTGCTAAGCTGCATCAGGCCCAATATCCTCAGTTCACAGAGAGGCCATGCCCACATGCCTCCAGGTCCAGCATGGGCAGCAGCCAACCACATACAGATTTGAGGCACCTATTAAGTAGCCATGGGCCAGAAATAGGCAGGGCTGATACTGCCCTACATGACAGCCCTGCCCAAGAGACACCAGAAACAACACAACCAGATGCCAGCTTCACACCACAACACTACCACACCAAAACACTACCTGGGTAGAAACACAAGGGCACACACAATGGAGATTTTTAACCAATACAAGCCCGTAGGGGTGAAGTCTCCTCAGAGGAGTCAGTCCTAACACAGCAGCTCATACACTGTGGACATAGCCAATCCTCATAGCTAGTCAGCCTGGGAGTCAATCCCACCCACTCACATACCCAAAACAATCAAGGCTCAACTACAACAAGAGAACACATTCATCACAAGGGACACCTCTGGAGTACACACTCAGGAGACTAGGATGGCTGCATAAATTGACTACAAAGGACACATACTACATCAGGCCACCCAGCAAAGAGTGAGATACATAAGAGAGCTACATAGTACATAGAAGCAAACATGGCACGGGAGCCAAAATGAGGACACCAAGAAACATATTGAAAATAAAAGAACAGAAGAAACCTCCAGAAACGGAATTAAATGAAATGGAAGCAACCAACCTACCAGAGACAGAGTTTAAAATACTAATTATAAGAATGCTTAAGGAATTTACTGAGTATTTCAACAAAGAAATAGCAAGCATAAAGAAGGATACAGAAACCATAAAAAATAACTAGTCAGAAATAGGAATAAATAAATGAAATGAAAAATACACTAGACGGAATAACCAGCAGATTAAATGAAGCAGAGGATCAAATAAGTGATCTAGAAGACAAGGTAGCAGAATTCACCCAATCACAACCACATAAAGAAAAAATGATAAAAAACAAACAAACATTGAAAATAGTTTAAAAGACCTGTGGGAAAACATCACATGCAACAATATTCAAATTGTAGGAATACCAGAAGGAGAAGAGAGGGAGCAAGAGATGGAAAACATATTTCAAGAAATACTGACTGAAAACTTCCCTAATTAGGCGAAAGAAGATGACATACAAGCCCCAGAAGCACTGAAAGTCCCAAACAAGATGAACCCAAACATGCCCACACCAAGACACATCATAGCAGCAAGAGAAAGACAACTAGTTACTTACAAGGGTGCAACTTGTAAGAACACTAACTGAGTTTTCTACAGAAACTTTGCAGGCCAGAAGGGAGTGACAAGAAACATTCAAAGTGATGAAAAACAAAGACCTACCATGTTTCCCCGAAAATAAGACCTAGCTGGACAATCAGCTCTAATGCATTTTTGGAGCAAAAATTAATATAAGACCTGGTCTTATTTTACTATAATGTAAGACGTGGTCTTACATAATATAATATAAGACTGGGTCTTAACTTAAGTTTCGTGCCAAAAGACGCATTAGAACTGATGTCTGGCTAGGTCTTATTTTCGGGGAAACAGTACAAACAAAATTGCCCTACCCACCAAGGCTATCATTAAAACTGAAGAGGAGATAAAGAGCTTCCCAGAAAAGAATAAGCTAAAGGAATTCATTACTACCAAGCCAATATTTCAAGAAATGTTAAAAGGGATTCTTTAAGCAGAAGAAAGGTGAAATCAAACTAAATAAGGAAGACCAGAAATACAAATAATGAAATGGCAATAACTATGTATGTACCAATAATCACTTTAAATGTAAATGGATTAAATGTTCCAATCAAAAGACATAGGGTAGCTGAGTGGATAAGAAAATAAGGCCCATGCATATGCTGTTTACAAGAAAACAACCTTGATCAGAAGACCCAGACAGACTGAAAAAAGGAATGGAATAATATATTTCACACGAATGGAAACAAGAAAAAAGCTGGGGTAGCAAAGCAAATATTGGACAAAATAGACTTTAAAACAAAGACTATAATAAAGGACAAAGAAGGGTACTACATGACAATCAAAGGATCAATCCAACAAGAGGACATAACCCTAGTAAACATCTATGCAGCCAACATAGGAGCAACTAAACATATAAAAAGAGATATTGACAGACATAAAGACAGAGATCGATATTAACACAATCATAGTAGGGGACTTCAATACCCTACTGACAACAAGGGACAGATCTTCCAGACAGAAAATCAATACGGAAACAGTGGCCTTATATGACTCCAGAGATCAGTTAGATTTAATCAATATTTTTAGAGCATTTCACCACAAAGGTGCAGAATATACATTATTTCAAGTGCACATGGAACATTTTCCAAGACAGACCACATGTTAGGCCACAAAACAAGTCTCAATAAACTTAAGTAGATTGAAATCACAATAAGTGTCTTCTTAGACCATGGTGTTATGAAACTAGAAATCAATTGCAAGAAGAAAACTGGAAAACACACAAACACATGGAGGATGAATAACACGGCGCTAAAAAATGAATGAGTCAACAATGAGATCAAGGAAGAAATCAAAAGATACCTTGAGAAAAATGAAAACACACATACAATGAACCAAAATCTATGGCATTCTGTGAAGGCAGTCCTAAGAGGGAAATTCATAGTAATGCAGGCCTACCTAAAGAAACAAGAAAAATCTCAAAGCAACAGTGTATGTTTATGCCTAAGGGATCTTGAAAAAGAACAGCAAAATGAGTCCAAAAGAAGTACAAGGAAGAAATAATAAAGATCACAGCATAAATAAATGAAATAATGACAAAAAAACAAAAACAACAAAACAAAACAAAACAAAAAAAGATCAATGAAACCAAGAGCTGGTTTTTGAAAAGATAAACAAAATTGACAAACCTATAGACAGGCTCATTAAGAAAAATAGAGAGAGAACCTAAATTAATAAAATCAGAAATGAAAGAGGAGAAGTGACCACAGATATCACAGAACTACAATAAATAAATAAATAAATAAATAAATAAATAAATAAATAAATAAATATAAATAAATAAATATAAGAAAATACTATGAGCAACTGTACGCCAACAAACTAGACAATCAGGAAGAAATGGATAAATTCATAGAATCACACAATCTTCCAAGGCTGAATGAGAAAGAAACAGAATATCTGAACAGACCAATTACTACCAATGAAATCGAAATGGTAGTCAACAAGCTCCAAACAAACAAAAGTCGTGAACCAGATGGTTTCACAGGTGAATTTTACCAAACATTAAAAAAAGAATTGTCACCTATTCTCCTCAAACTATTCTTAAAAAAACAGAAGGAAAAGCTCCCAAGCTCATTGTACGAGGCTGCTATTATCCTGATCCCAAATGCAGACAAATACATTACAAAAAAAAGAAAAGTATAGGCCAATATCCCTCATGAACAGAGATGCAAAAATCCTCAACGAAATATTAGCAAACCAAATTCAGCAATAGTTTAAAAAGATCATACACCACTATCAAGTGGGGTTCTTTCCCGGTATGATAGGTTGATTCATTATCTGCATATCAATGTGATACACCATACTAAAAGAATGAACAATAAAAATCATATGGTCATATCAATAGATGCAGAAAAAACATTTGACAACATTCAGCACCCATTTATGATAAAAACTCTTAGCAAAGTGGGAATGGAGGGATTGTACCTCAACCTAATAAATGCCATATATGATAACCTCACAGATAACAAAACTCTCAATGGGGAAAAGCTAAAAGCATTCACCTTATGATCAGGAACAAGACAAGGATGCTCACTTCCACCATTTTTATTCAACATAGTATTGGAAGCACTAGACATAGCAATCAGACAAGAAAGATAAATAAAAGGAATCCAAATTGGAAAGGAGGAAGTGAAATGGTCATTATATACAGCAGACGTGATACTATATGGAGAGAACCCTAAAGATTCCACCAAAAACTATTAGAATTGGTAAATGAATTTAGTAAAGTAGCAGGATACAAAATTAATACTCAGAAATCAGTTACATTTGTATACACCAATAACAAACTATCAGAAGGAGAAAGTAAGAAAACATTCCCATTTACAATTGCTTCAAAAACAATAAAATATTTAGGACTGAATTTAACCAAGGAAGTAAAACACCTCTATTCAGAAAATTATAAGACATTGAAGACAGAAATTAAAAAGATACAAATAAACGGAAATAAACATTTACATGCTCATGGATAGGAAGAATTAATATACTTAAAATGTCCACATTACCTAAGGCAATACAGAGATTTAACACAATCTGTATCAAATTACCAATGACATTTTTTCACAGAACTAGAACAAATAATCCTAAAATTTATATGGAACCATAAGAGACCTCGAATAGCCACAACAATCTTAAGAAAAAAGAACAAAGTGGGAGGTATCATGCTATGTGACATCAAATCAAACTACAAGTCTACAGTAATTAAAACAGCACAGTATTGGCATAAAAACAGACATAGATCAATGGAATAGAATAGAGAGCCCAAAAATAAATCCATGCCTATATGGTCATTTAATCGATGACAATCTAAACAAAAATTGACACTGGGGTAAAGACAGTCTATTTAATAAATGGTGCTGGGAAAACTGGACAGATAATATGCAAAAAAATGAAACTGGACCACCTTCTTACACCACATACAAGAAGAAATTCAAAATGGATTAAAGACTTAAATGTAAGACCCAAAGTCATAAAACTCCTAGAAGGAAACATATAAGAAAATTTGCAGACATTACCTTTAATAATATATTTACTGATATATCCCCTCAGGCAAGGGAAGCAAAATAAAAAATAAACATGTGGGATTACATCAAACTTAAAAGTTTTTTCACAGCAAAGGAAACCATCAATAAAACAAAACAACATCCTACTGAATGGTAGAGGATATTTGCCAGTGATACCTCTGATAAGGGGTTGATATCCAAACCTTATAAAAAAATCATACAACTCAACACCCAAAAAATAAACAACCCAATTAATAAATGGGCAGAGGACATGAAGAAACATTTCTCTAAAGAGGACATACGGATAGCCAACAGAAATATGAAAAAAAAAAAAGAATAATGTCACTAATCATTAGAGAAATGCAAATAAAAACCACAAGGAGATACCACCTCACTCCTGTCAGAAGGGCCATCATCAATAAACAAAACAAACAGCAAGTGTTGACAAGGATGTGCAGAAAAAGGAACCCTCATGCACTAGTGGTGGGATTTCTGATTGGTGCAGCCACTATGGAAGACAATATGGAGGTACTTCAAAAATTTGAAAATGGAACTACCTTATGACCCAGTAAACTCCACTCCTGGGTATCTACCCAAAGGAATCCAAAACACTAATTCAAAAAATATATATATTTGCACCCTATGTTTACTTCAGTGCTATTCACAATAGCCATGGTATGGAAACAACCAAAATGCCCATCAATAGATGACTGGATAAAGAAATCATGGTACATTTATACAATGGGCTATTACTCTGCCATAAAAAAAGAATGAAATCTTACCATTTGCAACAACATGGATGGACCTGGAGAATATTATGTTAAGTGAAATAACTCAGACTGAGAAAGACAAATACCATAAGATCTCACTTGTATGTGGAAACTAAAGGGCAAAATAAATGAGGAAACAAAACAGAAATAGACTCAAAGATACAATGAAAAAACTAATGGTTGCTAGATGGGAAAGGGGTGAGGATGGGGGAGACAGTGAAGTGATTAGTAAGTACAAAGTAGGAGTCACAATGTAGTCACGGTGATATGTACTATCTTATGGGGAATATCATCAACAATGTTGTAAAGATTATGTAGGGTACCAGATGGGCATTGAACTTAACAGGGGGATCACTTCATAGACAATGCATAGCATTCAATGTCAAGTATAATTATATATATATATATATATATATAATATTATATTATATGTATATATAATTTTATATATATATTTATATAATTATATATAAACTTACATGTATAGTGCATTATATGTTTTATTATACACGATGCATTATATATGATTTATCATATATGATGCATTATATATATGATGTAAAGTGCAGCATAGGGAATATAGCCAATGGTATTATAACAGCTATATATGATGTCAGAGGGGTAGTAGATTGGGGGAGGGGGTTATCACTTTGCGAGGTGTGTAAATGTCTAACTATTCCATTGCTTTGTACACCTGAAACTAATTAAAAAAAAGAAAAAAAAAGAATAGAAGACACTTCAAAGAAGTAAATGAAGTACTCATTTATTGTATGCCTGACCATTCACTAGGCCCTTCACACACATTTATTTTCTACAAAAGTCTTGAAAGCAGATGTTATCTGATATCACAATAGTAAAATTAAGCTTAGAGAATTTTAACTGACTAAATAAAGAAGTCTTGATAGAAAGACACAAACAGTCTTTCCTGAATTTAAAATTCATCTTCTAAAAACTAAACTTCCGTAAACAGAAGAGGAGCAATAGCCCTTTCCTAAGAACTACAAAATGTGAATAACGTTAATTAAAAGAGACCTAAATAAATAAGCTATTTCAGGTTCAAGGTTTGGAAAAATCAATATTGTAAACATGTAAGTTTTCTCCTAATTGATATATTGATTCAAAGCAATCCAAATAAAAATCCCAGCAAGGGTCTTAAGAAAACCTGATTAGCTGATTCTTACATGTATATGAAAAATAGTCAAGAAAAGTTTGGTCAATCTTGCAGAAGCATAAAAAAAGTTTAAGACCTTTTATTCTCAGCTATCAAGATGAATTATAAATACACAATAATTATGATAGAATACAATTCGCTCCGAAACAGACAAGGAGAATACAATAAAGCGCCCAAAAATCTGACATAAAAGGTTGATACGCAGTGAAGTGGGGAAGAACTTGGTTTTTGGAACATTTATACAATGGGATATTACTCTGCCATAAAAATAGAATGAAACTTATATTTGTAACAACAGAGATGGACCTAGAGGGTATTATTGTAAGTGAAATAAGTCAGACAGAGAAAGACAAACACCATATGATGTGACTTACATGTGGAATTAACAAACAAACAAACAAACAAACAAATAAATGAATAAACAAAACAGAAACAGACTCATACATGCAGAGAACAAACTGATGGTTGTCAGATAGGAAGGGGGTTGGGGAATTGGGTGAAGAAGGTGGAGGGATCAAAGAATACAAACTGTCAGTTACAAAATAATCACAGGGATGTAAAGAATGGAGAATATAATCAATGATATTGTAATAACTATGGATGGTTCCAGGTGGGTACCAGACCTATCAGGGGAATCACTGTGTAGGTTATATTAGCAAGTGCTTAACCACTATGCGGTACACCTGAAACTAATATAATATTGAATTTCAACTTTAATTGTAACATAAAAATTTAAAAGGCATTCTAATCTACACATTAAAATCATGATTATAGGCATAACAGAAATATGAACTAAAAATAAAAGTGGCCATCATTTCTCAGTGAAAGCACAAAATGTGTTCAGTTGTAAATAATATTGTGCACAGGATAATGAGGAAAACTTCATATCTCATTTACCAATTAAGGAATAAAGCATTTGTTTTTTCAGGTAAGTTATCACTACAAAATTTGAAAAAAAAAAAAAATGGACCAGGAAAGCAGAAATAAAATTAATCAAGAAATGAAGGACATTTATTCAAGGATTAAACTAGAGATAACCCACAACATAAAAATAACACAGACCAAACGGAGGGCCTTATAAGTTTTACTGAAATACGCATCACACACCATTGAAATATGTAAAGTCTTAATACTACTCCTTTAAAGTTGTTTAGAAAAGACTCAAGCTCTAAAGAATTAGAATTACAACATATTTTATAACGTATGTCTACTTGCAGAAATATTTACAAGACAAAGTATCAGGAAGAAGATAATCTACAAAGTTGAAGGGATGATTTTAGGCAAGAGACAAACATCTTAAGCATGATTCAAAAAACTAAACAGAAATCTGCTTTATCTTTCAAATAAAATAAACTCACTCCTGTGTCATTTTCTTTTTTATATTTTCATTTCAGCACAGTGCCCATAATCTCTGAGCTTTCATATTTGGAGATGGTCTTCCCCTCCTGCTATCCTTATATTAATTTCTTCAAGAGTAATAGAATGAATAATTAAACAATACACACTTATTATCAATTGCCTCATTAATACAAATGGTAATGATATCCAATTGATAAAAACGGGCAAGTTAACATGAGGAAAACATTTGTCATAATTTGTAGTTAGCAGGTTCCCTTGTACGTGTCATTTGCTCATTCCTACATTCATTCAGTCATTTGTTCTCTTATATCTTAATCCATGCCATAACACATGTATTTTGTGTCTATTCTGTATTTAGCCCTATATGCAGAAGCATTAAATATTTTTCTTGGAGAAGTTCAGGAAAACAAAATGAAACAAAACAGAAAAATGCTGAGTATTGAAGGAGATGGTAATCAATTCCACCTACATCCAGTAAAAAATTGAACTCAGTATTAATTTTGGAAGCTGTTGGTTTGAGAAATGATAACCACTGCAAAAATGCAGCAAAATAACATATAAATGAATATGAATGAGCAATAATGCTGAGTGAATAGACTATACAAATGGACACATTTTTCACCAGCATTTTTATTTTTATGGAAATATGAAGTGTCTTGTGTTTGAATATATTTGATATGGAAAGAAAATAGAGCAAATAATCCACCTAGAAATTGCAAATACAAATAACAAAATAAACAATACAAAGTTTGTATGACATGTTTTTATATATTAAAATATTAGTCTAATATAAAAACAACTTTTTAAAGTTTAATTCAGTTTTCAGAAATGGTTTTAGATTATGAGTAATGACTTCAAGAAGATAAGTTAAGGTACATATCTGCATAATTTCTAAATTTAACAGAAAATTCAAATTTCTTAATTTGAACATAAATGGGATAGTTATCTCTTCACATTCATTATATTAACTGTGTAGAATTTTAACACATTAAGTCTCTTTCTAAATCCCTCTTTTATACCTCTTTTATTAAGTTCTACTCTAGCAGCCACTTTTGATAACTGGTGTGATGATATTATGCTTTCTCTATAAAAACCAGACCATCATTTAGTAGTAGGTATCTGTAATAAAATGTCATTTTCATTCAGCTGTTACTTCCTTCCTTCAGATTCAGGTAGAAATTACTTTCCTAGTAGACATTCTTCATTCACCTTTGGTCTACAGAAGTCTTCTGCATTATTTCTCTCTCCCATTTAGCCCAAAGAATCATGTTCCTCTATATTGCCTATTCAATTTCAAAATCATCGTCTGTATCAGTAAGACATACACACTTTTTAATCCCCTTCAGTACTAAGATGGTATATTGGCACAATTTATTTTAAATACATTATTTATTTTTAAACAAGCCTATTTAAATAAATGAAAGTACTTATTTTCTGCCCTTTGATACCTTAACATTTTCATTTCCTTGAATATTTAGTGTGATAAACCATATGCCTTTTTATTTTATTATGCTCAAAAGGGATGTTTTAGCCCATTTTGTATTCTACCCACAACTTCACACAGGGACTTGTAAAGAATATTTTGGAAAAAGTGTTCTTATTGCTCTAATGAGTTGAACTGTGTCCTCCAAAACTTCAGATGTTGAAGACCTGTACTTGAGAATGTGAACATATTTGGGAACAAGGTTGCTGCAGATATGATTAGTTAAGATTTAGTCATACAGGAGTAGAGTGGGACTTTGATCCAATATACCTGGTATCCTTATTAGAAAAAAGATGAAAGTAGGCATCACACAGTGCCCTGTGAAGGAGAAGGTAGAAACTGATTTGACATAGCAGAAGCCCAGGAGCATCACAGATTCTCAGAAAACAAACAGAAGCTAGGAGAGTGGCATGGAACAGATTGCCCTTCACTTTCTTGGAAAGAACCAATATGCCAACATTGTGATCCCAGGTTTCTAGCCTCCTAAATGGTAAGTTTGTTGTGTTAGTTACCCTTTTTCCGATACTTTGGTGTACCAGCCCTAGCAAATTAATACATTTACTGTACCTTAAAAGATCACTTGAAAACACTTTCTACTTAATCATTTATAGAAATGTAATTTCAAAAGATATGATTTAATCAACTAATATTATCATTTTTACGTTGACAGGTGTGTTTTTTTATTAAACATTTGTCCCAGATGCTCATTTTCAATATCATAGATCATTCTGTATAAATATTATTACAACATGTGACAAAATAGTTAAACTCTTTCATTTAATTTTCTTTTTCAGCTAACCTACATGCCAGGGCTTTACTGGACTGAAATATTTTTCCCCCTAAAGTAAGCAGTTAATTTCTTAAATTACATTTATGTGTCATTAATTCAGTAGCAGAACGGTCAATATGTATCAATGGTTGGAATTACAATACATTTCATAGATTGATATTTTTCCCAAAACTGGCAGTGTGTGAGAATAGAAGACTTCTCCAAAGTATATTCTCTAAGGTTCTTCAGTGATCCTGGCAGGACTAGTATACACTATATAAACACTAAAATTTCAGTTGCTATTAATATAGGCTTTCATTTATTTGCCCTCCTTTGCATAATCTCTGTGATGGAGAAGTCTCTCTGATTGCTGACTTTTGTCAGAATTCATATTAAAATGTTATTTATTTTTATTCTCTTTAGGAGCAAGTTCCTTGAAATCTATTTGAAGAATTTAGCTCTATCAGTTTAAGTATTTTCTATCAAAGGATATGACAGTTAACTTTAAAAAATGTTTGTCTTTACAAAAACAAATATTTTATTTATTTTATCCAAGTTCCACACCTTGCATCCTTAAATATATTTCTTACTAACACTTCTATAAAATCAGTTTTATAATTCTTTCTTGCCTATGAGTCTTTTCCAATGTTGCCCTGCCCTGGCTGAAAATGCAAACTTACATTTGGAAGTGAAAGACCAAGTGATCACAGAATATACGTGACTACTAAATGTTGGAATGATGCATTCTTTTGTAAGATTATATAGAGTAATATATTTACTTATTTGTTCTTGTACCATTGAATTATTTAATATAGAATTGTGGCTTCCGAATGACCCTTCTGCTAGGATTGGGGACTGAATCTTAAAATTTAGCAGAGAAACTCCTGGAAATTACTATTATTTTTTTAATCATTATCCTATCAAATTTCCAGATATGGAGATAAAACTGAACCCAGCCATAAATATATGAAACATGAAAAAGCAAAAGAAACAAAGAACCCTCTGATAGAGGATTCACGTTCTGAAGTAAAGAAGAAATATATGGAGCAACTTACTCATTATCGGATGACAGGATGAGTGCAGTGTTAAGGAGGCAGGGCTTCTAGGAAGGCAAGCAATTGGAAACAAAGGTGCTGTTACATTAGAAGAT